>NW_024425563.1:19474344-19623363 GCF_017311325.1 Ursus maritimus | reverse complement strand
AAGGTAAGAACAGAGAGAAGCCAGTGACATTTACTCACTAACAAAGCTGTCGTAACAGCGGCCTTGCAGATAACTGACAAATGATATAGGCCTGTCCCCCATTATTTAAGAGGGATTCAGGCATAAGGTACCAGTTTCATAGTCTAGGAAGTTATAATATTAATCTTTGCCCAGCTACTTATGTCTCTTAAATGAGGAGGTAAATGCAGAAAAGGTTGCTGAGAAAAATGCCACATATAAAGGAAAGACAGAGGAGGTCATACAAAGATAAACATACAGCCCCATAGCTCTACTGAAGACTAATCTATCCCAAATGCCCTGTGTCTGGCTTGTGCAGAAGGGGAGCTGTCCCCACCTCAGTGGAGCTTCTCATCCCAAGCCAGCCCAAATTTGTAGAAAGACCCCTGGCCTTCTTCCTTCTTGTTCTCTGGCCCGCAAACACCACTGAAAGAAGATGAAAATCAGCCCAGAAAGGGAAAATACAGATACAGGTGCTGATCTCACTGCCACTTTATCCTTAAGAGCCCTAGGCCTCCTTCTTCGAAAATAGGAGGAGGTTAGGTAGGGTGATTTCTACAGTCTCTTAAGTTGTAAACAAGAAGTACAGTGCTCATAAAGGATAATTTTGCCTCTATGTGCATCAAGGCCGACTGGCCACTAAGACAGGGCAAAGGAAGGAGCCAGAGCCCCATACAGCAGGTTCTGGGCAAAACTGTGCAGTGGGCTGCAGCTCGGAATTGAGAAGGCTCTCATATCACAGGGCATGCCTTACAGAGCACACCTCTCTCAACTCCCTATCTCCAGTGCAGTGATGAAGAGGAGAGGCCCGCCTGGCACATGGCACAAGGGTTATTACTAGGAACAGCATCAGGCTACCTGTCAAAAGGCCCCAGGCGATGAATTAATTACTTGGGTGAACTTAGTATTGCGCGTGTAGAAGCCCAGTTTGTTGACAGCCTCAGAAGTTTACAGAGACTTACAAATCAACTAAAAGGCCAAATTACTTCTTTAAAATAAGAATTACATTTGCCAAAAAAAAACAGGCATGTAGGACATGCGGCCAAGACACACTCTTTCTGCAGGCCATCTATGTGGAAACTAGGAAGTTATTCCATAAGCTTTATGGCCCAGAAGTGTGCTGGCACGAGGCTACGACAGCTCTCTGTAAGCACCTTCACAAAAGGCAGGCATCCACCAGCACCAGACAACTAAATGCAGACCCAGGCCCAGGTGGGAAGGACACAGCGTTACATAAATAGAAGACTCAAAAGAGAAGTAACTCTTTTAAAAGCAATAATTAATGGCTAAAGGGATCTATTTTTTATTACATATATAATAAATACTTATTCGATTCAGAGAATCAGGAGCCGGACACAGGGCTCCATCTCACAACTCTGAGATCATGACCTCAGCTGAAATCATGAGTCAGACACTTAACTGACTGAGCCACCCAGGCGTCCCAACACAGAAGGGTTTTAAAAAACAGAAAAAGTTAAAAAAAATATATGTAATCCTGTAGCGAGCTGTCTGTGCAGATACACAGATTATAAAGAGCATGCTGATTTTTTACTGTATTAAACATCATATTGTAAACATGCCCCATGATATTAAATAATCTTTTAAAACTTCATTTTAAAGACTTAAAAAAAAATTGACACGTTCTTTCTTTAGACATGTTAATATATTCCATCTGTGACAAGCAAGTCTTACTCTGGAGTCACTCAGAATATGTTTTAAACTTTATTATAAGACAACTAACTATTTCTCCCTTATTTCTAAGTTACTGTACTGCAGTCTATAAGGAAAGGCCTCCCAAATCGAAAGTGCCCTGTCCAGTTAGAAACTTTAGGCTTTATAAAATCTCCACAGTGACAAGGTGGCAATCTGACAAACTAATACCTCATCATGACAGCTGGGAGAGGAGGGGGAGTGCCCCTACCTCAAATATCAACTAGCACCCTTTGCCCGGCAACAGATGTGCCTATCAATGGTGGTCTTGCCAAATTAAACACCCCAGCACTTTTCTCCCCTTACTTCTTTTCTTAAAGATTTTATTTATTTATTTATTTATTTGAGAGAGAGAGATAGCACAAGCGGGGGTAGGGGGGCAGAGGGAGAGGGAGAAGCAGATGCCCCACTGAGCAGGGAGCCCCACGCGGAGCTCGATCCCAGGACCCCGGGATCTTGACCTGAGCCGAAGGCAGACGCTTAACCCACTGAGCCACCCAGGTGCCCCATCCCCCCCCCTTACTTCTGTCTTGAGAGGGAGGAATTTCAGGCCAAACAGAGAAGAGGGTAAGGCCATGACAAATCAATGAAGAGTGTATTTCGGAGAGGGACAACCTGGCCATAGCATCAAATCACATCATTACTCCACCTACATGCAGGACAAGCACTAAGCTCCCAATTAAGTTATGCTTGCGTGACAAAAACTTCTTCAACCTCCTGCAATTATATACTGCAAAGCAGAAAAAAAGCTCCCAACACCTTGTATCAAACTGTGGACACCGTAAGAACAGTCCCCAGTGCACAGCTGCCTATTACATGCTTGTGTCCCATTTTTGGTGACATGGGGACAGAAATGTCTTTTCTACAGCTTCTCTATGATGACAGACATTACTAGAAATGCATGGATGGCTTTACAGCTGGCATGGATCAATTTCTAGTTACTTTACAATTATTGATTGGGGAACTCAAACAGACTTTTGCTACTTGCCAGACAAAAAGCTAACCCCACCCCTTTATAAATCTTGAGAAAAAGCCCAAGGAACATGAAAACTGATGTACTCTGGAAACAGAACATGTCAAGACAAGATTATATCCAACTCAAAGCTGAGAATCAAGTAACAAGTGTATCTCCAGAAGAGAGCTTGAGAAACTTGCAGTCTTGGCAAGGCACTCTTACAGCAGCAACCTTTGTTGTAATCGGAATTGACGGGAGGCTTTTTCACTTCAAGTAAAAGATTTCTGTCAGGGTGAACATATTTTAATCCACCACATGCATTTGTACCATGTCATTTACAAGGACAAAACCTGACTACTTCAAGAGCCTGCTTTTGTTGTGTCACTCCACAGGCCCAGTGTACATGTTCCCAAGGCTCATAGAAGGAAAAAAATTATTTTTATATGTATGTGTGTGCGTTCACACACACACATACACATAAAGAGAGGGGAGGGGAGGGCGGGGGAAGCAATATGATAATATACATGCACAGCATATGTACAGCTATACATACATCTTGGAAATGGTGATCTACAAGATGGAGATCCATGGTTAAAATATGCTGCGTACTGAAGGAGGATGTTATTTAGATCTTGTTCTTTTTGATGCCTTCAGGGGTGGAACTCAGAGAATTTTTTTATAATATACTGAGTTCTTTGAGGAGTTAAAAAAAAAAAATTGAAGCCATCAATACATTCTCCTGTCACCTGCGCGTAACAGGGAACAATGGGAACATTCTAGAGATGCCACAGTCCACGCACTGCAAATTTAACATAGCAAGAGGAAGAGGGGTTAAGAAAGAAAAATTATGCCACAAACGGACAAGGTAGTGATACAATGCTCATATTAAAAATTAGCACACGAGGGGCACCTCGGTGGCTCAGCTGGTTAAGCATCTGCCTTGGGCTCAGGTCACGATCCCAGTCCTGGAATGGAGCCCCACCTTCGGCTCCGTGCTCGACAGGGAGTCTGCTTCTCCCTCTCCCTCTGCCCCCCCTTGCTGTTCCTGCTCCTCTCTCCCCCCTCTCTCAAATAAAATAAAGTCTTCAAAAAAAAAATTAGCACACAATTTTTAGTAAATTGAAGAAATAAGTGGGAAATGAATGGTAAATAAAGCAAGCATTTAAAAAGATGAATCTTTTTTTGGACTTAGGAGTAGCAAAAGGGTTTAGTCCACTGTAATATAGAAATATATGGCATTTAATAGTCATTTTGTAAAGATATAAAGTAAAGCAATTCTGTCTTTTAATTTGATTGTATTTATATTTTAATTGATATCAATTCAAGTTTATTTTGCTAACAAAGGCCTGGGTTTTTATTCTAAGTCAATAAGCACATATTAGCAGAAAGATCCCATCCTCTTACACCCAAGAAAAGGACCCCTCTCATTTTGACCCTTTCAATACAGTGACTGCTAACAGCCATTTATACCTGTGCCTGTGACTAAACCACTTCTAATCAGAGTAAGTTTTCAATAACAAAAATCCAATTTAACCAAGAAAATAGAAGCTTTCAACTTTAACTATTTTCCTTTTTTTAAAATGGGGTTTTTTTAATAACTAAAGAAAATTAAAATAGATGTGACTCTTGGAATTGGTAACCTATTCATAAAGCAAAATTACTTTATGAAAAGTCAATTTGTAAGTATATAGAACTTTGCATTCTCTTAGAACTCCTGTATTTATATATTTATTCATCAAGGTAACAGACTTGAAAGCAAAGTGCATTAATGACCTTGTCTTCATTTTAAACAGACAGAAACAAAGAGCACAAAGAAAAAAAGCAATTTGCCTAAAATTACATGAAGGAGTACCTGGGGAAGAGGACTGAGGAGTGGGGTGAGGCGGGATTGGGGGTGGGGGGAGAAGTCTATTTCAGATAAAATTCTTGTTCCAAAAACTCTGTAGCAAAAGAAGAGTGTGCTAACAGTTTTAATGATACAACTTGGATGCTTGCCACATTTCAAAGACACAGAATCAATACAGGCGCCAATGAAAGCATTTAAGTTGTTTTCATTTTGGTTCATGAAAAGAAAACACCCAGAACAATTGAATCTTCACCCATAATACAGAATATTAACCTACAAGTCTGAGTAAAACTCCTCACCTATCATTTTTTGTCCATTCCACTTCCGTCTTTGTAAAACTCTAACAATAACAGCAAGAACTCATAAATTGAAATTAACACAGTATTCATCTTGATTCTATTGTTTGCAAATCATGCTTAAAATGTCTTAAGACCTGACAACTAAGTGCATTATATGATCCTGGAATTTACCCTGCTCCAGGAGGAAAAATTACCGTGAAGATTACTGGAATCTGGATTAAAGATTAAACTACTGCACCAGTGCTAAATTTCCTGATTTTGTCAACTGTACTTGGTTATGTAAGAGACACACACTAATTTTTAAAGGGTTGAAGTATTAAGGGGCAAAATGGTATGATGTCTGCAACCCATGCTACATGGTTCAGAGAAGGGGTGTGTGTGTGTGTGTGTGTGCGCGCGCACCTGCATGTGCACGTGTACACACACAGACAGAACGATAAAGCATGTGTGCTAGATGAATCTGAGCAAGTTCTTTGTCCTTATAACATTTCTGAAAGCTAAAAAATCAAAATAAAAAATTTTAGAAATTAATTTTGAAATTAACATTTCTTATCGTTGTCTGAAAAATACCTTTACCATGTGCAACAAAAATAAAGTATACATGCATACACAAATGTATATCATCTAGCCCTGTTTATACTCAGGTTTTAAATTTACAAAACACCTACAGTAAAAATTAGTTACTATCTCCTTCCTATCCTTCTACCATAGCTGTGAGGAAAGAGCTTATTTTTATGATGTAGACTAATTTTTCTGTTACATGAATTAATCTGCTGTCAGTAAGAAATATCCTTGGATGAAATGCAATTGAAAAAATACATTAATGGTTATGTAACTACATCCCCAATTTGTTGCCTTTTTTTTTTAATTTAACAAATTTCCAACACAGTCAGTGACATATTTTTTAAACTATTCAGAGTTTGATTTTGTAAGAAAAACCTGTGGATTATCTTCACTTCAAATTTCTCATAAAATTCAATGAAAAAACAAAACATAAAATTGTATCCACTGTAAGAGTAAAGTGGACATTGTGAATATATTACATTTAATCTTAATAATCTACTGCAGCAAGACTATCTCTATTTTCAACAAGAATCCTGCTAGAGAAGCGCCTGGCTGGCTCCGTCGGTTAAGTGCCTGCTTTCGGCTCAGGCCATGATCTCAGAGTCCTGGGATCAAGCCCCATGTCGGGCTCCCTGCTCAGCTGAGAGCCTGTTTCACTCTGCCTACTTGTGCTGTCTGTCAAATAAATAAATAAAATCTTAAAAAAGAAAAAAAAAGAATCTTGCTAGATTAACACATCTTTATTATCCAAAGTAGATAAAGAACTGAATCTTCTTTTACTTCCCCCTGCAAATAGTTTACCTTGCACATAAAAAAAGGAAAGTTTCTGCTGTTATATAATACTGGTATTCTTCTGAGGGCAAGGAAATGGGTAATTGCTACAAACCAGGTCCTTTTGAATGTATATCAATCACCCCTCCCAAAACACAAAAGATCATAACAAACTTTTTCTAATAAGTACACTCCAAAATGACTTTATAAAAGTACACAGTAACATTTCATTTAACCAGTATCCTTTGCAACATGGAAATTCACAGGTGAGAAAATTTTTGAAATTCTGAAATTTACAACCTGACATGCCAAAACTTTTTCAACTCAAAATAATTTAGAAGGAAACTTTAGTTCTAGTATGTATTATTCCATTCCTTGTCCTTAAACAGAGTCTTCTTAATCCCTGCTAGTGTTACAATCACGAATACCTGATTTCATTAAGCAATACCACACACAGCCTGCTAGACTGGCTAGGGCTGCCCGCTTCCATGCTCCTTCTCCATGAGTACAGTTTGCCCATCCTGCTATGGCGTTTTTAATTCCTGCACGTGCTCATCGTGCTTTACTTTTTGATACCTTTTTTATTTCTGTCTCCAGTAATTTCTCCTTTGTCCATTTGCCTGCTCTAAAAGTCCCCTTACTCTAATACAGTTGGTACAAAGTACTACAGCTTAAAAACTTAATAATAACAAAAATTGCTAAATTGTGCCACAAATAAGATCACACAGGCAGTGGGGACCTAATTTGTAGCTTACTCCATGTGCAACCTTTAAGTTCAGAGTCTCTTTGAACATTTGTTTCATCAGCTGCAACAGGAATGATAGAAGTCCTACCCATTTCAAACAATTATTAACACCAAATAAGACAGGGGACTTAAAAACTCTTGGTTAAATAGAAAGTGCTAAAAACAAGTATCAACTATTTTCGTTGTGACGCTGGTTAGTAACACGCTCATGAGGAATATGGCACTACATAAAAACGTTATGTGATTCCTTTTGGGTTTGGAGCTATGGTTCCAGGCAAGCAGCTAGCTGTGTTTCTGAGAATCAGACTAAAGAAACTGTAAAAGGATTAATGTTTACTGCCTAAGCAGAAAATGTATATAAGTAGGCCTATAATCTCCAATAAAACTTACCCTGTGACACTGACTGGTGTTCTTTCTTATCAAGAAAATATTAAACACAATCTGGAATTAAATTTACAGTCAGTGTTTTAAACAGGCAGAGGATATTCAAACACGGAGTTAAGTATGGGACTCTGTAGCCATCTGTCATAAGAGATGGAAGAATGGAGAGAAGTTAGCAAGAAAACTCCTCTAAACTTTTAATCTCATCAACAAATTTCTATGACAATGAAGACATCTGATGAGTTTACCACGAGTAATCATAAATTATTGGTGCTGATCATTCCATTACATTTTTTTGAAAATAGCTTGGTGCTGTCTGAGTAAATCATATTCTGCCCGGGGCTATGTAGCTTACCTCGAATTATTTCAGAACCATCTAAAATGACTCATTTTTCTATTAAAATGATGAATGGGCTAAATGAGGTATGTAATAAATACTGCAGGTTTGTAAACAGATTCCTGCTCTCTAGAGAATGAAGGCCTTACTTCATTTGGTAATTCTGCCCCTCGGTATTTTCAGAAGTCATCCTTAAAATATAGTTAGTAAAGTAAAGAGTGGAAAGAGTCACATTGGAACAAAATGTTGAATGTCTTTCTGGTTAAGGGAATAACCCTAGGCTACATGAAAATAAACCCTCCCACCCCCAGAAGCAGGGCACAGTTTAAAACATCAAGAAATTCAGAAAGAACATAACTCAGTCCCACTTAGGAATGATAACTAAGCAATAAAACTGGGGCTACATAAAAGAAATAAGAATAGATATAGAGCTGTTCAAGAATGTCTAACACTGTGAAAAATTTAATGTTCAAAAAACAAAAATGAAGCAGATCTCGTTGCACATGGTATGTCACATAGTAAGTATTACGGCTGTTCAATTTACTGCTGAATTCACTAAGTCACAGGTCCGCCCACAACAGGTTGAAAGCAATTCTCCAAGGCTGTATCAGAACTGCCAGTTGTAAGACTTGCCATGAAGACAAACTGAAAAGATGGCTGGTGAACAAAAGGGAGCACAGGGCCAAGGATGGAACTGGGGTTGTCATTTTGAAATGATCAACATGGATCTTGCTGAAAAATTCTCTGTAAAAGAACAGTAAGACCGATCACTTGGGGCCCTACAGTCTCATTCATAACATAACGTGCAAAACTCTTACTTGGAATTTGTGAGGACTGACAGACTTCATGATACTTATGTGAAACTTTTAACTTGAAGGTTAAAACAAACACAGAGGGCCGTATTTCTTAGCCTCTTCAGTAGGAAATGAGATTATGTTATCAGTTCAATAAAATTCTAAGGCCCTAATGACAGCTCATTTCAGACTAGGCATTGAAGCAAATAAGTTAACGATAAATGCCAGGTCATTATAAAGAGATGGAATTATAACCAACCCTTTGCACCTTAGTTACCTATGGATTTTTACTCAGTGCTCTCCATACCTCACCTTGACACCCATAATGACCCAACTGATGGGACATCAATAAGCTATTTACGGCAGGGCTACCACATAGGACACCACTCGACAAGAGCTGCCCTGAGCCAACCAGTCTGCAAGCAACTTGATGCATTCTTTAAGGACATTTCGAATGGAAATATGACAGCACATTCTAAGCAGAGTTGCCCCTCACAGTGGTCTTTTAATCTAACTAGTTGTTGGTAAGAATATCAACAGCATTATACTCAACTGTGCTATTTCTTCTCTAATCACTTTGTCAACAAGGTCACACAGACTGAGAATACTTCCTTGGAAAAAGAGCAACACGAGCAAATTGCCATCACCCATACATTGTGTTCACTGGACGGCCTCGTCATCCCTGACGGTGAGATTTAACCTCCATCATGAGGAGAGCACTCAGCCATTCTCTGCTCCAGGCCCCTCGGTATCTGTTCAGCATGATATCATGCTTCTCTAAGGCTATCCGGTAATATTGAGATCCCAGGTATTTCTGTTAAGCTGGGCAAGAAGGAAGGATGATGACGTACATTTGAGAAATGTGTTCATCTGGTTAAGCTTTCAGTATACAGGCAACACTGAAATCAGTCGTACCCATCCTATTCTTTCTCTGGCCTCTTAGCGTAATGGCTAAGCTGGCAAATGGGGACAAAACATGCTTTTCCTTTTCCACTGCAGGAGCAAACAAACACACCTGAAGCCACCCCCCTCTTCATGGGATATTTGATTAGTAGTCTCTTCTTCATAGGGCTATGTGCCCTCCCGCTGACAATAATAATACTGCTTTAACACACACAGGAAGTAAGGACCATACATGATAACAAAGAACATAGAAGATAGCATCTGAATGCTTTGTCCTGGAAACTTTAACGGCCTGCTGAATCCAAACACACAGGGGGCAAAATGATCCAGTGCATTCTGCTCCCACCAGTCTTGAGGAAAAGAATGAGACTTGTAGATGGATCCCAGGTCCCATTCTTACCAATACCACTGAGGAAAATATCTTATACCTACATGGCTTGGATGCCCCAAACACAAAGTAGAAATTCTACATTTAAATGGTCTTCAAAAGCAAAAGCTCAAAATGATTAACTTCATTTCTGGCATTAAAAGAAAATTCATACACCATGCATGTCAAAACATTTGGGGCTTGGTGTCTTTTGCAAGAAAACCAGTACATGGTTTATACAACCAGAGCGGGCACATTAATGGAGATTATAATCAAAGTGCTAAATTGCACCCAAAAAACTGCAAGTTTTTTTTAAGTATATTTAAGTGCCCAATAAAAGAACCCAGGAGATCTGCTGCTACAGGGCAACTGGCTTCACCTGGTTAATTTTAACGACACTGATAGCCCTGAGCAATTGGTCTTACTGTTCTTTTACAGAGAATTTGTGAGCAAGAACCATGCTGATCATTTCAAAATGACAACCCCAATTGCATTCTTTGCCCTTGGCCAGAACCTCACGTATATTTGGGCAGCAGTGGTATTCTTATCTATTTCTTTTAATTTAGTCATTTTCCTCCATACCCCAAATTTCAAAACCTTTCTCTTTTTTACCATGAAATTTCAACTGTCACAGTTTGAAGCACAAACAAAACACAGAACTGAAAGGCACACAGCACAAAATTAATCAATTCTTCTTCTTGATTGCTTCACTGGTGCATTTCAGACAAAGAGGAAACTGGGGATAAAAAGTGACATTTTGGTGAAACAGCCACTTAAATTTAGAAAAACTAAATTTATGCATTCACCTAACCTATTTTTTTTAGCGTTATTTTTTTCTAAACACTATTTGATTTTGTAGATTCAAAGAAATAGGATATAAGTAGAAAAAAAGTTCAAGGTTAAGAATGACCTTCCCGGGGCGCCTGGGTGGCACAGCGGTTAAGTGTCTGCCTTCGGCTCAGGGCGTGATCCCGGCGTTATGGGATCGAGCCCCACATTAGGCTCCTCTGCTATGAGCCTGCTTCTTCCTCTCCCACTCCCCCTGCTTGCGTTCCCTCCCTCGCTGGCTGTCTCTATCTCTGTCGAATAAATAAATTTTTAAAAAATCTTAAAAAAAAAAAAAAAAAAGAATGACCTTCCCACAAAACCCTACACTTGATAGGAGACTCTTCAAGAAAAAGCAATGAGATGTAGTTCACCTTTGCACCTCCAACAACTAATAGCACCTAGCACATAGTAGATGTTTAATAAATCTGTGAAGGAGGGGAATGTGGGAAGGGACCAAAATACATAATGATCTAATGATCTCATCTACAGGCAAACAAAATAATTAGTGCAGTGTCTGAGGCCAGAATCTTCCCAATTCTACACTAAAGTCATACTTCACAATATACACTTAAACCAGAATATTTTTAATTGATTGCTACATTTTCTATTTAAAATAAGAAGGTTTCTAATAACAGAAACCTTGTGGCTACCGTTGATACTTCTTTCAACCATTCAAATCTAAAATCCTAGTACTATAACCTAAATATCCCTTATATCTCCTTTACATCCCACTAGTACTGTCCTAATTGAAGTACCACTTGTTCTCTCTTGGATTAACGGGAAGGCTGCTAACTTGTCCATTTCCATTCACTTCCTCTTCTATTCTACCCTTCACACCTCACTAGAGTGAGGTATCAAAATGCCCATCCAACCATTTCATTTCTCCCCTTCAAAACCCATCTATGTATCCAGTCCAGGGTTCTTTGGATTGCACAACCAGAACTCATGATCTTAGCCCCACCAACGTCTTCTGCCTTACCTTTCAACACTCCTTGCCCTGGACTTCCCACTCAGCAATTCCTTATACTGTCCCACTGTCCCACGGGGACCGTGCATCTAAGCTTTCACCTGTAATACTGAAGGCTAGACCACCCCTACTCCTCAACCGTATGTGCAATTCCTGCTCATACCTCAAGGCTCAGCTCAGGCACCACCGCCCTGAGAAATCTTTTCTATTCTTCCCCACTTCCTTTCCCATTTTCAGGGCTTGAATAGATTCAATTCTTCATTTATTCAATCAACAAGTATTAACTGACTAATTCCCCTTTGCTAGGAACTGGTATATACTGGACACTCAAATATGTGTTGAACAAATGAATGCACATATAACAGGGAGTTAAAAGAAAGTCCCTACTTTCCCAAAAGTGAGAATTCTCACAAGAATATAAGTACCATGGCTCTATAACAGAGTTAGCCCTTCTCAACATTATTTTTAATATATCAGTCTCCCACATTATACTGTGAATTTCTTTTCTTCTTTCTTTCTTTGAGAGAGAGAGCAGGGGGAGGGGTGGAGGAAGAGGAAGAGAGAGAATCTCAAGCAGACTCCACACCGAGCGTGGAGCCTGAAGCGGGCTTGATCTCAGGACCATGAGATCATGACCCAAGCTGAAACCAAGAGTCGAACGCTTAACTGACTGTGAATTTCTTAAGGACAAGAGTTTGTCTTTTTCTTTATATATCCTTGGTATCTAGCCCAGTGTTTCTCATACAGTAACCGTTCACTAAAACACTGTCCAATAGGTGAAGGAAACTATTTCACAATTAGATGTATAAATATTTAAGTATTTCCTTAAGTAAATGCAGGTTCTTTTAAAGTTGAGGTTAAAAAAGAAAAAAGAAAATACAACAGTTCTGTGGTGATCACAAAAAATGACTAATGTCAAATCAACAAAATTTAGTAAGACAAAAGAGTAAATCAAAATTTTAATCAGCATTTTAAAAAGAAATTAAATGTAATTGCAAAGTTTTAAAAAAGATACAACTCCCTACTCTTTAATTTTTTTAAAATCTAATGACACAGCAAATGTTAGATGTATATGTATGAGATCTTAAAGATTCACAGAATGTCAAGTTGCATGAACTTTACAGGTTGCCTGGTCCTGTCCTTTTATGTAATCTTCATTCTTTATGGAGGTGCTTTCCTGTTCCTAAGAAGCATTCCTTTAATGTGAATTTTATTTAGCATTTCCATGCAGGTAAGATTATCAGTGAACTGCCTCTCTCGGATTTCTGGGCAAAATCAGCTGACAAAAATTATCATTCCAGCGAGTGAGAAGTAGGGTGAGGGGCTGCTATAGTCTTCTTAAATCTAGAGCAGCACTAAGCTTCTCCAGCTAAAGCAATTCTTCCTAAGGGGAGAGTCCAATCTGATTCTATTTTAAAACTTCAGCAACAGGGCTCCCATGACTTTGCCCTTCAAAGAGCCTCTGTAAAGCTAGCTGCTACAACTGTGGGAAGAGAAGCCTGGACTCCCGCGCACGGAGAAAGCAATCTAAATGTCAACTGTTAGTGGGCGGCGGAAAATGGGGACTGGGGAGGAGTTAGGTTTATTTCACAACACCAACATCACATCAGTTTTGTTTCTGTTTTCCTCGTTCTCTGGAAAGAGAGCTTTCCAATTCCTGCCAACGTGTGAACCCTAACCTTTACTTCCTTACAGGCTGTGACATTCGGGTTCTAAATAAAGAGGCACAAATCAATGTCTGACCATCACTCAAACAGTCCCACATATTACGGTTAAGAATGGCAGCAATGGCGGCCCAGCCTCACAGCACAAATACGCTGCCGTTCTCAGGGTGACTCTCACATGAATCACTGGTTCTGGGAATGCCCGCTTCCCCAGCTGAGGATCAAGGGACCGAGGGACAAATCCGACTTAAATCGCAGTCCACACTGCACATTTTACAAGGTGGTACCCTGCAGAATCCAGAAACCCGGACTGTACATGGATGGGGGAAGAGAAAGAATGAACTTTTACACCCTCTAAATATTACATGTGCAGGAATGCTCATTTCCTTAGAATTTTTTCTAATCTTTAATTGTGGCAAAATACACATAACATAAAACCTGCCATTTGAACCATTTAGAAGTGAAAAGTTCAAGAAAAGTACATTAACACTGTCATACAAACAATCTCCAGAACTGTTTTCATCTTGCAAAACTGAAACTCCAAACCCACTAAAATGTGCTCCATTTCTTCACCCCCCAGCCCAGGGCAACCACCCCTCCATGCTCTGTCTCTATAGATCTGACTCTCTAGATACTTCATCTAAGTGGAATCCTACAGTATTTGTCTTTTTGTGACTAGATTATTTCACTGACCGTAACGTCCTCAAGGTTCATCTATGTGGTAGCATGTGTCAGAATTTCCTTCCCTTTAGGGCTGAATAATATTCCTTTGTATTCACAGACCACATTGTGTTTATCTGTTCATTCGCTAGTGGACACGTGGGCTGCTTCCACCTTTGGCTATTGTGAATTATGCTGCTATGAATACGGGCATACAAATATCTCTTTGAGACTCTGCTTTCAAATCTTTTGGATAAATACCCGGAAGTGGGATGGCTGAATCATATGGTAATTCTATTTTTAGTTTTTTGAGAAACCACCATAATGGTTTCCATAGTAGCTGTGCCATTTTACATTCCCACCAGCCACAGCCTTGCCAATATTTGTTACAGTCTGTTTTTCTGATAGTAGCCATCCTAATGATTATGAGGTGGTTCCTTAGTAATTTTTATATTTTCCAAATTTTCTATACTAGCCCCATATTATCTTATTAGAAGAAAATTCAGTGAAAAACATCCAATCATTAAAAGTGATCATACAAACATACATTTATTAATAGAGAAAGATCTTTACCCTATAGTCTAATTTTTTTAATATGCAGGTTACTGTAAGAGTTATATTGAGACTATGTGTACTATCACCTATGTTTGGGGAAATACATATAAAACATATTAACATAAATGTTTTATACAGACTTAGTGGAATGTGGAAAGGAATATAAAAATAATAAACCAGAATGTTAATAGTAATTATCTCTAGATAGTGGTAATTTAAGTGATCTTAATATTTTTTCTATTTACTTTCTGATCTTTACCCAACGAATGCCTTCTATAACAAATAGTAACAATACAGGGAATTAACCATGTAAGTTGGGAATCATCAGGTACCTAAATTACTGTGGGCAGCCATGTTTTTTTGGCCATGAACTACCACTCAAATGTCGAAGAACACTCAAGCCAAGACAGATCAACTATAATCCTATTACATAAATTCTACTTTTATTCCCTAAGTGCTATGAGGGCTCTTTTTGGCTAATATTATGGTAAGTGCTAAAATCTGGGAGATACTGTAATTTGCTATCTATATCCTATAACCCCAGAACCAAGAAAGAAGAGACCTTCAAAATAGCCTATCCCTGGATGTTTCTTTTTTGGTCCATCACTTTTGTTCTGGCTTCACTGTCTACCCATTCAGCCTGGACCCTGGATTAGTCTTTGGAGAAACGGATTCACTACACATCAGCATCCTTTTATTTTCTCTAATGGCATGTGACCTCTCCAAGAAAGGACCAAGGGAAAAAATACGAGAGAATACAAATTGACCCTTATCAATTCTTAAACAATTCCCAAATGCCTGCTGAGTTAGGGACATCACCCTCAGTCCTCCATTCAAAGTTCTCCATTATATAGTCTCATTTTACTTCTCCACTGAGTTCCCAACTATGCTCCAATGAACACTAAATGTTCTCAGAAGTTACACGTGGGTTTCTAGAAGGCTGAAGTGGGAGGTAAGCAGTCAGGACCCCAGGCTTCAACCAGAGCAGCCCCACTTTTACTTAACAATGGAAAATCGTTTGGTAAGTTATGATGCACAAAGAAGACAGACGTTTATTCAGCCATTAAAAACTACATTTCAGAAGAACATTAGCTGATACAAGAAAATGTTCATGATGTTAAATGCTATATGCAGCATTGTCCAAATTCTTATGTATTCTCATATATACAAATTCGTACATATTTTAAGTATGTAATAGACCTAGGAATAAACATTTTCGAGAGGAAATACATCCCAGTGTAAATCATGGTTATGTAAGAATGACAGATTTATGGGTGCCTTTTAAATTTTCTCCCCCTTTTTTTTTTTTAAAGATTTTATTTATTTATTCGACAGAGACAGAGACAGCCAGCGAGAGAGGGAACACAAGCAGGGGGAGTGGGAGAGGAAGAAGCAGGCTCATAGCGGAAGAGCCTGAGGTGGGGCTCGATCCCATAACGCCGGATCACGCCCTGAGCTGAAGGCAGACGCTTAACCACCGTGCCACCCAGGCGCCCCTCTCTCCCTTCTATTAATAATAATTTTTAAACATGTTTATGTAATCTTTGCTTTTAAAATTTTCTTAAATAGTTCTTTAAAAAAAAAAAAAAAAGGACTCCCTTTAAAAAGACTGTTCCCAAAAGCCTTTGCTCTGCATTTTCCCCTTTTTGAAGCACAGAAAGTGATTGATCAAACCTTACTCACCTTAGCCAGAGACTTCCCAGACTAACATCTGGTGGTTGCACTCAGGGAGAGAAACAAGATATGCTGCTTGCCCCAAGGTTTCAAATACAATGAAATCAAAATCAAGGGGGGTGGGGAGAGCAAACAAGCAATATCCCTTCAGGCAAAATGCATGTGCCACTGTCTCCCTGTTGATCTTCGCAGCAATAATTCTCAAGCTACCTGCCTTAAAAAATTCTTCACGGTTAATCTCAGCAAATTGTCAACAACTTGTAAAAGGCAAAAACCAAGAAAATCTAAGCAAAGAGAAAGAACATGCGTTTTGTCAACACTAAAAGCTGGCAAGGAGTGCTTAGCTTTTCCCAAACATCAGAGATCTCCTTGTAGACAAGACATTTCTACTAAATCTTTAATACTCACCAGGTGCTTTGCCTTGGCTCGTTCTTCTTCACTTGATATCCTCTCTCGAAGAATAGCTCTGGTTAACTGCTCATTAGCAAAAGCCCTCTCTCTGTCCAGTTCTTTGCCTTGCTTTAGTCTGAAAAGGCAAGAAAGGACTAACTTAGAAAAAATTATTTTATTGATTATTATTTAATGAAATACTTAAATAAAAAGAGAAATAGCCGAAATCACCTTGACCTATAATTTATTAAAAGCGGGTATATTTTCTAGTAAGGCCCCATGCAACCTCTACCCAAGCATTAAAATAGCAGAAATCAAATCCCTGAAAAGTTATTGATAGGACTGCTTAACTAGTTTTGCGAAGTTCTTCTTATGTAAAATTGAAATGTGCCCACCTAAAAATTCCATCCCTAGTGCCTCCGTTTGTCCTCTGGTGATACAAGCAGTAAGTCTAATTAACAAGCCACCTACAAGACAAACATTTGAAAGTAACCATCATCTTCCCCTCAAAATTGACTCATTCAACTGTTTGTTGAATACACACCAGCCTTTGCGTGAGGCACTGATGACACAGTGCTGAACAAGAAGGACAGGTCCCTGTCCTCATGGATCTTATATTACAGCAAGGAACTAAAAACATAATTAAGATGTTTTCCCTCCAGATGAATTACTCCCATTTTCCAATGATCCTCATATGCAAAAATGGCCAGACCTTTGAACAGCAGGGATCCTCACTTCTGGAATGACTCCAATTTGTCCCTTAGTCCCAGACCAAATGTAACACTGCAGACATAGTCTAACAAAATAAGACAGCAGAGCTTCCCCTCCCAAGATCTGTACACAATACTAATTCTATTAATGAAGCATCGGACAGCACTCGGTTTACCAGTAACCTCATCACACAATTACATCATATTAAGTTACAATCCACTAAAACCCCATCATTGCGCATGAAAAAGATAAATTACTTTGGCACCGATTTTCACCATAATGCCTGGCACATAAAGGCATTCAGTAATCACTGAATGAGAGTACATTTTCGTCTAATCTTATGGACAAAGATTTTCTGATTGCCTTTTCTTCTCTTGAGAGAATAGCCCCTCTATACCATCATATCCCCAAAGGTACAAGCGATGCTTTAAAAAGAAAAGGTAAAATTGCTATGTTGGTGTAAGTGAAATTCTGAGTGGAATCTACTTTGTAAGTGGGAATGAGGAGCACCAAATTGAATTCAATACTAAGCTATCAAATTTTAGTTTTAAAAAGATTCTTGAAAAGAACTAAAGAAAATAAAAACTTGTTACTATTTTTAAATTACCACAGCATCCAGATACTCTGAAATTCTCAGAAATCAATCACAACCAAATTTCATTATAATCAATTATAATTAAAAATATAATCGGAGGGGCAACTGGGTGGCTCAGTTGGTTGAGTGTCTGACTCTCAGGTCATGATCTCATGGGTCCTGGGATCGAGCCCTGAGTCGGGCTCCCCAGTCAGCAGGGGTCTGCTTAAAGATTCTCCCCCTCTGCCCCTCCCCACATTCTCTCTCTCTCAAACAAATAAATCTTTAAAAATATATAATCAGAAATCGCCTTGTAAAATATATTCCTAAAAATTGAACCTGTGTTTTTATGTCTTGAATGAAGATGAATAACAGAAATACAATAAAACCTACACTTTGAAATTCTCTAATGCAAAAGTAACCTCTAGAAGCTTCTCCTTAAGCAGTTAAGTACAATTACACTTACAGAAACCAAATTCCTCCATATTATTTCACAGTTAAGTTCAGCAGCATCAGTGCTATCAATACAGTAATTCAGTGGACGTGTATAATCATAAAAGATCACTGATAATTAGAAGTCTCGTCACTTCTGTAGAGCAGCAGTGCTAAAAGTATACATAAATCAGCAGCAGCAGCGTCCGCGGGAACCTGTTAGAAATGCAAACACTCGGACACCACCCACATCTACTGAATTAGAAATTGTGGGGGTAGTGCCCCACCAACTGCCTTCTAATAAGCCCTCCAGGTGATTCTAATGCATACTGAAGTAAGAGCCACAGCCCTCAATTACCAAATATACTTCTGCCCACATAAATCCTGGAGATCTATAAAAGAATAACATCAAAAATGAAGTGGTCCACATAAGGATAGTGTGCTGGTAACTGCTGAGGTTACTGTATCAGATTACAAAACGGTGCAGTTAAAGCATTTTACTGGCGTATCACCCGCAAGTAAAAGACATTACCTAGGTTACAAGTCAGGTGGAAACTAAATAAAATAATAAAAATTACTATCATGCATAGATCACCTACTATATGCCAAGCACTGTGCTGGGGACTTTACATACATATATACAACTATTATAAAAATCACATTATTAATTCATTAACATAAAATGAATTCTATACAACTAGATTTTCTCATATCTACCACATGTGGTATATCATAGTTTAAAGTATTGTTTCTCTAATAACTACCTATTTTTTCTAATTTAGTTTACTTGCATATGATATCAATTTTAATTACAAATGGAGTTAAAGGGGGATCAACTCTAAAAGTTTTGGCAAGTTAATGAAAAAGAAGCAAAAACTTGAGCACAAAAGCCTTCAATGTTATAATAAAAAAAAAAAAGATTATCAGTCTGTAATACTTGGTACAGATGCACAAACTTTGGAGTTGGGAGTCCTGGGTCCAAATCAAGTTTCTAGCACATACTAGCTGAGTCAATACATGAGTTAACCTCCCTGGGTCTTGTTATTCTCAGTAAAATGAACTGGTATAAAACCTACCTTACAGGGTTCTAGATACACAAAGCACTTAGCATAAAGCACTCAACACTGTTAGGTGAAGCAGTAGTAGTAATAATAGTACCCACTGTGAGGTCAGGAATATGGAAAAAGCAGTAGTTTTCTGTAAAGCAGAAAATCTCCAAGTTCACTAAATACATCATGACTATATACACTGTCGTCTCCATCTTTTTTTTTACAAGTTTTCACCAATAAGAAGTTCTGCTTTATTTTTCTTATCTTCAAGGATTTCCAAAATCAAAAACTGACAACGACCTGCAGCCCTATCCCTTCATATGCTCATTTGTTTCTTTTCCACCTAAATTTTTAGGCAAGTGGGAAAGAAACAAAGGAGCACATGCCTAAATACACACACACACACACATACAGATATATATACACACATACACAATACATATATATACACATACACACACAATATATGTATATACACAATATATATATATGTATATCCCATAATATATATATGGGATAGGTAATAAATTTTTTTCATTTATCAGCAACTTAGACGTGCAATCTAATAAATCTGTTTTCTCAGCTTTACAATATGATGGTTGAACTCTATAATTCTAAAGTCCCTTGCAGGTAAAAGTTTTACAAACACCATTCATTAAATACATTATTCTCCACCCCATAAAAACTCTTGAGAAAGTTGGTGGCAGAAGATAAATGAAACAAAGGAGTACTATCTCTAAATTTTATCATTTTCACTCAATGGGCACTTATATTTCTCGTCTCATCCTTAGACTTTCCCACTACTTGATAAAAACTATGAACTAGGTAAGAACAAATGGGATTCACAAATTCATTCAATATAACTGGGTGCCAGACATTATTCTGATTACTGAGAACAAAATGGTGAGCACAAGAGACACAGTCCCCATCCTCATGAAGCTTAAACTCTGATGCACTTCTTTTTTTTTTTTTTTTTTTTTTTTTTTTTTTTTTAAGTGAGGTTGCTCTGAAACTATATGGATGGGAGCCAATATCTGAATTGAAATCTAAAGGATATTAACTGAGCAACCCAGGGAAGGAGAAAATGTTTTAGAGGAGACATCAGTCAGGTCCAGCGTTACTGAGAAAGGCTCTTCTTTAGAGCTCTGTGTGTGCCTGCTGTTTCAGACCCCAAAGGCTGAGAGACCTAGAGTCACTGAGGGAACATTGTAAACACACATATACACACACAAACACGCACACACAATTATCAATAAAAATTAGTGCAAGGCTTGGAAGGGTTCCTGAAGCTTAAAACTGCCTTTTCAATTTTAGAAAAAAATTTTAGAAAATGTTAGAAGTTTTGCTTCCTTTCATATTACTTTGGAGGGCAGAGTTTCAGATAGATGGTATCGCTAAATGAAGTTTCCTTTCTACTTCAGAAGTAAAAACAACAGATGAAAAATTTCTAAACTGTCGTACTCCTATTTTCCCCAAGTCTCTCCTCCACAAAATTCATTTACAGCAATACATGTCTTCTAATTAAGTTTTCCTCTTTCACTGATTCATTTAGATCATTTTCCAAATGCTTTGCAAAGAAAAACGCGTGCATTCTCAGAAGCTCCCAATTCTTCTCAGGGCTTCCTCTCCAGGGCCCTGGCTTTGATTATTCCATTGAGCTATTCTACTCGAAGGCCATCTATGTAAGGTAGTGACTGTAAGATCATCTCATTTTTCTCCTCTTTGAGCCAAATGAGATGACCCAGCTTTCCCGGGCGAGAGTGCTACTGGCCCAATGGTGGAGTCACACATTAGAGCCGGGTTGTTTTGTAAACACTCCACAAGGCAAGCAAGTGACGTGCTCATTGACAATAGAAAGCAGCACTTTACGTCTTTGAAGGTCCCTATTAGGTGAAAAGGAGGCATGAAATAAAACGGGTTTTTGATTATTAACTCCGGTTTTAAGAATTATCTCAAAATAAAACTAAACAAACCAAGTATCTTGGAGAATACATTCCCTTTTTTTATTTATTGGCATTCCCCACTTATTATTTCAGATCTCCTGGTCTAATATTATTCTACATTAAGCCCCTGATTTAAGTTTCATTTAAATCTCCTTCTTTTAAATACATATCTCTCCTCATTTAAATTCTCTAGAGTTTTAAGCAAAGAAGTAGGAGTTTAGTGTAAACTTTTCTTATTTGCATTAAGTAATTGGATAGCTTGCCTAAGCTTAATGAAACAAATACCAGGCAGCTCTGCCCTTATACCTCCAGCCCCAGCAACTTAGCTGTTTTTCTCAGTATATTCTCAATCAGGTGAGAGATTTAAGATACACCAGCAAAACGAATTTCTAAAAACCAGCCAAATCTCCTATAATGAATATTATTACAACATGTCCTTTTAAATGGAAAAAAAACCTCATATACATTCAGCTTTCATAGATATCTAAAATCTGGTCCTACATGTTTCAGTTTCTGTATAAAAACCAGCCAATATTATTTTATTCCAAAGAACCTAAAGATTTCAAGAAAGTGGGAAGGGCATTTTAAAGATAGCTTTAGCTGCACACATTTTTTATGCAGTCAACCTCATTATCCTCCATGAAGGAGGCATTACTGTCCCCCTTCTTTCACAGGAGAAAGACTGGGATGTGCAAAAGCACATGGGAGACATAAAACGACCTGATCTGATTTCCAAAGCTCTGCTTCTTAAACCTCCTGAAGAGTCAAACCCTCTTGGAATTAGATTCCATTTCATTACTCACCTTTGTGGTCATATAAGGACAGTTTGTAAATCTGGTATCGCATATATTTTTTTAAAGCTCATTTTTTATTTGTTTCCACTATATCAAGTCAGAGTTTGCCAAAATCAAAATTATTACCAGTCCTTTCCCAAAAGTGGCTGGCTTTCAGGGGCCCGAACCGTTTCTCTGAACCTGGACACTGCTATGTGGCCATTCACAAACACTCAGATTTATCTTCATGGAGGCTGACACATAAGTAATTCTATACAATTCTAGCTAAGAAAATTACTTTATAATTTAATGTATAAGGCCATTATATTACTGAGGAAAGATGACAAGAACCTCAGATAATGGGTGAGAATAAACGGGAAATGAAGATTGTTAGAGATAAAGTGAGCTGATGAAATGATTTATCTACAACTGAACTGTGACCGTTTTACACAGACAATATCTGCAAACTATTGCAATGCACTTGACTCAGAAAGACTGTTTCAAACACTGGAAGAGAAAAATGAGCGACTACAACCTCAAAGGTCATTTCTAATGCTAACGATGAATTTTTTTTTAATGCATCATACTTTGTCAGAACATGCTGAACCAGCATTCAAAATACTGTTTACTATTCATTTTTTAAACAAAAAAGCTGAGCTGGGTAATTCAACAAACTATTAGACTATTAAAAATAATGATGGAACAAGTATACAACTTTTTATTAGTAAGATTTTATGAAAATAAAAGTACATAGCAAGCTGAACACTTTGCTCAAATTATTTCAAGTACTGGAAGGAACGTTTGTGCATTGAGGTTCCAAAATACACACATAAAGATGAAGGTACATTAATATAGCCATGTTACAGTCATATATAATAGCTATGTGTCTATATGTAACATTTATATGTATCTATATATAATACCTCTCTGTACAACAGATAAAGAGTTAGTATTTAATAATGCTGACTTTTGGGCCAGGCACAGGTCTAGGCGCTTATAAGGTGTAACTCACAACAACCCTATGGAATCGACTATTATATTTTGGATTAGGAAGTGCAGACAGAGAGAAGTTATGCAAAACCAAAACATATGTAAGTTAAATAGCGCCTGGCTCTTGGCAGGCATTCAATAAATATTTCTGAAAGAATGAATACAGAGTATGAGTGTAGTTCAATATTACAGAACATAGGTATTCTTTATATAATGGTAATTTAGCAATAAATGGCGCTGTCTTGGAAAGTTGAAGGACTGCAATCTAGCAAACCATATAGGAAAACAGTATTATTTAACCAGCATTATGACCTGGCTCTGAATATAACCTAGAGGACATTTATTTTTGTCATCTATGTTTCTATATAAATATCCTTTAAAATGTCATTCAGAATTTAACAATCAAGGTTTCCTTCCTTTGCACAAACATATTTTTTAAAAGTGATTTTAGCTTACATTCAAATTTAGTCATAGTCTGGGCATTTTCCTGCATAGCTTCAAAATGATGCTGGAAGGAAAACAGCCTGTAACTGGAAGCCCACAACTTTTATTGGGGATTACCCAGAGCCATAATCCTAACTGGTTTTCATCCCCCCCACCCTCAGATGATTGTCTCCCATCCCATATCACATATTATTTTGTACCCAGAGTCCCTACTTCAATTCTCACTAGGGAAAAAGTTCTACCTGTCCTGGTTTCTGATACCATTTTCTTACCAAATACATTCTCCTACTACAGTGAAAAATACATTTACATTTGAAAAGAATTCTGAATTTTTTTGGAAAAGAATTCTGATTTTATTCTCAAGTTGATGTCACCATATCCGAGACTCATGCACCTCCCTGTCCCTTGGAAATTCACAATTAAACTCCCCCGGAGGAACTGACACGACACCCTGAAGCACCTCTGCCTTCCCTCTCCTAGAAGGACCTACAGCCACTTCTTTATCTGGCTTCAGCTGAATATTTAGAGGCATCTTAAACCAAAATAATCAACTTTTTATTTTAAAGAACACATCAATCGTCACAATAGTCAAACTACAACTGGACAATGGTCAGAGTGGAGAGACAGAGACACTATGAAATTGTGGATATCAGTAGGGCTTGAAAACCAACTGTTCATAGAAGTAGGAGGAAGAAATAACCTTGCATGACCTGTTACTTGTCTAGAAAGCTGTTGTCTAGAAAGTATCTACACCCCTCCCCCCCAACATTCTTTTTGTGGGTGCTGCAGGTGTTTATGTACTAAAATGCTGGAGGAGGACAGCCACGGAGTCAGCTGGAGGAGAAAGGGACGAGGGGACAAATGCAGGCATCCCTGGAGCAAATTCCTCTCATTGGCCCACATGGGACACAGCTTGAGCCAAGGACATGTGACAATGTGAGCCGGCTTCCTCCTAGGACAGAAAACTATGACCTCCCTGGTTCAGTGACCTAAGATACGGGGCGGGGCGGGGGGCCTCGTAAAGAGGACTCAGCTATGAAGAAACGACAGCTTCTCACTATCCTTAAGTATACAAAACATGCATCAAGTCCTTTACAGTGATTTGCATTTATGCTTCTTCTTCATAAAAGACACACCTTGCCAGGACACACTTTTTGAAATTATGCCCTTGTTAAGTTGGTAAGTCTGGGAAAACTTCTGGCCAGAGAGAGAGAGACATTACCATTCCCCAGTCTAAGACTTGCAGAGGAAAAAGAATCAATACTTGTTTTCTATTTCAAAGAACTTTCAAGCTGGAACCAAACTGCAACCTCTCACCCTCCACTGGCATTATGCTTCTGGAATGCACAGATACACACACCACCTAACTCAATCCACCTCTTTTATGAGAGATGCTTTCATGTTAAAGCTTAGCAGATTCCTCCATCAAGCCCAGAGTAAACATTTTTAAGGAAAGAATGATTACACGAAGTCCTTTATTTTTCTTTTTTCAATCAAGTAGTCTTCGAATTTCTAACTGTTTTTGCTTCATATACCAAGCTGCTAATTTGATTGATGCATAAAGGTTAATGACAGCTGTTTTTGTAAGCTGTGCTTGTTATCATTATATAATCGTGTTTCTTTATTCTGGTTAGTCCTTATAACCCTGAATTGTACCTTTTCTCATATTTTGTTTGTTTGGTACAGTTTTGCCAACCCATTAATTTTTAACCTTCATTTATTAAGGTTAAAACAGACTACTTTAAGTGTACGTCATACACTGCATAGCTCCTGGGTGGGTGGGTATGTCTGTGTGTTAACACAATCTGGCAGCCTTGATCTTTAAATGGACAATGTGGCCAGCCACAATTATTAAGAGTATAATAATACACTTACCTTTATTTCTTCCATTTTTTATTATGTTTATTATTAATATTACTTTGTTGTTATCTTTTTTTCCCCTTCCTTGTTTTCCCAGTTGTATCAAATTACTACACATTCTCTTCCCCTCTCAAAAAGATCTACAGTGCATTTTTCTGTGCAACTAGTGGTCATTCCTTTCCCCTCACAGACACATTTTCCCCCCTGCTATTGTTTAAAAACACAATTCCTACTATTTTCTCAACCACTACCCTCTGCAAACTCAGTAAGATGAAATCATTTGAATACACTGACTTTTCCCCACAACCCAACTCTTAGCTAAGAGCTCAGTGCTATCAAATTCATACAATTCTTGGACTTTCTCTTCAAGGCTTTCTCTCCAATTTCAAGAATCCATATGAATAGTACACCTTTATTAGATGTACCCGTCTACCACTCAGGCACACCGTGCAAACACTGCTCCCTACATTGAGATCTGTTGTAATGAATTTGTAATTTGGTTAAGAATTCTCTTTTTAAGTCTTTTCCTAAGACAGTCTACTACATGAGATATTTATCGATGACTCTCAGCTTCACACCCTTCTTCCATCCTCTGCTTTTGTGATGTGGGAGCTGAGAGTCTCTAAACCACACTTCTGCTCTGCAGCTGGGTCCCTCTTAGGCTCTGCCAAAAGAGGGTGCCAGAGGGAGACGGCAAGGCTGGGGAGAGAAAAAAGGCACTCTGCCATTTGCTGTATACACCTTTCAGCATCATGCGGGCCTCACTATCTAATCCAGTTTGCCCACACTTGCAAAATCAACCTCACTGCAGCCACTCCCGAGACGCGAGCCCTCCCTACCGGGATGCTCCTCAAAATCTGAGTCCCGGACACACCAGCCTCTCCTCCAAGCTCAGAGATAGACAGCAGCGCCAACAGCCAGGAGGCATCTCCTCCTCTAAGGCTGAGCAGCAGTTGATAGAACCCCTCCTGCAGGTTCAGTGTTTTACCAGCTGCCTCTGCTTCCCACCAGGGCTCCCTCTGGGACACCTGCAAGCCGCGCTGTCCAATACAGTCACCAGTAGCCACGGAGATGTAGCTACTGCAAACTGAGACGTGCTGTCAGGATAAAGTCCACACTTGGATTTGTAATACTTGGTATGAAAACAAGAATGTGGTATGTACATTAATAAATTCAATGTTAAAATGATGATATTTTGGATATACTGGCGGAAATAATATATCTTAGAATAATTTTCACCTATTTCTTTGTACTTTTTTTGACCTGACTACTAGACCAATTTTAATTAATAGAAATATAATGTGAGCCATCTATATAAACAGCACTGCCTTAGGGCTCTTTTGTGTTGTGGGGGTTTTCCTGCCTTTTCAGCTCTTAAATACTTCATTAACAATTCTTATATTAAATCCTCTCTGTAAAAGCAACTGATGAGTTTTGTCTCCTCAATGGATTCTGGCTGCTAGCCATAATAATATTTCGAGAATAATAAATTCTCAAAATCCTCGCGTGCCCATAGGTCCTTTTTTCACCTGACAGGTAAATAAGAGCTCAATACAGAATTTGGGAGTTGCAGCCTTTTTTTCTCAGGAATCCCGACAGTCATTCCACCTTCTAGCTTACAGGTTGGCAGAAGAAAAGCCTAAACCAGACTGATCCCATTTCCTTTATAAACTAGTGGTTCTTTCTGTCAGGAAGCTTATAGGATTTTCTCTTTATCGCTAGAGTTGAAAAATTTTAGCGTCTATGAGTCGGCGTGCATCTGCTCTCATCAACCCTCCTAAACAGAGAGGCCCTTCAACGTGCAGACTCCAGACTGTCTTCAGCTCAGGGAAATGTTTCATACCATCGAATTACCACTGTTCCTCTCTCTCTTCCACTTATCTCCATCTACAAGTTAGTCTCTTTCATCAGTTACAACATGCATGGAGTTATCTTCCCCACCCTTCAATATCTACAAAATCAAGATGCACCTTAAAATCAGTGTATCTTACAGTCAGGTCGCAAGAGTTGCCAATGCCGCAAACATCAAAAGTGCCACTGAAATATTCCAACAGTTCTCCCTGGAAGCACCTTTTCGGAGTGCTCCTTTCATTTGTCTCTCTGTCTGGCTGCGGTGTCCAGCATGGGCCTTCTTTTCATCCGCCCACTCACCAGGGCACAGGCCCAGCTGCTGGGCTGTGTTCAGCAGACGTACCTGGTCAATGGTGGGAGACTAGGCAGTCTCTGCCCTCGGGCCCAGTGGTATATGACCAGCTGAGAAGTTTTCAGGCCCCCTGTCAAGGGAACCGAGAGAAAGTCTCACTGTTCCCATCTCTCTCCCAGACATGTTGACAGGGACATGGAAACCATGTTCTCGGAGAAGCATTCAGACAGACCGGGGCCAATTCTGGTGATCCTTGCGTTCTGCCCACACTAGCCACTGGCTCCCACTCATCCATCACATGCTCTTCTAACCAGTGGCAGCTGGGAATGAGACTGAAATTGAAATGGGAGGACAGTGGAGATGCTTTAGATGCTTTCAAGTCTCCAACTCCCTAAAATGCTTTCCACTTTTAACATTTCTCTTGTATTTTTATTCTTTTGTAACACTAAAGGGTTTGTTAAACCATTTTAGGGCAGAGTTAACTGATTAAAAGAACTGGATGAAACAATCCAGGGCACTGTAAATGAATTCTTATGGAAATAATCCCCCATATCGCCTTTTCACTATAAGCTGCATTTTCCTAAAAAGAAACCTTGGGGTGTAACACAGCTCCCCTGTACTATAAACACTATGAAGTCATCATACATATAATATGTATATTTTATATATATTTATATATAATATGTAATATATGCATGGTGAAAACAAACGATTAACACCTACACAACCGAGTAAGAACAATTTCACATAAGGACAGAACAGCATGGCCCAGTTCTGCAGCTAATAATAATCAAGCATAATTGAAGGACAGGTCTTAGGGAATCAAGGAATAGACAGAATGCCTATATTGCAGAGCACTGCTTTGATTAAATATTGCACAGTAGTAAGTTCAAGATTAAATTCCACGGCAAGCACCTATTCTATAATCCTGGTGAGATGCACAGCCAATTGCCGCAAAGGTCAGCCTGAGAGAAGAGTGACATCCTCTTTGGAAAGCTGAAGAGCCTAATGAAGTTGTATGTGAAACAGAAAGACAACCCCCCCCCCACCCTCCACCAAAGGCGTATATGCTGCAAGACCAATTCTGTTCTCAAAAAACTAATGGAAACCCACTACAACAAAAGGATAAACAGCCTCTTGAGAATCAAATTTTACATCACTGAGCACAGCCACAATTATTATTAGCTAGTTAAACACAGGCCTCAGAAAAGAATATCCATCCACCTCACATGTGAATAAAGATGGCCCTATATTCTTCAACTCAACTGCTCTGTAACCTCAAAAGAAACATCAAGAGCTGAAGGGGCCTTTTCCCTTAGACCAAGCTCATCTTTCCGTTACAAGTCACCTTGGTCTGCACAGCGAGCACAACAGACAACATCAGCACCCACCATGCCCGCTCCACAACGCGTTCTCCCTAGATAACAGCAACCAATTTGCATGCCTCTCTGACACTATTCATCAGCTAACAACTCATTCTTGGGCAGATGTTTTATTTCTAGTATTCCCTACGAAATCATGCGAAAGAAAAAACAAATTCTAGTAAGAACACATTAATCTGAAAACCACACCAAGCAGTATACTGGATTTCATTTAATTTTCACCTTTAAACAGAACATGATAGAGCAGAAAGATTATCACAAGAGCCAAAAATGTGAAATTCTTTACTGTCATTCTAGGGTTCATGTTCATTCCCTCACTCGATATTTTCCATCTCTGATTCAAAAGTAAAATCACAGACATACTCTTAAGAAATAAGAATTATTACCATTCAGAATTCACATCAAAGATAACAATGAACGAAACAAATGGAGCCGCCTGAAATGAAAATGCATTAAAAAGTACTTTTTTTTGCAAATTCAATCTGTGGACCCTAATGTAGGAACAAGGAATCAACCTGCAGGAGACAGAGCAGGACATCTAGGCCTTGCTGCTAAGGAGTTTACCAGAACACAATTCCAATTTGCTCTAACAAAAGGCATTCGGACCCATGTGGTCCTTTCACTCTGTAGTCCATTTCATTTGTTATTTTGAGTACTAAAGATTTTTACATACAACTTATGCCATTTAAATGAAAAAATATGCATAATATTCAACTAATAATATTATAATAGCTATCATTTAGGGAGTACCTCCTTGTGCCAGGTATTTTAACAGGTGTTTTATGTACATTATTTCATTTAATCCTCACAAAAATCCCACAGAGTAGGAGTTATTCACCTTTCCGAGCTAAAGAAACCAAAGTGGAGAGAAGTTAAATACATTGCTCAAAATCACGAAAGGACATGGTAAGATTTCTATTCTAGATTTCTGACTCTAAAAACCATATGCTCGTTACTATACTACATGATCTTGATGGTGGGAACCAACACGCTTAAAAACCCCAAAGTAAAATGTCTGGTGCTCAGATTCAATTACATTAACGTACACATCTAGTCTTTCTTCCCTCCCCTGACAAAGCCTTGCATTTTTGTCATTTGGCCATAATGCAACCACAAAAGTGAACACAGGCAGTGATACTATGTGGCAACAAGTGGCTAACAGATGATCCAGAACGTGCTTCCACTCTTTCTCCTCCCACTCACAGGCGCCCGAGGTTGAGAAATCCTGCTACAGCACTATTCCAAAGGTATAATCTGCATATAAAGTGACATTAAGTGAAGAAGCATAAACTAAAGATTACAGCCACACTGATGATGACTACAAAAGACCATGTGTAACAGAACACAGAAATTCGAAGAGGCCACTCTTCAGAGCTACCAAGACTGCAAAGGTAATGCGTTAATACGCGGTCCCTCAAATTTAGTCGTTAGAGAGGTGATGATTCTCCCAAGCCCCTTCACTGATCTGCACCACAATTCTTTTTTTTTTTTTTTTTTTTTTTTAAAGATTTTATTTATTTATTTGACAGAGAGAGACAGCCAGCGAGAGAGGGAACACAGCAGGGGGAGTGGGAGAGGAAGAAGCAGGCTCATAGCAGAGGAGCCTGATGTGGGACTCGATCCCGGTACGCCAGGATCACGCCCTGAGCCGAAGGCAGACGCTTTAACGACTGCGCCACCCAGGCGCCCCGATCTGCACCACAATTCTAAGTGAGAAAAGCACCTGCAAGGGTGCAGTGAGGAGGGAGTGTGCACATCAGGCTTTTAAGCCAGACCATTGACTCCCGAGCAGCCTATCCAGAAGAAAAACACTGTGGGTGGTGAGCAAAGCAAGGGGAAGGAACTGCGAGATGAACTGCAGTTAAAAACATCCTGGGCACACTGCCTACGTGTTATACAAAAATGTTTAATAACGTAAAAACTTCAAAATGATTAGGTAAACCACATCTACTTATACAAATAAAACTGTACTTCCACGATGTTAACAACCATTTCTAAATTTCAGCTGTATTATTGGCCTGAGGAACTAAGGCTTTTTAATTATGCAATATTAGTCACTGACACAGTGCTCCAATCCCACGCAGCACGAACCATGTTAGCTAAACTAACAAAATGAATAATTTAGCTCTCAGCCAGCAGGAATTCACTAAGCCACCTTCATTATTTACTTCACAATACCCATTTCTATCATTTTTGAAATAACAGCTGTAGGTGTTCAAGATGAGCCCATGGGCTACTTACAAGGTTTCTGATCCAAGTATCACAGGAAAATTAATTCATACCCTGTTCAAAAATATTTAAGTAATCAAGGATGTTTTAAAATCAACCTGCACTCTCTTACTGAGCTCCCTCATTAAATTCTAACCCATTAAATGTCAATAACCCTAACGTATAATATAATCAATGTAATCATACTTCAGATAAAGCTCATAAAATGTGGTATTGCCACTGCACAAAAAACAATGTATCTCATCAACTGAGTATTTTCACACCTTTTACTACTTGGCTTTTCCTTATTGCACCAGAAAAAGGATTTATTTTCCTTTTTTTTTTTTTAAAGAAGGAACAATTTTAGACACAAAAATGCCTCTATCATTTTCCTTCATGGGAAGAATTTTATGGCTTCTCACTGTAACTAACAGGGTTGTGAAAAGCAGCAAGAAACCAGATGCGTTCACAGCAATCCAGAACAAATTTGGTCACAGAGACCAAGGCTTGAACTCGATCACTCTCTTACACTCTGCCGAATATCAAAAGTGTCCCAGTTACTCCACAGTTCACAGGAGGCCTAACTAGCTTCGATTCTGCAGTGATGATAGCCTTCATGGAGATTTGAAAAATGGTCCCTGAATTAGATACTTCAGTTTTATAAGCAGCTAGAATTGTACTAACTCATATTCAAGTCCTAGTTAGAATAATTTTAAAGATAAATAAATACTGTCAAGGAAGAAAAATTTCAGGGAGAACTATAAATTTCATTAAGATATATAGCAGATGTTACGTGAAAGATGAAAATTCATTCCATCTGGCTGCTACTGCCATCCATTTTATCTTTACAGTGATTTCCAAATATCCCAACTCAAAATGCTTACATTGTACAAAAATTCAACTGCAACACGTTTGTGGTGCAAACAGTTTGTCATTTTTTTGCTTAGTTCAACATGACTAAGTTTGTTAATATATTTTGACAGACTTGCATAACATCCTAAAATGTTTTGAACAATGCAGTTTAGGCCGCAATGCAATATTAATGAGTGAATAATGTTCTTGAATATAAGGTTTAATATTTAATGATTCAGAGTGCTGCCTGGATTTGATGCAGAAGAAAAATGTGGTTTGGAATCACTGCATTTATCAGGGGACCTGAGAAAAAGACTACGGACTCCAGGCAAACCTTTAACCTAAACTTTGAGCTGGGGTCTCAGGTGTGAAATTGATGCTTCGCCAACTGAATTTCTAGCACTTATCAGTATTCACAACATCACACCGTTTATCAAGTGTCATTCATCAGAATTTTTAAATTACTAGGAGCTCACATGTCTGTGCCAAGAGGTGGAAAAAGGAGGGTTATCGCAAACGTAACATTGGGTAGTCCGCATTCAAATACATTAAGAATCCAATCTGCCAACTGCATCAACATGTCAATTTGACTATTCCTCTTTTTAAAAATGTGTGAAACTATAAAGTATTAATTTCGGATCACATAACTTATCTCCTAATCTTCTAGAAAGGTTAAGTACCTAATCGAAAGGATCACACAGTGACATTGGTTCAATGTGTCAATGTAATACACACATTATTGGACTTATTTGCAAACAATCCTATGTGTTAAAACTAAGCATATAAAGAGCAACAAGAACGAAATCGGTGAATACCCAAAATGACAGAACTGTGAAGAAAGGACTGTAAAGTACTAACTGGAATGTTAATATTATTGCGCTTTTAAAATAAAACACTATTCAAAGGATGAAAATAAGACTCAGTTTCCAATATTTATCTGTATTCACAGTTCACAACAGCCATGTCAATAATTACTAAAACATCAGAATTAGAACATCTGAGTTTAAAACTCAACTCTGTCATACTGAATTTATCAATACCACCTCTCTGAGCTGCTGGTTTTTCTCACAAGAAGATGGAAATAGTAGCACCTTATGTCGAATGACCGTTGTAGAATCAAATTAAATTACACTGCTAAGCACTAGGTCATACCCAAAGCATTACACCAATGTGAGTCAACAAAGAAAAATCTATGTAACATTTACTGAGCAACTACAATGAGCCAGGAAGGGCCTGCACAAAACCCTTCACCTGGATTATCACTGTGGTTGTCAGAATAAAAAGTGCAGACAATGGCAACTCCTATGCTGCTTCATTTAGCTTCTAGAAAAAAAAGGGAGAAAATAAGCAAAAAATAACAGGAGAATGGAGGGAAAAAGAGACAAAAAGCACAAAGTGGCATAAATAATTCTAAATACATAAGTGATCATAATATGTGTAATTTGGACTAAACTTGCTAGTTAAGTCACAGATTGATAGACTAGATTATAAAAATCCACCTACATACTGTTTATAGGAGATACGGCAAAATATTAAAATACAGAAAGACTGAAAATAAAAAGATGGAAAAAATGTAATTAGTGAACATTTACCAAAAGAAAGCTGGTGCAGCTATATTAATAATGACAAAACAGACTAAGTTAAAGAGTGTCATTAGAGATAAAGATGACTACATGATGATAACAAAAGATTCTAACAGGAATAGATATAATGTTCAACCTGTATGCACTTAATAACATAGCCTCAAACTATATAAAGCAAAACTATCAGAAGTACAGACAAAACTGATAAATCCATTACCACAGATTTAACACAGCCCTTACAAAAACTAGATGACACAGTATAAAAGAAAAAAAAATAGTAAGACTATAGACTTACACAGAATTGTTATCTAATGTACATGTATAGAACCCTACACCCAACAGTTAGAGAATGCATATTCTTCTCAAGTGTACAATGAACAGTTATATATATATATAATAAAAAAGCAGCAGAATGAACACATATATATGGATGAAATATTTTCTAACATCTATATTTCCATCAATGTCATTTTTTGATAGTTTACAAAGTATCTTCTCAATTTGGAAAAATGAAAAATTATCAAGTAATAATGCTCTACTATTCAACTTGATATAACATGTTTTAATCATTAAAGTATTTATTGAGCATTTATTATGTGCTTAGAACACTGTACAAAAACAAAAAAAGAACAGTGTATAAAACATTATGTTAAAAAAAAATCAGTGACTCTACCATCAACTACAGTATCATTCCTTCGTTTATATCATAACATTTATCTAATGCTACTAAGCTAATTCTATTCTGTTTTTACCAGATCAGCAATTATATCAACAATTATTTCAAAAGGAGACAAACAGAAACAAAACTGCCTTAAAATGTCTACTGCAGAAAACTTGAAAAGTTGGCCAATGACAGGTAATAGTCTTCATTCACTATAAAATCTTAATTACCACCATAATCAGTGAGAGTCATTTTTCTGTTAAACTATATTAAAAAATTGATGCTACAAATTCAATGAAAATTAATTAATTCCTCCTAAGCACTGGTCCTGATGCTCCTGCAGGTAATGATGGCGTCTCTTTAAGGGAACACAGATTCAGTAATTAGACTTCCCTCAAGTGTGAATAACTGAGACAAAAAGGCAGATAGATATTCACTTGGCACTTTTTATCCACCTTAATCCAAAAATCTATATTAAATTACAGTAGCTTTTATGAATATTCTCTTTTAAAAAGTACTTAAGAGCAGCACAGTATGCTTAGAAAAATGGCAGGAAGAATGCACAAGAAATTGTTAATGATGGTTACCACTCAGGGAAGAGAAGGGGTACCTGGCTGAGTTTTTCTCAATTTTGTGATGTTGCCATTTTTATGCAAATGCACTGTTTAAATAAAATGTTAGCATAACACCGACTAAAAGAAATATAATGAAATTCACAAATATAATTTAAAATTTTCTAAAAGCCACGTTAAAAAGGTAAAAAGACCAAGGTCAAATTAATTTGAACAATGTATTTTATTTAGCTGAATACATTCAAAATAATTATTTTCACAAATAATCAATACAATTAAAGAGATATTTTTATAAATTAAAGAGGCGTTTTATATTCTTTTTTTCACACTGAGTCTGAAATCTGTATTTTATACGTAGAGAAGAACTCAATTAAGACAAAACACCTTCAAGTACTTAATAATTACTTGTGGCCGTAGGACAACACTGGCGTGCATTAAGTCTCAAAGGTATATCTACGTACAAGTTAGGTATTTTTCTTCCTAGTACTTCAAAGCAATAAGGAGGTGTCCATTAAAACCTCTCTCTCATCAGTTCTCAGCTCATGGCATATTACTGTTTCACTACTCTCTCTAAATAAATTAATTAAATCTTCAAAAAAAAACAAAAAGTGAAGGCACCAATACTTAAGAATCAACCATTTAGCATCGTTATCAATTTTAACACTTAGATTAACTAAAAGGATTACTTTTTCAAACTAAAAGTTGATTATTTTTCAACCACTTGTTAATCCAGTAAGAAAAAAAAAATGCCCTATCTCATTTCTTCCACTTAGCACTTTTGGAACTAGGTAGGCATGGCATAGCTTGTTCTTCTTGCATTTTCACCAACAAAGAGATTTTCTGCACTCCTTAGAAATCCTGAAGGAAAGAGGAATTAAGAAAGGGAACATACAGAAGACAGCAGGTAGGTTCTTCTCTCTATACAACAATAATTCTCTGAAATGCACGGATAGATGGACAGACAAGACAGACAATCACATGTATGGAACATGTACTATGATTCTGTGCTGTTCTAAGAACTTTACATGGAATGTCCCATTTAGTCCTCGAAGCAGCCCTGAAGATATCCCAATGTGAGTGTTATTACTGTCCTCCATCTTACACAGGAGGAAATTGACCTCTAAAGAAGTAATTTACTATGTGGTCTTTGAACTAGTAACCCATAAAGTTGGAATTCAAACCCAAGCAGTCTGACCCCTGAGGCCACACTCTTAACCATCACACTCTTTGAAGAGACAAAAGTTCTCTGTAAAAAATAAGCATTTTGTATGGAAAATTTAATGTGTGCCAGGCAATTTATATATATTATCTAATTTAACCTTCATTTTAAAACAAGCTTATGAGGGCACCTGGGTTGCTCAGTCAGTTCGCGACTGCCTTCGGCTCAGGTCATGATCCCAGGGTCCTAGGATCGAGCCCCGCATAGGGCTCTCCACTCAGCAGCGAGTCTGCTTCTCCCTCTCCTTCTATGATCTCTCTCGCTTTCACTCTCCCTCAAATAAATAAATAAAATCTAAAACAAACAAACAAAAAAAAAAAAAACAAGCTTATCAGGTAGGTATTCTTACTAACCTAATTTCACAACTAAGGGAACTGAGAAGGTAAATCAGCTACTCCAGATCACAGATTATTAAAAGGCAAGCTAAAGGTCAAATCAGATCTCCATGTGGTAACCTTCAGCCCATCCCTGCCCCTCCCATAATGTAGATGAATTTTAATTACTATAATGGAAGAAATCCATGTAATTAGGCGTTCCTACATCGAAAATAATTTTATTTGTAGTACTTAACAGTTCAAAAAGAGCATTCTTTATACAGAGAGATAACCGGCATGAAGGTAAGTACTACCAAAAAAGACCACTCATTACAAAACTATTAGAGGCTATAACACTGCTTCAATTTCTAATTCACTTTTAGCTTGCTTTAATACAATTAACTCCGAATGGGAGTACTATTTAAATAGGGACACATTTTCAAATTTTTCCTTTTCAAAAATCTACAGAACCCTTATTAAAACTGCTCTTCCATTTAATGTCACACAATAATGATGTCTCCTGAAATCTTCATATACAATACACTCATATGGGCCGTAAATGTTACAATGATATTAACTTACCATTCATTTAAGTAGAAATTAAACAAGAATAAAAATGAAAATAAGTGACATTATTATACAGGTTCATTACAGATTCCAGGGGGAAGTAAAATAGCTTAGTCATTGAAAAATAAAACTCGTATTTGAATTTCTAGGAGATGCTATATATATATATTTATATTTATATATTTGTTATTTATATGTTTTATATATGTATTTTATGTATATAAATGTATGTACATTAATATATATTTGTGTGTGCGTGTGTGTGTGTGTGTGTGTATAAAAGGGCATGGAAATGGGGTGAAAAGATGTAAGTAACCAATGAGGTCGATTAGGATCTTTGAAAAAAATAAATCCCAAAGTATTAAAGATCTACGTACTAAAATTAATCAAGATGAACCTCAGAAAGCAGTTTGTCAGGTAAGATAAATGTTTCAAAGACGACGTGCAACACGATTTGTGGAAGACTGCTAGAATTTGAAACTCCCAGTATTGCCAATTCTTAAAAATTTCCTTAAGACCCATGTTTATAGAGCTAAAGAGGTACAGAATTGGCAAACATGCTCTTAAAAATACCTGGAGACCAGTATGCTTTTAAAAGGCTTCAAATGGTAAATTACCTCTCTGGGTTCAGGTCAGTTTTATGGGAAGATAAGATAAACCATTACTTTTTTAAAGCAAAGTTTAAAATAACAAATACAACTACCAAGCTTTTATTTTTAACTGTGTGAGGCACATAAAACTGGCTAAATATCTCACATGACTCAAAAATGTGATAATTGAAGAAATGGTAGTTCTGTCACTGTCCATCATATGTGACAGTGAAAAAGTACTACGTGACTTTAAAGACCAATTTTACTTCCTTCCTTATTGTGACAATGCACTACCATTTATAGTTAGTTGTCAAGTTCAAATTAAACAGTCTTCTGTTTTATACTTGCAGAGGCTCAGAGCTTCAACTCAAGATCTTGCCCATATTAATTTGCCACCTTCGAGTGGCTACCGTTTGGCTCATTTGTTTTACTACTACCAACATACCTGCTTATTTAAAAATAGACAAATAGGGAAATATGACATCATCTTTACAAATCAATAAATCCTGACCCTGACCCTTTTTTAAACTTTAAGCCATAATCATTGGAGAGTCCTGATAAAAACAAGTTCCATTAGAAAAGGCAACACTTAGGGGTACCTGCGTGGCTCAGTCAGTTAAGCATCTATCTGCCTTCGGCTCTGGCCATGATCCCAGGGTCCTGGGGTTGAGCCCCGTGCACCAGGCTACCTGCTCAGCAGGGGAATCTGCTTCTCCCTCTCCCTCTGCCCCTCCCCTTGCTCATGCTCTCTCTCTCTCTCTCTCCCTCTCAAATAAATAAATAAAATCTTAAAAAAAAAAAAACAAACCAACACTTAAAATTTTAGACCTGAAAGATATCTTAAAGATTAAATGAGAATTTCCTGCTGAGAGAAATATATAAAACTATAACTCATCGATTTTTACATGTATGTATCAGTCTATCCCTCTGTTATGGACTCAATTGTGTCTCCTCCAAAATTTGTATTTTGGAGCCCTAACCTGTAGAATCTTAGGAAATGACAGTACTTGGAGACAGGTCCTTTCAAGAGGTAATTGAGGTTAAATGCAGTCATAAATGGGGGGCCCCAATCAATATGACTAGTGTCCTTATAAGAAGAGGAAGACACACCAAGGATCCTCTCGAACTAGGGGGAGAAAAAAAAAGCTAGATGAAGACACAGAAGTCAGCCATCAGCAAGCCAGGAATATGGGTCTCAGGAGAAACCTGATCTGACAACACTTTAATTCAGACTTCCAGCCTCCAGAACTATGAAAAAATAAATTTCCATTGTTTCAGCTACCCAGTCTGTGGCATTTTCTTATAGCAGCCATAGCAAACTAATACACCATCTCCTGAGGAAGAATACCAGAGCAGCTTCAGAGTCCTAGAAAATAAGACTGATTGCATTGCAAAAGCAGGCCATGAAAGCAAAAGGAGAGTTTCAGAAACGCTAACTTATAAAACTCAGATGGAACCAAGATTTAAAACAGTATCCAGCATAGAGGTCAGGTTAACTTACCTCTTGGTAGAACATGAATTATGATATATGCCCAAAAAGAGAAGGAGAGCAGCAATTTAAACACCAGGATAATTAAGTAGCAGATGAAAATAACATGAGTAAAAAAGCAGGGTGAAGGGGGAACAGTCTCTAGACCTGGGGTAAGAAAGGGAAAAGAGAAAAGAAACTTCTTTAAAACAGCACAACACTTTACAATGAAGAAAACTTTCAAATACAGATACTTTTCATTCTGGCTCAGTGATCTATGGAGTCTAATCACCACGATACAGCAAACTGAAGAAAGTCTGCTTGGATTCTGCTGGTTAAACGTCTGCATCACATCTCCACTGTCCTATTTGCAGTAAGAAGGGAGTTTATTCAAGAGATGAATAGTTGTAGTAGGAGGAGCTGTGTTAATAATTGTCATTACTTTTATTATTAAAAATAACATTATTAGAAAAGTTTATAGGGCCAATGCAATGGCAATATATTATTTGATCTCTGTAACAGGAGACAAGTAGGATTTTACTCTTTTGTAATTGTTTCCATGTTCTTAGATATAAGTTAATTCTGTGATTCACCCACATTCAAACAGTTAATAAGTGGACATGGAAAGACCAGAACCCCTGTCTTCTGATTCACAATTCAAGTGTAAAAACACAAGTGCACGCGCACACACCCGGAAATCTCTTCCATCTCTACAACACCATTTCCGTGTTTATTACATTCACCCGTACACGTGCTGTAAGGGTGTGGTGCTTGCATATCCCAGGCTCCCCCTCACTCCAGGATGAAGCTGAATGTCTGTCTTCCGCATCTGTTATTAGTCCAGAATTAAGAGAAGTTCCAGCAAAATTTACTTACGTGTTTTAGAATAAAATAAACACTTAAGAAAATAACTGTGCTAATTACAAATTTAAAATTAGGTAATTGTAGAAAATCAAGACACAAAAAAATAAACAAAAGGGTAAGCAATGCAATTTCTTTAACCCTAGACTTCAGTCGTCCACTTCACTTGCCACAGGTTTTTCATTTCAATCTTCAAATTTATTTGATTTTCCTTTCATTTTTTTGTAGCAAGCAAAAAACAAACACTGTGTTATCCTTTAAAAGATGAAAGTATGGCCAAATTCAGCAATAAACAAATATTTATTTAGTACAAACTTTGTGCAGGGCATGGTTTACAAAGCTGGACACATCCTAAAGCTGGTTTACTTCTATTGACACCTGATCTTAGGACACAATCATACACTCGTAGATACAACATGGTGTTGATTACTTAGCCAAATCACATTTAGGCCAGACCTGCCGTAGCAATCTGAGAAATACCAAGTTCACTCCAGGGCTACTAGAGCCCACCAGCCACATACTGTCTTTCACTACTATGAGTCTACTGTCTCTCATCAGCTGCACGCAGGTCGCAGTGACAGGTTTTTGTACCTAGAGACAGCTAACGAGATTAAAACTGAGTTATAGGGCGCCTGGGTGGCTCAGTCAGTTAAGGGTCTACCTTCGGCTCAGGTCACGATCCCAGGGTCCTAGGATCAAGCGCCGCATCAGGCTCCTGCTCACTGGGAAGCCTGCTTCTCTTTCTCCCTCTGCCCTTCTCCCCATCCCCCCCGCTCGTGCTTGCTCTCTTATCAAATAAATAAATAAAATCTTTAAAAAAAAAAAAAAAACCCTGAGTAATAGCTTAAACTGAGTTATTTAGTCTATACTGACTTAACAATAACCCAAACTTATCTGGCAAGTATTTAGCAGGTGCTTAAACTCTCACGGCACCCCTTCAGTATCAGCAAGGCCGACAAAAAGACTACTGCATCCCACTAAGAACCACCCATGTAAAATTAATGAAAATACTAGCCAAATAAGCAGATATGATAAAGTATGATCGTATGGGCATAATGTAACATTGGTTTAACTACTATATTCCTAAAATTTGCAACAGTGAGACAAAAGCAGGGACTCATTGGTAATAAGTTAACTAGCACAATTTCTTGAAGGTATGTTAGCAATAATATTTTGTATAATTTTTTTCTTAAAGATTTTATTTATTTATTTGAGAGGGAGAGACAGAGATAGAGACAGAGATAACAAGAGAGAGCACAAGCGGGGAGGAGAGGGAGAAGCAGGCTCCCCACTGAACAGGGAGCGCCACAGAGGGCTCGATCCCAGGACTCTGGGATCATGACCTGAGCCGAAGGCAGACGTTTAACCGACCGAGCCACCCAGGCGCCCCTATTTTGTATAATTTTTGACCTAGTAATTCCACTTGTAGAAATTTAACCCAAGGAAGTAATACTGGGTAATACTGTAATAAGAAAGGAAATAACACTGGATATGTGTAAATTTAATAACAAGGATATTCAAAGCAGTGTTCACAGTAGTGAAACACTTTTGAACTATTTATTTGGAAGGCTAAATGTCTAATGGTGAACTACCATGAAATTATCTAATGACAAAACATCCACAATACATTTTAAGAGCAAAAACAAAACAACAGTGACAATATGACACCACGTGTCATATTTTCCCCCATGTGGCTGTGTCTGTGTACCAAAATATTTACAATGGTTTTTATATGAGCGGTGGGATTATGGCAATTTTCATTTTTTCTTCATTTTGTTGAGCTACTTTTCTCTAATTTTGGATACAGCGCACATTGGTAATTAGAATAAAACACTTCTTATTACGACCGTGTGCCTTTGACTTTGCTTTTCTCCATAGATCTTCTCAGATATTAGGAAGACAGTATGGGGGAGGGGATGAACACAGGAAAGCAGACCAGGCTGCAAGAAAGAGTCAACTATGGGACAGAGGAAGATAAGCAGACTCCAGAGGAGTTCGGCGACAGGCTGGCTGGTGCTCAGGAGCCAATTCCCCTTATCAAGGCCCCGAGGGGCCACCAGAAGTGGGCCCAGAAGGTGGCCCTGTCATGGCTGCTGCCGCCTCCAGATGAACACAGCATTCAAAGACTCACAGGTAGGGCAATCTCGCAACTCTCTGCACCTCCTCAGGGATCCTGAGCTATATCCCTGCTGAGCTCTCTCCCCATCAGGCTACAATACAGGTCTCCCAATCTTCTGATTCTCTTAGCTTCTTGATTAATTTATTTGCCCTTTCAAAATGTCCTCTAATTCATTACAGCCTTCCTGGAATCGCTGTCTGGCTTCTCAACATGTGATATCAGATGTCCCATAAACAACCAGACTATTATATTAAGACCGTGAATTAGATCCGAGCATCCTATTTCTCCCCAAGCCTATTAACTTGATGTTCTACAGGTTGAATCGCATTTAATTTGCCATTTACAGGATAACCTTTCCAGGTGTAGCTTTCAAGTCCTTCCTGCTGTTCTGGATACCTCTTAATATCTGTATGTTGGGGAAAAATCACCGGAATGAGGTAAGAAAATTAATCCTGTTTTTCTCCTAATGGGAAAAACTGAGGAGATGAGCACACAGTGCCATCAGTTCGAGCCTGGACGACACCCTGAAGAGGACAGCCTTCCTGGCTGAACAATGAGTGGCCGCTCACAGAGAACAGCGACAAATACGTCTGTCTCTGAAATGACAAGATGGAGTGATCAAAAGGGTCAGGTAAGGCAACTTCCTATTCTTCGGCACTCTGCCATTAGTTATACAGTCAAAGATAGCGGTCTTTATGCATAGAATTGTTACCAAATGGTCCCAGAATTGGCAGATTATACTACCAACGTTTGTTCGGGGTTGGGGAGGGGGGTGTGGAATTCAAAATGAGACTTTCCTGTCTTCTGCACACATGCAAAAAAGAAAGAAATTCTTAAAAGGGGTGGTGGTGGGGTGGGCACACTTCTATGACACAGCAAGGCCAGGCATATTTTCAACAAAAGTAAATTAAAAAATCACTTTGCCTCTTTTATAACCTCTCAGTCTTATACTGTAAAAGAATGATATATATTAAATACATAAAGATAACACTAGTCAGCCATGAAAAATGTCTGAGACAAATTTAAATGACCACCATAATAAAGAATTTGATCTTTTCTTTTTTGTATTCTCCCTAGGCTTATGTCAGTAAACTAGAATAAACATGTTATTAAAAGAGAATCAATAGAAGGCTTTAAAATATACAGTACCACAAAAGGTCAAGCCCTGGTATCGATTTTAATATAACATTTTTTGTGCAGCTTCCCAAAGGGTTCTTTTCTAATATTGTTCTTCATTTTTCTCTCACTTTGCTCCCTGACTGGTGAATTTGTTGTTCTTGTCTGCAAAAAGCTGTCTAAAGCTGACTTTGCTGAGCGTGTGTCATTCCCGTGACAAGCTGCTGGAAATGAAAAAACAAAAAACAAAAAAGTCAACCAAGGAAAAAAAAAATTGAAGGTAGTGGGAGGATGGATACAAGAAAGCATGAAGTACAAGACAACACTCAAATAGCAAAGCGTACAGGAATGCTGAAACTCAGAACAATCTGCCATGGCGGGCCACCCTGGGCTTTTGTCTCCCCAGGGAGCCTCATGCGGCCACTGACTCCTAGGAGCCAGGAAGGGTGGGGAAAGCAGGGAAGAGATGATCTCTCAGGACTCAACAAAAAAACTCTCCCCCAAACCAGGTAAAGGACACAGATTTTCAAAATACAAATCCATGGGACCCCGGGCTCCTTTTGAAGGAAAATGGGACCACCCTTGACAGGATTCATGGGGACTAATGAGAAGTGCATGGCAGGAGCCGCAGACTTCCTGACTTCCATCCCAACATTCAAGGCTCACAGACTTAGATAAAACACACTCTGGGTCAGTCATGAAGTATGAAGGTGTGACACAGTATATATTTTACATGTAGTTCAAATTTTGAGTAGGTTTTTCGTTGCCAATAAAAGTAGCCCAAACCATATTCTCATAGTGCCAGTCTTTCACTTTTACACAATGCTGACGAAGCAACAGTCTCAAGACAGGATGGAGAAGTAGATCATTTTTTGCCCAAGTCACCTGAAACCAAAAATGTAGTCCCCATTTCAAAAACCGAGACCCGATTAAGCCTCCTAGACGGCAAGATACGAACCACAGTTGTTTCCTAAGATCCAAAAACTGCTGAAGAGGAAGAGCTGGGAAAGAGGCACGGAAGGAAAGAGCAGGATTCGGATCCTTATGCTGCCTTCTGTCAGTTCCTCAGGCAAGGAACTCAGCCGCTCAGAGCTGGGTTCTGGCCCTAGAACAAATTCGTGCGGGGCAGAGCGACCTTCCCCATTTGCTCCCAGGAAAGCATTTGGTGTGGGGAGCCGCCGAGCCTCAGATCCCAGGGAAACGTGGCGGGCATCGTCCCCCAGGCTGCCACGCACACTACGGCCGGCCTGGTCAGAAGGCCCCCGGGGAGCGAGAGCTAATGTCCATAAATGCACCAGCACAGCTCCTGGTGAACAGTAGGCAATCATGAAGTGGGAGCTGCTGCTGTCATGTAATTCTCCTGCCTCTTCTCCCTTTAGGACAAACTCTATTCTGTTCTAATCTACTCAGCCATACCCATAAAATGTTATTTTAATTTGGTAATGCACTCTTGTTGACACTTCCCTCGTGACAATGAGTTCTGCCCTCACAGACCTTTATACTCCAGCGGAAGAGACAGTCAATCAACAGCTAAAGTGCTACGAAGAAACGAAGTAGAGAAAAGGATAACCACAGTGAGAGCACAAGAAAGAAAGATTTAGATAAATTAATCAAGGAAAGCCTCTCTGTGGGGCTGAAAAGAACACCAAATACTAAGAGGGATCCGGCCACGCAAAAGCGGCACAGAGCTGCAGCCACAAACAGGTTTGCAGTGGACATCGTTGTAATGTTCACTGAGAGGGTTGTAAGGATGGTGCATGAGTATGTGAATATATAAAGGGAATCAAAGGACTAGAAGGTCATGGAAAGGTCTGGACTTTATGCTAAATCTAACAAAAAGCCATTACAGAATTTTAAGCAAATAAACTCCCATGATTCAAAATACATTTTTAGGGGCACCTGGCTGGCTCAGTTGGTACAGCCTCTGATTCCTGATCTCAGGGTCGTGAGTTCGAGCCCCACGCTGGGTGTAAAGATTACTTTTAAAAAATTACTAAATGTTTAAAGCACAGTCATACTGCTTTGTGAAGAGTAGAACCTGGGGAAAGGGTGGCTCCCTGGAGTAGACTTTGTAATAACACAAGTGAGAAATGGTAACGGCTTAGACCACGGTTTCTCAACCTTAGCACAGATGGCACTTGGACTGAACAGTTCTTTGTTGCTGGAGGCTGTTCTGTGAATTATAGGCTACCTAGCAGTATCCCTGGCCACCACTCACTCACTAGATGCCAGGAGCACCGTCTAAGTTGTGACAACTGTAAAGGTCTCTAGCCATGGCCACATGCCCCATCAGTGGGGGTGGATGGGGGCGGACTATCCCCCAAATGAGAACCACTAACTTGGACTAAGTAGGGATAGAAATAGTGAGAGGTAAACGGATTTGCAATACATTTTAAAAGCAGAGACAGGGATGTGCTGGCTTTGGCAAAACATACACTAAAAGCAGAAACAGGGCTAATTAATTATAAGGGGGAAAGGAGAGACACAAAGGCAAGAAGAATGGAACAAGAATAATCAGCAATCAAAATTCTGATATTACCCTCAATTTCTGTTAGGCTAACATCCAAGTTTTCAGTACTTTCAGGAAAGTGCTTTCTATGTCAAACCTGCTCAAGGCTGTACAAATAACAAGTTACAGAAACTCACTTGGACAATAGTTTGGGCTCTTTTTCTTTAAGTCTATAAAAACTGAACTGTATAGTTGACAGGTAGATTCATAAAGAAATACACAGTTCTCAACATTTTACAGCAAAATTTACTGAAATATTAATTTTCATCTATTTGACAGTATTTTGACAGTTTTATTTCAAAATATACTCATGTGAATTAAAAAAACAAAAATACCAAAAAAAATCTCTTCAATTGTGAATTCTTTTCAAAACTAAATTCCTTATTTATTGAGCTCCATAATCAAGGCAAAACCGAGTGTACTGAAATCTGAAAAACATAATACTTCAGTAAACCACATCATAAGAGCCTCAGAGAGAACATTCAGACTAATATATAATAAGTAACATCACTGTTGGACCAGAAAATAAGTCAGCCTCTGAGACACAGTCAAGTAGAGTGGTGATGAGTATGACTTCAGATTCCAGATTGCTCATGTTCAAATCCCAACCTATTTTCTGGGCATGAGACTAACAAGTGCCCCTCCCTACATTTCCGACACTGCACCTGCAATGTGAGTGTACCAGCAGAACAGAAACTTCTCCATGGCGCTGCTGGGAGGATTAAATGATCAATACGTACAAAGTGCTTGCACCATGTCCTTAGGACAAAGGAAGCGTTCAAAATCTATTCACTATTACCATTGGATATTACTACTTACTATAATCTATTATGACTGTATTATTTTCCTAGGTGAAGTCTTCTTAAATGGTATATACGATCAGATCTAAAGTCTATCTAATAGCTAAGATCTGTATACACTGTACATGGGAAGAGGACTACAATATAAGATTGGGAGGGGGAAAAAAGCAAGTCATACGACATTATTACACCAATCTCATTTTGCTTAAAACACAAACCACGCAAAACACGGTTAAGAATACATTTCCCAGGGCACCTGGGTGGCGCAGTCATTAAGCATCTGCCTTTGGCTCAGGGCGTGATCCCAGCGTTCTGGGATCGAGCCCCACATCAGGCTCGTTGGCTGGGAGCCTGCTTCTTCCTCTGCCACTCCCCCTGCTTGTGTTCCCTCTCTCGCTGGCTGTCTCTCTCTCTGTCAAATAAATAAATAAAATCTTTAAAAAAAAAAAAAGAATACATTTCCCATTGGGTATGAACGTGTGAACAGTTTTCTACGGGGAAAGAGCAGCAGCGGGAGGGGAGACGGAAAGATGACTAAGTTTTTATGTTTCTATATTATCTGAATTTCTTCAATACATAATATATTTCTTTTGTAATTCTTTTAAACAAATAAACATCCATGCTTTCAGTAGTTTGAGGAATGACTTTCTAAGTCAAACCTATCAGGTTCTGTAGCAATAATAAAAATTGCAGAAACTCTGTTGGGTAACGATTTTTAAAAGGCAAAAGATTTGTATGATTTGAAGAGAAACCAGAGTATGGGTAATGGTTTTTAAATTAATTGACATTTCCCATATTAAATTAGGGTTTCAGTTGCCTTTTGGGGGGGGTTTGTTTTGATTTTATTTGGTTTTAATCCATCATCCTACTGTAATTGTAGCAAAATTGTAATTTATGAGTTTTTAAGGGATACCTGTTTTAATCTAATCAGCACTCATAAACCGGCACCAGGAAATAAGGAATTTAAGCAATCCATTCTAAGAAGCTGTGAAGAAACTCAAATTTAAATCATTAATTGAAACATTAATAGTTAATAAACTATTTTTATACTTTATACTTGATGTCAAAAATCACACCACAATCATCTTAATGGGATAACTTGAAAAAAAATTCCAGGTGAAATGGTTTCAGCGTGAAGGAGCTACATAGTGTATGTATAAAAAAGCAGCTGTAAATAGTATATAATAAATTGCTCCACACATCGCGCTACCTGCACGTTATTCAATGGCGGAATTCTATATTCTAGTTCCAAAGGCACACACTCCTAACAGCTCATTTTCTAGCTGAATTAAAAACACAGAAGTTTGTAAACTAAGTGTGATGACTTATCAAAATACTTTGATCATTACAAAAAAGACAAATGAGTAATAATAAATACTACAATCCAAAAACCCAACATGAAGCAGCACAACCAATACAAAATAACAGAATAACTCCAAGTCTTTAAAAAAAAAAAAAAAGCCTCAGGATGAATACAAAAGGAGAAATGCAAAATGATTTCCACTCCACACTCATCTATTGAAGTAAATCCTGTGCTTCTTTATTCCTTCTGGAACAATGGCAGGGCCCAAGCGGCTCCACTGAACTCAGCAGAACACTGCCGAGTACACGCGTGCCTCAGTGACCAGAAGCCGACACTCATCTCTAAAGTTCAGGAGGCAGACAGAGTACCACCTGCTTCCACATGCCCTGCCACCACACTGAGCAATTAAGAGAAATGTCCCAATCTTAACCTAACAGGAAATTCAAATTGCCACACAAACGAGCATTTCATAGTAAGTGAAAGCCTACATAAACAAAGCATATTAACTTTAAACACAAATTCTCCAAAGACTTTGGTCCTAAAATAAAGGAAGTGGTAGAAGATCATCCGGAGCAGCTGCCCGGATCTAATAAACAGGAGCACACAACAGAGGTCATTTTTGAGTGACCTTTTATTTACTATGCACGGTTTAGACGTGAAAATCCAAGTAAATGCTTGCTACTCCTTCCCACAGTGATAATGAAAAACTTTAAAGAAAGTACTCCCTGTACACACGGAAAGGTAGTACTGCAGGATGGTAAAGTGCACAGACTCCGAGACATGGCTTCAAATCCCAGACTCAGCACTTACTGGATACAAGCTTGGGCAAGTTCCTTTACCTCTCAGTTTCCTCGTTTATCAAATGGGGTAACAGACACACTGGGAGGATGAATGACTTAAAATACATAGAGTGCTCAGAACAGTACTGAACACATAACAAATACAAGGCAACATCACCTATGATTTTTTTAATTTTCTCATTTTAGTTGGGCAAATAGGTCCCACACTCAGAAACAGTTTTCACAACAGATAATATGTGATCCCAGTGTACATACTCTATGTGCTCTATAAACTGTGAAGAAAGTTTCCAAAGACAAACCCTATCTGCTTCTTGGATGAGTGGGATGCAAAAGAATATGGATTTTCTCAGCAAAATATTTAGCAAGACACTTAACATGAGCCACTTGCTTCTTACAGTTTTCTCCAGCCAGGAAAGGGGGGAGGGGTTATTACTTAAACATCAAAGTGTGCCAATGTTTGGAAATATTATAATGCTGAGAAAAAATTTACATCTAATTTACAACTATGTGGCCCACATTCCCCATCAACTCAAGGCTCTACCGGCAAAGTTGTTAAGGTCAGGAAAGGAAAGAGGGTACACTGTCTGTATATTTTTCCACTGGTTCCAAAGTAAACTGCCATAGAAGGATCTCACTTTCTTCTACACTCTTCCTAACATAGCATTCATTACCAGCAGGATCAGCAGATGGGTTCCAGAAGGGCGAGGACTGAGGGCTAAGCCAGGGTGAGGCCCAGCCTACGTGGACCACCGTCCATAAATACGGACTTCTGGACTCAAGGAAATGGACATCGGGCCACTGCCCACTCACCTTCTAAAACAGAAACAAAACTGCAGCCATCCAACAAATGCTGTTTGGACAAGTACACACCTCACACACAAAGCGTCCAAATTTGAGAGAAAATTATCCTGACCACAGGTTTCTCAAACTAAGCCCTAACAGCATTAGGGCCTATGAAGGTGATTTCCAGGTCTCTAGGAAGGGAAAAGGGGGGAAAAAGGCTGACAGAGCTCTACACTCCTAGTCCCAGCCCTAACCAGATGGCACTTGAATCAGCTTTCTATTGGAGTCCCACTTCAGGCTTCCTTTGAATAAATGTTTTACACAATGACGTGAGACAGTATGATTCGATCACCTCAGCAATAGACGGTGTGGGGCTAAGGGGGAGTCCAATTCAAGTCCCGTTCTGCTGCTGACTGAGAAACTTCACATATGTCTACTTCAGTCATCTGTTCCTATAAAGCAGTGAGAAACTATGAATGCTATTGTCGGTGTTATGGAAGGAACGGTAAATGATTTATAGAGCACATTACAAGCTCCTCTCTTCCCCAGATCGTACTGATAATGCAGAAACTTCAACAAGAACTACAACCACAGAACACTCAGAAACCAGTTCCTAGAAACTTCCAAATGTAGAAACCAACTTTAGCACAAATTACTTCAAACACTAGGCTTCGTGAGAGAAAACTCTGTAATTACTGTCAAAAGAAACGTGAACAAGAAGGGGTTGAACATCATTGCTGTTATTACAATCAATAAAAAAGTTACAGATCTCTATGGCATGCTTGACTGATTCTGCTTTTCCAGGTTTAATATTCCCACCATGCAGAAACAGCTTCTTAAACAGAATTCAGGGTAGGATCCTACAACAACATAGCATCGATACGAAAGAAAACTGGCTTTGGAAAAAGAAGAGATGTATATAAAACACAGACTGGATAATCCAACCTTCTATAATGGTTGGTTATAGAAAGCAGTCATCTCTATTAAAAACAGAAAAGTGCCATTTGAAGAGAAAAAGATGAAAGTGGCAGATGGTGAAAGATTCCAATACCTAGTATATACACAGCACTTCTAATCATCTTCCCGGGAAAAAGGATCAGGTGGCTAAGACGCGATCTTCCTCTTGCACTGAGAACAGGTTCATTCTTTATCTACTTTTAAGCAAATGTAACAGAAAAAGGATAGGCATAAAACAACAGCAATGCAGTATGCATTTTTTAAAAAAGGCTTCAATAAGAAAACAATTCTATTACATAGGGATTCAATGTTAGCGCATATCAAGGACTATTTTGCAGACAATGCCAACAAGCCATCCGCTACCCTTACTGGAGCCAGACACCGGGAAACATGCTCACATCACAGCAGACTGGTACATGTTACATCAGATGAAGAGTGATAACTCGAATTTCTTCAATCACCTTATTTGCAAATATTTCTAAATCAGAAGTGAGATTCATTTGCCTGTGACAGTTGAGTGCCTTGAGAAAATACTGACTAACTGATCTCTTAAAGTCACTTTAAAACTACACTTTTATGATACACCATTGATAAATATCAGTTATTAAGAGTACTTGTTCCCTGAAAATTGTTGGGTTTTTTTTTTTAATTTCTATAACTAGAGAGTACACACAGGTTGAAGGTATGCAATTTCATAAATGTGTGATTTGTGTTTACAACTGGAAAGTGATGTTTAACACCACACTAATTTAAAACAAAGGTTTATAAGTACCTATAGTCTCTAGTTAATGTCTTTTTAAAGCCATAATGTAACAAAACATAGCATATGTATGTATATTTTATAAAACAGACCATCCTTGCTAAAAGATTGTCAGGATTTCCCAGCTCCAGTGACTCAGGTGAACAATTGTTTGAGAGCTCGCTATGTGAAAGGCACCACACCAAGTAAATGACTTCAGACTTCAGTATTTTCAATGTGACACTAATCATAATACCCTGTTTTTCTCCCGTAGATTCTTTCCTCCTTCCTTTCCCAGCTTTTTCTTCCAAAGGCACAAAACAACTAATAATAAAACTGAAATGAGTTGTTATATATTAGTTTAAAGAGAAGACACCATCGCTGTAAATTTCACGTTTACTGTAAGAAACTAAATGCACAAATAAGTTTTAAGTCCTTATTTGATGACATAAGCCCTTACCTGATGCTATAAATCGAAAAAATGAATGGACTGTGTTATAACCTAATTTACCCAGATACCGATGAAATTTATGACTAACTTATTAAACCAAATTAATTATTTTAAGTCTCATAAATTTAAGGTAATTTTCCAAGTAATTAAAAATGGGGTAAAATTTCAAATGATGTTCATCTAAAAACAGCAAGCAAGTCGTCTTGGTTGATGTACCATTAGTTACAACATCACGTAGCTATTCCCTTTCTTCCCGGTTTCTTGAAGAAAGGTTATTAAAACTGGAACACTTTCACTTGCCTTTATAGGTAAAGAGGTGAAATTCAAATGCCAAAGTTCAGAGGTCAGAAGTAGTCACATTTTTCTTGCTGTCAGAGATTGACTCTTGGAGGTGGGCTGCAGAAGACCACATTTTAAAAGTCTATACTCGAACTGCAGCATGTTGCGTCCCTGCCATATTGGCCTACTACAGTTTACAACACAGTATGGTCAGCTATAATCCAAAATAGGCAATAGAGAATAACAGCAAAAACAGACTGCTGACATGGGCATTTAATTTACTCCTGACTCCCAAAGCACCAAACAACTATTCCATCCATGAGATGTTGTGGTAAGCAAAACTAGGATTCCAAATTAGACCCAGCAATTTTAGTGTGTGTACTAATATCATGTCAGTGATTTGGGGGGTATCGGCTTGTCAACTAAGCAAATCACTGAAGATTTTCATAAAACAGAATCAGATCTAAAATAACCTGAATTGAGATTCCAGGTGTAAATGTTTTCTTAGATATGAAAAAGAAGAAGAAGAAATGAGAATACAGCATATACAGTCATAGTGCTTACAACTAGCTGCATGGTCACTGGTCTTAGCAGAGCCCTTCTTCTAATAAAGCAACTTTTAATGAGGCTACATCTGCATATTAGATTTAAGAGAACGGAGATCTAAAGGAAAGGACTCCAGGTACCTTTTCAATGGCCTAATGAAATAACTTCAGTTTAAACGATTTCTGAATGGGATCTAAATGTGTATAGCCCTGCCAGGCAGAGATGCTGCAAAAGGCCTTCCGTACCAGATGGGACACGAGACAGACACCCAGGAAGTCCCTTCAACCTGGCAGATGTTACGGCCTACGGTGTGTGTGGACCGTATGGGCAGAGTACGGTTCCAGGACCACAGGCTTCCATGTCTTCAGCCGCCTGGACACATCTCACAACTGCTGTCTGCCGCACGGCACGCCTGCACGGTGGCCACAGCCCGTGTGTAACATCAAACTTAGCACAACTGGTGTCAGCAGCCTGGAAAAATCCCAGGAACGACAGTGGAGCCATCTTTTATGGAATGCTGTGGCACCAAGGTTTTGACAGCACAGAACAAGAACATCAAGTCCAAGAGTGATTCAGAAGAATCAGAAGCCCTTCACCCTGGGTTTCCCACTGGCAGCGCTAGAAACGTACTGAGCCAGATAATTCTTTGCCTGGGGTGGGGAGGTGGTTATCCTATGTATTAGAGGACGTTTAGCAGCACCCCACCCCTGGCCTGCTAGATGCCAATAACACCGAGCAAGCTGTGACAGCTGAAAATGTCTCCAGACATAGTCTTAAGTGCCCTGGGGACCAAAGTATCCCCCCTGGGGACCAGAACACTGCCTTAACCTATTTATTTTGCTTACATTTTCCTTTTTCATGAATACACAAGTGATCGGTTTTTAAAAATTCAAATGAAATCTTAATGAGCCCTTCCGATACAATTTCTAAGAGATAAACTATTATTGCTATAATTTGTAGCAATTTTTTTCTTAGTGGTACACCAAATGCTTCTTAAAATCGATGACATCTTCAATTAAATGAAATTCAGCCACCCACCGTCCTTTTCCCTTTGTTGTGAAACCTTCATCCTGATTTCCTCTTAGGGAATTACTTCTTCCCCACTGTGTACAGTTTTAGTAGTACCCAGTTCTTCACGAGCTAGGGGTTCTCTCGTCTTCCTTTTGATTCCTTTGAGCTATCCTATGTGCTGCTCAAAATGTTCTTGCTTCCTAAGTTAGCCAGAGTTAAGTTTCGGTCTTTCAGCTGAAACAAAGGTCCTTCTTTAAGCTAGCCTGATAGAAGACATTTTAGATTATTTCCCTGACAGAGAGTTCACCAGCTTAGTAAAAATGTTACTGTTCCCTTACAGTTCGCCACATGGGCAGAGTGCACAGGGTACAGATGAAACAAGAATTGTTGAAACAGTATGACGGGTCCTGGGGATTCATTGTTCTCTTCTCTGTTTTTCAGTGTGCTTTACAATGTCCATAATAAAAAGATTAAACAATGATAATAAATATTCTGTAAGGGAAAAAATATGATTTCCAAAGTCCTTCTTGCACAGATTTGGTTCCTTACATGTATGCGTGCCTTTGTGCCAATCTTAAGTGCTTGAGAACTTGCCTACCATTATGTGAGCACCTGGAGAGCAAGGTAAGACTAGTAAGCAGCTTGTATACGAGTGACAGGACAACGGCACAAAGAACCATTCTCTAAAACTGCATACAAAGCTTTATTCAATTAACTCAACAGATACAATAATGTATTAAATGCTTCATGACTCCAAAAACTTGCTTTTAAAAGACTACACACAGGGACGACTGGGTGGCTCAGTCGGTTAAGCATCTGCCTTTGGCTCAGATCATGATCCCAGTGTCCTGGGATCAAGCCCCGCACTGGGCTCCCTGCTCAGTGAGGAACTTGCTTTTCCCTCTGCCCTTCCCCCTGCTTGTGCTCTCTCTCGAGCAAATAAAATCTATTTTATATACATATATATATAAACAAATGACTACATATAAAACTGTCTTAATGCTGGGCTCCTGGGTTGCTCAATCAATTCAGCATCCGCCTCTTGATTTCAGCTTGTGTCATGATCTCAGGGTACTGAGATCAAGGCCCACGTCAGGCTCCACACTGCACCACACTGCACGTGGAGTCTGCTTAAGAGTCTCTCGCTCCCTCTCCCTCTGCCCACCACCGCATTCCCCGCCTGCTCTCTCTCTTTCAAAAAAGAATTTTTTTTCTTAATGCTTTTTCTAAAGCTTCTTCTCCAGTAGAAAGAGGAAGAAAAAAAAAAAAAAACAGCTATTGATTCTGCTAAGAACTATCGTACAGATGAATACACACTTTTTGCCAAGATCTGACAGCTGGAAGTTTTCACGAAGAAGGCTTCAAACAAAAAGAAAAAAAATATTTTAAGAACAATAAAAAGGTTGTACTACCCTCTGCTCTCCTTAAAGGTGACAGAAAATAAATTCCTTATCAATAGTCATTTGTCCAGTTTACAGTGAGGCTGCCAACCCCAGTCCATATGAGATATGAAATTGGATCTCACTGGCACCTTTTATTCATCTCATGTGCCCTTTACCCTTCCATAGACCAAGGCAGAGCAAATGGGAGTTGAAAAATGAAGGGGGGGGAACCCCACAAAAATAAAAACCAAACACCACAGTAAAAGTTATTGTAACCAAAAGCCTATACCGTACGGGGAGAAAGGAAGACAAAAATCCTATGTGAAGTATAATAAGCAAAGTAAATATAAGAGTCTAACCAAAAAAGCCTTATTAAAATAAAATTCAATTAAAAATAATAAAATTTCAAAGACAAGAAATTCTACCATAACGTATCGATTTTCTTTGCTTCTTAATGAAAATGGTCTGAAATTTTTTGAATATTTAAACTTCACTCTCTAATTATATACTCCATCAACCTAACCCAATTAAGTAATTATAAAGTGCTGCGTAAGAAACTATCGAAATACGCACAGACCCTTTTAGCAGTACTAATTACATCTTGATTTTTAAAAACCCTAAGCCATGAGCCTTCCCTATATCCTAAGAAAATGGTGGTCTTAATCTAAAACTTCTGTGCCACACATTTCAAGCAAATTCGAGGTAGCTTAGCACTTTGTCAAAGAGAAAGAAATATTAGAGAACATTTTTCAAACCCCTCAGTTTAGAAATAAAATCTTGAAGGCCCAAGAGGTTAAATTATATGTTGAAGGTCCTGTGGTGAGGACTAGAATCCAATCCAAAGACTCTTTACATTTAGCTGTCTCAAACAAAATAGTTAAGCAGCCCAAAAAAAAAACAAATACATACTAGGCATCTACACGTGTAGGCATGTGCCTAGTATTCACAGCAGAAAGACATTCACATGATTATACACTAAAACTCTGTGCTATATGCAAATTTCAGAAATAGCACAGATGGGAAGCACTTGACTCTATCTTGGATTAAAATGTATTCACATATTTTTATGAATAAGTATATACTTTAAATCTTTAAAAGTAGTATTTTTTACCAAAAAAATATTATCATGCTGTTTTGAACACTGTTTTTCTTCACTTTATGGCCTTTCCACATCTTTCTGAATCAACACATAAGGATCTACTTGAGTGTCTAGTATTCCATTGCAGGCTGTATCATAAATTCATTCATCCAGTCCCCACAATGGGTATTTGGATTACTTCCAGTTTTCTACTATTACAAAAACACTTTAGTGAACATTCTTTCAGCTGTTAGTAGTATTAGTAATGACAATAATTGCATAGATGTACAAAAGACTGAAATGTTCAAGAATGGAACAGAATTATGGAGGATTGTGATTTTCCAACGTTACATATTTCTGCAATGTCTTCAGCTTTTTTAAGTGAGTACATTATTGATTAGTGCTAATTAGTGTTAATATGGACATTATGTCAAATATGACATTCATCGTTAGCTACAATACTGTAAGCCATTGTAGACTATACAATTTTCAATCATAAGCACATTTGTTGGAAGAAACTCGCCTAAGAAATGCCTAGAGAATCTTCAAGAACTACTTCTCACATTGTAAGAAACTTCTCAGTAATCATGCGGCTAAGAACTACGCAAGAGATAGAGTGGTCACAATCAAGTGTGGGAAGAGGGTAACGTAGGGCTTTTACAAGCACAATCCAAAACTGAAAATGGCCAAATTCTTATGCTCGACACATTCTGAAGTGCAGCCAAACACAAATAATGAGTCTTCTTACAGTCGTTCCTCTCCAAAAAATGTTTCATAATTATGACAAGAGGCCACCAAAATCTTGCTCAGATTCCACACAACTCACCGTTTCTGATTTTCAGATTCTTTCCTCGCTTGCTCCAGTGCCAGCTCCTCAGCCACTCTTCTCTTCAATTCTTCATCAGAAACTAGGATCGATAAATAGTGGAAGGAGATAAAATCAGTGATTTCTTAAAAAACAAAAGCAAGAAAACATTCCAGAAAACAAAGCTGAGACCATATCTTAATGGGCAAAGTTCTGCCAGCTGGTCAATGTCTCCTTGGAACTACCTAAGCACTCTAGAAAGACCAATTAGTGCACTTCAGGAGTAATTTAATCAAAAGTTCCCCGGTGACCTAGAAATTTCCACACCTGCCAAAATGTATAATAAACTCAAGGAGCTGCTTACTGCCCAGTGGGGACTGAGCCATTAAGCACAAATTCTTTAAAATGATGTCCTATCATTAAAGTCTGACAATCACGTATAAGGGGAGGAGAGGCTGTAAGAGAGGGACTTCAGAGAGGAAAATGACACCAAAACATTCTCATTTTGATAATTAAACACTTTGTTTTTTTTTTCTTTTAGTAGGCTCCACACCCAATGTGGAGCCCATTATAGGGCTTGAACTCACAACCCTGAGATCAAGACCTGAGCAGAGATCAAGAGTCAGACACTTAACCAACTGAGCCACCCAGGTGCCCCATATAAGTAAACACTTTAAAAAACCATTTACGACAGATCATATTTACATTCATTTTCCCATGATTTATTAAAAAGGGCATTTGTGATTTATGAACACTTTAAAGCCATATTCTTTGGAAAATATGTCATTCAACGTCAAGTGCCAACAATTGGAGAGAGACACGGAAAAGCGCTCAGAAGACAGCTGGAGCTTTCTAAATACCTGGTGACTTGATTTCCAATTGGAAGATGTTGTACGATATGTTTTGTAAAGATTCTTACAGCTATGATAGCAAATAAAATAGATAAATTTTATATATTCATTAAGACCCTTCCATAAGAAATAAGCAAAGACTATTTTTGCTTTACTAGGAACCCACTACCTAAAATTATGACCAAGAAAGCACCAGAAAAACCTGGGAGGATCTAGGAATACACACAGGACTTAAGAAGAACTTCAAATGGTGGAGTCTATTAGGTGGAAAACTAGGCGGACACTTTATTTGATGATCTCCATGTTATAAGTGCCTTGCCTCAAGGCATATGCAAAAACTGAATTACAATGGGATATGAAAAGCCTTTTTAAAATTTAGCTGACACTGGGTAATAACAATGAATATTTGGGAAAGGCATAAGGACATGCAGTCTTAGGTGTGGATTATCAGAAAACAAAAACAGCACCAAAGGACACCATCAAGGTGAAAAGACAACCACAGAATGGGAGAAAATACTAGCAAATCATATAGCTGATAGGAGACTTGTATCCAGAATACACAAACAAAAAGACCACAAAATAAAAAATGGGCAAAGGACAGAAACAGGCATTTCTCTAAAAAAGATAATGCCAATAAGCACATGAAACATGGCTCAACACCATTCATCATCAGGGAAATACAAATCAAAACCATGTTTGATACACCAATTCAAACCCAGTAAAATCAAAAAGACAAGCATTAACAAGTGTTGGTGAGAATGTGAAGAAACTGGAACCTTGATACACTGCTGGTGGGAATGTAAAATGACGTGGCCACCACAGAAAACACTTGGGCGGTTCCTCAAAATGCTAAACACCGTTGCCATGTCACCTAGCAAGGCCACACTTAGGTACTGTATATATTCAAGAGAACCGAAAATATTTACATCAGCATTATTCGAAATATCCCAAAAGTGAAAACCACCTAAATGCCCATCCACTGATGAATAGATAAACAAAATGTATAGCCATCTCAATAAAGCTGTAAAAAGAAAAAAAAAATTTTTTTAAACAGAATAACGGACAAGGAACTGAAGAAAGGAGTAAATACTAGTTGAGGTCTAATCCAAGCTTGGCCATCAACAATCTGGAGGACCTGGGAGGGAAGTTACTAGCCTCTCTGTACAGTTTTCCTCAAAAGGCTGTTCTCAACTGGATATTCTCCAGGGTCCCTTTGATCCATATACTATGCTGCTGTCTGGCTTCTCTCCTACTTCGTAGCCTATAACATGAGAACGATACAAGTCTCAGCCTTGAAAAAGGTCACATAAAATCAAGAAAAAAACTAGAACAGAGAATTCTGTCTGCATTCAGGCAAATCTGAGAGATTTTTTCAGTATTAAAGGTTTAAAATAATACAAACACCAGAAGAGACATTACAGACAGTAAGAGCCCAGCAAAGAGTCCGAACAGTCTTTGTTTTCCCATCAGCTAGACTTTGGATCAATCAGGTAACCTACCTGAGTTTTGATTTTCTCATCCAAAACCAGGACCCACTGGGTTACATGGGGGTCAGCTGGCCATGAAGTTCCAGACTATGCACCCCACAAGGTGATAATTTTCGCATTTATAGCTACTTCTCATAAACAAGCAAAACAACATCACACTACATTTTTTCAAGTTGTTCACAGCTGGTAGCTCTAATTAGTAGCAAAAACTGAAACAAATATTTAACCCAACTAATACTACACAAACTATACTCTTAAGTTTCCCATACGAGTCAGAACCTACAGAGAGTGAGGCTGATATGCACAATCCACCACTTCCCCCTGGGTTTTTTCAAATTACCACAGCAACATTTTTCTCAGGCAAAATTCAAAGTTTCTATCACAATTCACGTGAATTTCATCCCAACAATTAACTAGGCTTCAGGGAGACCTCAGCATACCAGGTCTGAGTATGCAGCAAGGGGATCAGTTTTCTAAGTGAGCCAGTCAAACAGTCTCCTGGTGCATTTTATGCCGGGACTTCCTACTACGGGAAAAGCCAAAGTCAGCAGAGAGCTTTTTATGATGATGTGATAAACCTAAAATGGAACAGTAAGGACTCCATTACCAAACGGCGACTGGCTGGGAGGTTGGGAAGGAAGCCATGCAGGAGAAACTGCAGAGAAGGAAAGTGTAGCTTCAAGGCTTGTCCTCTTTCTCTATACTATCCTGCCTCTCCTGTCAGCCCCACCACCAGCCATGGGTGAGTTGAGAAATGGATGGAGGTCATTGGTGTCACCTAGGTAGGCCGCAAGGGAGAGAGAGGTGGAAGGGAGAAAGCACCAGCGATGCAAAGGGCCTGAAACTCCTGAGGCCACTGAAGAAGACATGCCCAAGGGACCAACTGGTTGACATCACTTTTGGTCAGTAAAGAGACCACAAAGTACAGCTGTCTTTCTAAAGCCCCAGCTATTTCTGGAAAAGAAAAAAGAAAAAAAAAATACAATTTTGGGTCTCACGTCCAAGGTCACAGCTGAAAAAGTAATTACCTTAGCTACAAGTGAGAATTTAAAATAACAAAAGATAAAACATGACCTAGCATAAAGAGTTTAAAATCTAAAATAGCAAATCAAAGCCAAGGCAGGGAAATAAACCGGTGTAGTAATGGGTTTTGAGCAAATCTAAGTTTCGTGTTATTTGTTTTTAAATCAATAGAATACAGAAAGCAACAATATATTATTTCTTCTGATGGGTCTGGTCCAAAGCACAGAAGGGAAAAAGATATACCATGTGGAGACCACTATTTAAAATGGCCTTTCTGAAAACACTCTTTTCAGCTCTCAGGCTCTGAACATTTTCTCAAATAAAACTGTTATTAAATTAAAAGGTCAGTGTTTCAGGATGGACTACTTTAAGAGAAGCTCAGGAAAGGCCAACCTTGCCTATTAGCACAGTGAGTTTCCAAGCAGATCTTTAGGGACTGGCAAAGTTTGTGAAATGAGAAAAAGTAAAAAAGAGAAATGTTCAAGCCATATAAATCAGATTTGCCATGGAAATCTGCAAACCTATTTCAAGCTCAGTAAGTAGGCTTCCACAGCTTTTACATACATACACCACTTTCCTTTTAAAATGTGTTAAGACAAAAGGGTATTTTCATTACATACTTGAATCCTGTACTTTCAAAAGTCTTCTCAAAAAACATTTATTGTCTTTCTCAATGGCAAATATATCTTAACATACACAAACACTGGCATTTTCTCAATTAGTTGTAGATGACACAACACTGACCACAGAACATGTGAAAAAACACCAAGTATTTCAATCGCTTCACTACAGAAAGTCTGGCCTTAAATCCTTTCTTTAAAACTATCATTTTTTTTTAAGATTTTATTTATTTATTTGAGAGAGAGAGAGCACAAAGGGAGAGGCAGAGGGAGCAGCAGACTCCCCGCTGAGCAGAGAGCCCGATGTGGGACTTGATCCCAGAACCCTAAGATCATGACCTGAGCCAAAGGCAGATGCTTAACTGACTGAGCCACCCAGGTGCCCCTTTAAAAATATTATTGAAAATAATACTTGTATAGTTGAAAGCAGCTCATGATTCCTAACAAATTTGTATTTGTTTTTAGTAAACAACCTTCTAAACAAATGTTCTGTTTAGTCCACTAATTCTTTACTGGCTGCCTAGCAATCTTCTACTCCTCTTGGCCACATTCTAAATTTCTAAGAATCTGAATTTCTCATTTGGGTTCAGGAATAAATAAGAAATTCCTACTTATTATAGATCTTAGTATTCTTAGGAACAGAATACTATGGTCTTAATTCTCAGAGAAAGTGTAGCATAAATTCATTATGCCTCACCTGCCTTCTATGTTATATGACTTGTGTCCAAATTCCATTTTCAGAAACTTGTTAAACTACAGGGAGACAAGGAAGGAAGAGATGAGAAGTGAGATTCACTATATTCAAGATAGTTCCTTGAATGGAGAATAGAAAGGACTCCAAATGATGGAAGAACTTTATGAATGCCCCATCATCTATGAAAAAAACAAAAAATTGAAACTGCAACTATGATTCAAGATTTATATAGATTCCCTGAACCTCAGGGGACATATCAATGTCCTTTGTAACACAGACATGACTATGATTTTCCCTTTATTTTCCTTACAACACCCTTACACTATAATTTCCTCCCCAGTTACAGTATTTCTTAAACAATCTCCGAAGTTACTTAATAAAAATGATGGCTTGGCTCTTAGCAAAATGTCAGGTCCTCTGGGATTTTTCCTTTACTCCATTTCTCTTTCCGGTTTTATCATTTGCTGATACATATTATGTCCAATTTTATAAAGCCTATTATTTTCACATGCTAGTTTAAAAACACGGAAAAGAGGGACACACATGTACATAACTGCATAACACAAGCAGATTTTAGAAAAAGACCAAGGCTCTGCCAGGATTGAGACAGTTGAGCCACAGCTTATACCATAAGACATACCCAAATTAAATTTTCAGCTCCGTAGAAATATCCATTAGTCTTATAATTTCAATAAATTCATTAATACAAAAAGAGCACTGATTATATTTTAAATAGAATAATGGAAGCATCCATGCAATCAATGAAATAGGGCACACAGTATATTGGAACTCAATGACTCACAGCATGGGTTGCAGGATAAATCCTGTCCCACTCCTTATCTTATAAAAGGTATGGGGTTTGACTGGGAGAAGAGTCAAAAGATGACGAGGATAAATCTCTGAGGTTAGAAAGAAACATGTAACGGTTTGCCATTATCCATTTGCGGCACCATTTACTTGGCAGACAAATAAACCTGATTTAAACACACATACACACACACACACACACACACACACACACACACAGGAGTATATTAAGTATGATGTTGAGCTGACAGTTACATTCACTATCACCCAAGGATAATGTATCTTAAGATGCCCTTCAAAAAAATGCCGTCTGTCGAGATAACTGGCAGAGTAATTGAGGCTACCTATATGTTACAGTTAATGACACTGTTAGAATGAAAATCCTTAAATGCACGTTCGTAACTGTAAATATTGAATCAGAAGGCACAGTGGTACAGAATGTGGCAACCTGAACATCAGCAGCATCAAGTTAATGGTTTATTTTGTTGTAGTACTGCTCCATCAGGATTTATATACCTTTGTAAATTTCTAATTTGAACGGCATAATATGCAAATAATGTCCATTTTATTGTTTGCTTCACAACCAGCACTCGCAGAAACCAGCTCCACGTTCCATTCTATGGGAAAACACCCATCAATACCAGGCCGCAGAAGCCACAGAGCGACAGACAAGCTCATCAGTCACATGCTACAGTTTCCACATTTTTAAGTAGATAATTTATAAAAGCAGTATTGAGAATCAGATACATCTAGTATTTCATGTCTCAATATCCTGAATAATAGTTGCAAGACCACACAAAGCCTCAAGGAAAATAAGATCTATAATTTAAATTAAAAAATAATAATTACCTCTGGATATTGCTTTTTGATGCATAGCTTAATTTTTTTGTTTCATAAATGGATGTGTTTTGTTCACTGGGGATAAAACTATAAATAAAATAGCATTAAACCTCCAACCCCAAATAAAGACTCAAAACCACCCAAACCTGTTTCCATTTCGTTTCGGTAGTCCTGAATGTGGCCATACTCAGACATTTCTTCGGAAAGACACGTGAAATGCAAAGAGGACCAAGCTGGAAATGAAGGGGGTTCCCTTTTAGTCCAGGCTTTGCCACAATTGGCTTTTGTGATTTTGCTCAAAAATATACCATTGCTCTAGGCCATGGATAGTTCATCGGTAAACTTGAAGGTCCAAACTAGAAAATCTCTAAAAGCTAAAAGCCCTTCCCCTGAAAACACAGGTTATATAGGAACCTCACGGAACTAAATTCATGCTTGAGCTTCCACATTCCCTGAAAGCCCACTAAAATGAAGGTAAAGGAATAAAACAGTACATCACTGGATATATGATCAGTTGCTTGAAGTGACACTGCTCATTTGGAGAAACTGTCTATCAGATACCCACCCGGCAAACCACCAAAACAGCTTCTGGGCTTCACAGACAATGCAAAAATAAAAGGGGGAGAGGCAACGAGGGAAGGAGCAATATCGTGCAGACTATGAGATGTTCTCAGGACATACTAACTGTTTTGATCTGTAGAATCAAACATCAGTCGTTACATAAAATAAGTCATCAACTTTTGAGGTAGTTTGGGAAGATTTAGAAGAAAGATACACATTTTAAAATCACATATAATGAAAGTAAAAAGTGTAACGGCTACTCAAAAAAGAAATTCAAGACAAGCTTTCCTCCCTCGAAACCCCCCCCTCCCAAAACACACCACTACCACCATCACCAGGTTTCTGCTCCTGGACCCTCCTTTCAGAAAATATGGAGCCAGGATGCCTGGGTGGCCCAGTCAGTTGAGCCTCCAATCTTGATTTTAGCTCAGGTCATGATCTCAAGGTTGTGGGATCGAGCCCCATGTGGGGCTCCAGCCCCATGTAGGGCTCCACACTCACAGCAGGGAGTCTGCTTCTCTCCCTCTGCTTATGCCCCTCCCCCCTAACACCCATGCCCTCTCTCTTCTCTCTCCCTAATAAATAAATAGATCTTAAAAAAAAAAAAAATCAGGAGCCACCACTACTGACAGTTATGGTATTTACAAAGGAGAGAACAATGGGTATTCATTATAAGCTTACTGTACTAGCCATAGGTTTCAATGTTTAAGCTCTTCTATGGCCAACTATACAAAATTATTTTTATTTTTTTTCAAATCAAGTGACCCCTAGGAATAACACAAACTAGGGAAATCCATCAATTCACTAGGTAAATTCTCACTGACTTAATCCTATGCTAGGCCTTATGATGAAGGCATATGGTCCCCACCATTAGAGATTGTAGTCTGAGTTAGTAAAATTGTGCTCTTGAGGTTTAATATTAAGAAATATTAAGAAAAAAATATTAGGAAATCCTACCAACGCTGGCTGCAGTCATGGAGTGCTTCATGAAGGAGGTAGGACATGAACAAGGACCTACATTACAAATGGAAAGGAACCCCAACAAAGCTTGTTTGTAGGAGAAAAAACAGAAGGATAAATTATACTCAATTGTGACGAGGCTTGGAAACCAAGCATAAGTTTGGATAAGAAATGTTAAGAAATAGGCACCAAGAACAGTTGTTAAAATGTGGAAATAATGCAGGGCACCTGGGTGGCTCAGTCGGTTAAGCGTCTGCCTTTGGCTCAGGTCATAACCCCAGGACCCTGGGATGGAGCCCTGAATCGTGCTCCCAGCACAGCAGGGAGTCTGCTTCTCCATCTCCCCTCCTGCTCTACTCCTGCTCTGTCTCTCACTTTCCCTCTCCCTCAAATAAATATTTTTTTAAAAAATACGGAAATAATGCAATCAAACAGCATTACAGGAAATTTATTCTGGCACAGGTTTGCAGATAAACAGGATGGGGTAAGCATAAGGCAACGAATGAGTGGTTCTCAAAGTGTAGCCTCATCCCCCATGCCCCCACCTCTCTCTCCTCCAGTGGAGATGCAGCACCAGGAACTTGTTAGAGATGCAAATATTTCAGCCCCACCCCAGGCCTATAAATCAAACACCCTGGTGGAGAGGGAAGCACTCCATGTGTTAACAAGCCCTCCAGGTGATCCTGACTGTCGCTCAAATTTGAGACAGTGGCATGGGGTGATGAACACCTGAGCTTAGAAACGAGAGCTTTCATGGGAAAAACTGATCCTCCATGACTGAGAAAAGAACGAGAAAGAAGTCAAAGGTGCACCCAGATGCCAGAAAATTAATACCCATGATGGTCAATTAAGAAGGAGAGGCTATTTGGGCAAGAAGGATAATGAGTTCTATTTCAGACATAGTCAACTAAAAGTAATGGCAGAATCACCACATGGAATTGTAGGCAATTAGATATTTGAACCTGAAATTCAGATTTGATTTGCGACTTGGCTGGAAATGCTGATTTGGGAATGACTATTACAGATCTGAGCTCAGTGAATTCTGGAAAAAACTGTGTAAAGAGAAAAAAGTAGAAGGCTAAGGAATAGGCCTTAAAAATACATCAGAAGAAGGAGGGGAGTGAAAGAAGAACAAACAGCATTAGCAGCAAAGAAGAAATGGAATGGAAAGGAAGAAATGAACCAAGATACATACCATGTGCACAAATGATAAAAAGATTCCACCTCTTGTGCCAATTCCAATCAACTGGCAGTAGCTCCTTGGGGTGCTGTGTGTAGGAGGACTCCACGGCCAATTCCAGGTCCAGTGAATTATTGTCTACCCTGGGCACTGGAGGAAGATATGGCAGCACGGCTAACAATTACCTATTATCCCAAAGAGTGCATGGAAATCGGATAGTGTGGGCAACAGGAATCAGTGGGAAGAGAGCAACAGAGCGCACCAATTACAGGCCTCTCTTCCACAAGTCTAGAAATAAAACAAGAACGAGGTGGAAAATTTATAAATAAAAGATGATTTTCACAAAAAGTGGCAATCTGTGCATGTTTGAAGGGCAGCCATAATGAATAATCTGTAACTAAATTGTAAGACTGATGAACAAATAATATATACATTACTCATGAGGATCTGGTTGTTTAATGTACAGTAATGAAGCCCAACTAAAATTTATATATTATATCCCAGTCCACTTCCCTCATTACCACCATGTTGCAAAGTTCATAGTGCAATTTTTAAAGTATATTTTATAACAGTGAAACAGAGTGGACGAGCCCACTTCATGTGTAAAAAGCTTTAACCAAAACTAATGTCCTTCCCTAAATAATTTGCTTTGGTAAATATAAAGTCAAATACCACTCCAACACTTAGAATCATAAATCAATCTTCCCTCTTCCTATTGTTATGAACTAGTATGTGCTTCTTAGCAAGAAAAATTGTATTTTCTTCAAAAATCCATTAATCACTAATAAAATAAGTGATTAAATAACAAATAAAACAATAAATACGATATTTAGTTCTTTAAACTCTGACCAACATCATTTTCTAAGACAGTCTTTAAATTTATCTTTGCATGTAATCAAAGCCCAAGAAAAAAAGACTCAAAAGTCTGAAAAAATCTACCTCCTAGTCCACCTAACTGCCTATAGCTCTGGGAAATGTCAACTGACCCCAATCTGAAGACTTTTCTTCCCTTGAATGAAAATAAAATTTCTGACCCAATGATGGCCCTTCCAAGAAGGAAGAAAACTAGAGTCCTGTTTTAGATCCTGGCCCCTACTAGACAGTAGAAACAGTGAGGGACCACAGACAGACCTCTGGGCTCCCGTGCCTTCACTTATAGCCCATCAAGTGTAAGATGCCAAAAAGGGCCTACTTAACACAGGAGCTAACCACTACAGAACAATGGCCTCTCCTGGGAAGTTTTTTAAAAAGCAATTCAGATTTAACACCCATGCTTAATTCAATATTTTATTTATGGTACTTCAAATATATTAAAACTGTGAGACAGCATAATACACCTCAGTATTATATTTTTCATTAAGCTGTAGTGCAATATCCTGAGCTTTGTTTTTTTTTATTTAATTCACATTGTGATAATTAGATCAGCCTCTTTTTTGAAGTAAAATTATATCTATAGCCCTGTTATTTTTTTCCCTCATCTAAAGCAACCAATCTCCACTTATTGTTCAGAAAACAGAGTATCAATGTAGTCATCATCTCCAGTAAAGCAAAAATACTACTCTGTGAAGCATTATGGAAGCTGATCACAGCTGATTTCACCATTGTTCAGACAGGAGACTGTGGGGGCTCCTGGGGGGCTCAGTTGGTTCAGCCCTACAACTCTTGATTTCGGCTCAGGTCATGATCTCAGGACGGTGGGATGGAGCCTACTTAAGATTCTCTCCCTCTGTCCCTCTCTCCCCTTCTCTCTCTCTCTCCCTCCAAAAAAAAAAAAAAAAAAAAAAAAAACAGACACAAGACTGTACAAAGGGATTTCAATACCAAAGGCCTTGTCCTGTCTTTAAGTCCAAGAATGTACTTAACCTTTTTCTCTAGAAGTAAAATAAATTACCCACAGTAAAACTAGGCTGAGCAGAAGATACTAGTAAAAACATTTACTGTGATTATATATTATGATTCTATATTCCTAACAACCCACAAATTTCCTCAATACCAGTGTTATACAGGGAAAGGCAGTAGAACACTTTCTTCTCTTTCAGTAACATTTCACTTTTGTAAGTTACACCAGGTGCTATGTAAAGTTTCAGGATGTAAACCTTTTAGAATACCCAAGGCTACCCAAGATTGAAACAGATGCTCTCTTGAGACCAGTGGTTTTCACTTATCAGTCACAATGCTGCTTTCTTTCAGCGAACATTTTGTAATATGCCCTTTGCTATCCTGAAAATAGAAATAATTTGACACAAAAATTTTTAATCAACATAATACCCTAAGTTTTCTATTTAAAAAGAAAACTAATTTGTAATAAAATAATGGCTTTTCACTATGTAAACGCTCAAACCTAACCACACTAGAAGATGTAACAGCCTGAATCTTGAGCTTATACGTTAAGTCACCACAAATACAACAAACAGCTATAACTATTGCTACCCAGCAGCTGCATTCTTGGAAAAGTCGGTATATCTTAAAAACATGAGGAACAGACTGTCTCCTTATATATTAAGTTCTGGGCTGAGTAAGCAGGTTTTCAACTGCATAAATTTCTGATGGGACAGTCAGAAAACTGAGGGCACAGGACAATTCTTCAAAGGACAGAACTCGCCCAGCACTGCAAGACCCCCTAGATCCCTGCCCACACCACTAAACATGAGGAGCTCCCCTACAAATTTTGTAAATGCCCACCTGGAAGCAGTGCTGCCCCACCACGGAGCACCACTGTTTTAGTCTGAGCTAAAATATTCACTCTGGTACAAGAAAAACATGGGAAACCCAGTTACTTTATGGTTTGTATGACCACTGATAGTCGCAAATGCACTGACAGTAATATGGAGTTTTCAAACACAGATAAAAATTTGGAGGGGGCTGCAAAATGCCTTCTCCCAATGTGAGCTCTGTTCCCAGGTGCCCAAGTATTACTAGCTTCCTCTCTCTCCATACTCACTAAAATCACATTTGCCCAGTCCCATTCTTCCAGATCACCTTGATTTTCCTTAAGGTATCCAAAACCATTTTCTGCTAATCATTGATTTGTCTATTTTTTTCCTCCCCTGATGCCTCAAGATGAGTCCTCAAAGGATGAGGGCTCCATCAGGAATTCAGTAGAAACGGGAAGGTGGTTACAAATGGCAGCCTAAAGACTCCAGCTCACTTGTTGTGATTCCTCAAGAATACACACAGATACAGGGTGATACCCATCTACGCACAAACTGTTCTAATGTTTTCATTATTAAGCACTCACAGACATTTTCAGGTTAATGCTTTTAAGAGAACAATTTCCCAAACATAACACACTTCCCATCACACTGTCTACATCTGATGATTCTTGGCCAATTAAAACTCTTATGTTTTGCAAGTGACAATATCAGAATTAACACTGAACGAATAGTTCAATAGGCCATATCATTTTTATATTCCAGGAAAATGAGAAAAAGATTTAAAGTTACTCATTCTAAATTGACTAATAATAATTCACAGAGAGTCCTTCTGGAAATTAAGGAAGTGAAGTTTAGTAAGGAATAATTTCTCTATAAACACCAAAAATAAATTAGCTTTCACTACAGCATATAACAGAAAACTCTCTAGCATAAATTATAGGAAGGCAGCAAGAATGAGTACAATCCAAATACGTATGATACTTTAAGAGAAATGTATTTATGTCATTTTTAAGTACCTCCAGCAACTGGATCCAGTCTTTTAAAACATGTTATCAGGTAAAGGTCCCTAGAACTGTTCTAACAAAACCAATAATTAGAATACCAACTTACTCTCTGTAAATAGCAAATTCTGATGTACATGATAATTTCATAAAATAATTTGCTATGTAATTTGTATGTAATTCCTCCCAAGGAATTTTCTTACCAAACCCTCCTTCTCTTCCACCCCATTCCCCACCCTGTTAAGTGTAAGAAAACATAAATCTTCTCTAATTTCATGACAAATTGTCAATTAAATGAATCCAAATTAATTCTATTGCATGTTTTAACATTTTCAAGTAGCTTTAACATATTTTATCTGTAATATAGTTAATAGAGGATTTAACAGTAAAAAATAAGACATAATACATACAGTATAAAAATATGCATCTGAAACATGACTATGAAATAACACGTCACACATGAAAGACCTCCGTGTCACAGACACAACCACTGTGTGTGTGTGTGTGTGTGTGTGTGTGTGTACATCACAGGATTGTGAAACAGAGAAGCACATCATATTTGATTTCTCTGAAACAGACAGTAAAACAGAGCTCTTCTAATTAAAGAATTAAATTTAATTCTTAATTAATTCTTATTTATTTATTTAATAATTCTTATTTGTTATATATAACATGTATATTTATTTAAAAATCCTTATTTGCTAATTCTAATTAATTCTTCATTAAATTTAAATTTAAAGACATCTGTGTTCTCTTCCTGACTCTCTTCCTATCCTCTGTGACTTAAATTCTTATCTATAAATTACCAATGAGGCTTCTCTTGAAGATGAAATTATATAAACTAAGGAGGTATTTTAAGGACAATGATTAATATCATTACAAAAACAGAATGAAACTCTATTCAACTGAAGAACCACTGGCACTTGATTTTTAAAATCCTGACTACTATATAACATTTCATTGAGCCAACACTGTATTTCCCAAGACATCAAAATTTTTTTCATCATACAGAAAAGATTATGTAATAAGAAAAATTGGAACAAGCTGAGGTTTGCTGGAGGGGCACTGGGTTGGGGGGCACTTGTGGTAAGCGCCTGTGTTGTATCAAGTGACATACCACTAAATTCTATACCTGAAACTAATATTACACTGCATTAACTGGAATTTAAATAAAAACTTGAAAAAGAAAAAAATTGTGGTGTACCTCTCATGAGAATTTAGGATCTGGCCTGATGTCAAGGCCCAATTATGTAAGTATTTCAGCTTTTGATCTCCAAGGTTCACGTACTTATTGTAAATGAATTTAATCTGACAGTAACAAGAATGAATTTTAATCTCTTTCATTGTCTTTTAATACTGCTGAAGTCATGGATTATGACGGATGATGAGGAGACTGAAGGGTAAAGTAAAACTGATGTTGACCAAGTCTTGTCTAAAAATTCATTTTCATGGCCCATTTAAATACTATTAGAAACAGGAAGGCCAGTAGCAAAGAGAAAGATTTAGACAACAAGGAAGAGCAACACGTATTTTATATATAAAGCAATGAAAAGCGGGAAGCAAGCTCAATATCCATAAACAGGGAAATGGTCCAAAAATAATACAGAAGAGCCATATTATGAAATTTGGTGCTAAGATTAACATGCTTTTAAAGAATATTAATCCATGAAAAGATTCTCACAATTAAGTAAAAAGGACAAGATCCTAAACTGATCACATTGTAAAGAAAGGGGGAGGGGTAATCATAAAGAAAGGGGGGTAATCAGAAGGGGGAATGAAACATGAGAGACTATGGACTATGAGAAACAAACTGAGGGCCTCAGAGGGGAGGGGGGTGGGGGATTGGGATAGACCGGTGATGGGTAGTAAGGAGGGCACGTATTGCATGGTGCACTGGGTGTTATACGCAAACTAATGAAGCATCGAACTTTACATCGGAATCTGGGGATGTACTGTATGGTAACTAACACAATACAATAAAAAATCATTAAAAAAAATAATAAAATAAAATAAACTGATCACATTGTTTGGTCATATCATTTGATCATTTTGTCTCATACGTTGTATGTCCAGTACTGAAAAAAGCATAAGGAAACCATCACAAAGAAATACATATAAATATATGGTCTCAAATACATGCATACACATATATATATAAACATATATATATAAACATATATATATAAACATATATATATATAAAGTGATAACATATATGAAGTGATAATAATGTTATCTTTGAATTTGGGAGGAATCGATAATTTTTCTCTTTCTTTATACCTAATTGTACTTTTTACCAAAAACACATTTTTACTTCCCTGGTCATTTAAGCAGTTACTTTTTAAAAACTTGATTGGACAATAAATTCCAGTTTTCAAATGTACAAAATGCATCAGTTTAGCAGAGCAGACCTTCAAACCTCACTTACACCAAAAAAAGAGTCAGCTGGGATGAGAGTCTAAGAGTGAGCACCACAAGATTTGAGAAAACAAAATTGGTTTTTGTTTTTTCCCTCTACCCCACAGCCATCCTGCCTACACCTCATTATAACAGACTACATATTCTTAAAAGGCAAATCACTCAAAGAAAGTACAAATCATACACCATTATTGTAATAATGTTTGGGGAGCAGAATTTACAGCACGGTTTCTTATGGTGCTACCTGGAAGCATACCACATGAGGGCTATTTGCTGAAGAGTTCTTTTGTATTGAAAAAGATGAGATCAAAGTGTCAGAAAAAGAATATTTGATGGCCATATTTAATATAGGTAGGAAATGGGGGAGAGGGAGCCTCAGAGACCCAAAATATTCTCTTTGCACTTCACTGTTTCAAGTAGCATTTAATTTTTTGTCTTCCATTTAGATTTTTCAATTGATAATACCAATGGTCCTAGTATGATGAATGATAACATGTTATCAAGGACAGCTGCTGAAAAATTCTTAGTCACTGACTTAAGCAATCAACTGAGGTTAAGCTAAGTCAGATAAAAGGAATGAAAGATAACCACTGATAGGATTTTCTACATCATGCAACAAATAACCCACAACATAATGATAGTAAAGCTCTATGGAGATCCATTTCCTACATGCAGCAGTCACTGCTAACGGAGTCACTACATTTGGGGATGTTCTAGAAAATCACTCTATAAATTGTCCATTTTGGCTGTGAGACAGACATAGAGTCCTATTTATTTTATTCCACAGAGGCACAGGCTAAAAGAAAATATAACTTCAACTATAAATTTAAACTATTATATCTATCATTATATTCTTTGCTACCACTAGCAAAATAAAACATTTAATGTTCTTTGTTTGCTGATCAGATTTATACTTAGTAGGAAATACATATCAAAATTTAGCCTTGCTTCCTTAAAATGGAATCTGACAACTTCTCACTGGGGTTTCATGGCCTGAAGCATCTCTAGTGAAAGCTATTATTCAATGTACCAAACTCTCGTTTTTTTTGAAGTTGCTTAGTACATGTACACATTACAATCACCGGCTAAGACAAAAAGGTTTTAAATATCTATTTGTAGGAACTGTATCTCAATAACAAATATCAAAACCATCGCTTTTCACAAAGCTTTCAAGACAGAGTAGCAATGACAAATGACAGGACACTGTAACAGATACTATAGCTTTATCCTGAGTTTAATCTTCGTCTTATTTATTTGGGTTTAAAGGAAAATCAAACTAAATTATTCATTCCTTACAGTAGCAGAGGATCCTCAGATACTGTTTATGCAGTTTGAATATAAACTGAAAATATCAAGTCTTTTCAATTTTTCATCCATACTACTAAATCGGGAATAACTAAAATCCAAACAGGAATTCAGGCATGTGACAAAGTGAAGTCTTTGTAACCAAAATATTGATTACTCAGCTCTATTCTGAAAAGAACTTGTGCTTCGGGAATGCCCAAATTCTTAGCACTTACAATTCTGGCTACATCTTTTCCCACTCTTACCTGGGAATCCAAAGAAAATTACGAACTTCAACTAACACAGCACAGGATGCCACAAAGGGCAATTTTTGGTTGGATATGTGGCTGATCAGAATAAAGACGACATTCTCCAGCCTTGCTCACAGTTGTGTAGCCTCGTGACCATATTCTGGCTAATAATATGTACGCGGATATAGCGTGTGAAGCTTCTAGTCACTCCCCACAGCAGAGGCTGGAGGACAGCTGGGAGCCATTTTGGATGGTACAGAAAAAGGAAACACCCTAGAGATGCAGAACTAACCTTTCAAGCCATTGTTACTTAGGGTCTCCATTAGACAGTGGAACCTATCTCCTAGCCTATGTATTCTGATAAAACGTTCCAAGTTCTAATCTACCCTTTCTCAGACCTCGAAGAATCAAAGACAGTCTCAAAAACAGGCACACTTGAGAAGGGAATGGGAGGGAGGGGAAAGAGTGAAGCAGGGATGAGGGGAAAAGAAGAGAAGCTTCAAAACCAGCTCTGCTGAGCATCCTAGAAAAGAGCTGGAAGTCTTGAGGGCAGAAGCCTAGGTTTTGTCCTAAGAAAGTCTACCCACCCAGATGTACATGAGAGGAAACTGGAAAATAACCCAGGTGTCTTGTTCATTCCAGGATCAGTCAGTCATTTAAGCAAGTTACTCAATCTCTTTAGAAGAGCCTCAATTTTGTATTTCTAAAATGAGGGGCATAGATTAGATCATCTCTAATGTTCCTTTCACTTAACCTAATTCTGAACCTATGTTTCTCTACCCATGACATCACAGCAGAGCAGCTGAGAAAGTCAGCTCTGGAATCAGATTGCCTAGATCTAAAACCCGGCTCTACCATTTGTTACATGTCTTTAGCTTCCCTGCGACTCAGTTTCCTCTCCTGTAAAATAAGTATCATAAAAGTAACCACGGCACAGTATTTTTGTGGAAGTAATCACCTCCTAATGTATATAAATACCTCATCGGATTACATTTTAGCTCTCATAAGCCTACTTTACCAAAAACCTGTACATGTAGTCCTCAAATTTCAAATAACCAGCAATTTACAGATTACTCATCGAAATTACCAATTCTTTCTATCCTGGCAATTCTTCAAGGCTCCATCCTACCATTTGCCTCCTGTTCAATAGGAGTCTAACATCATCACACTGCCTGCAAACTAATAACTCACTAACTTTCCACCACCTTTCTGGAAAGTTAAACCCTTCTGAAAAAATGTTGTGGCTCTCTCAAAGTTTGCTGAGTATCCGACTTTTTGAAGCAATGCTCTCAAATTTTTTCCTTCTCTCTTCTCAAGCAGCACCCTACATAGCAGCAAGGGTCCAAAACAAATCCTCCTAAGTCCTTTTTTACAGTTTTGTTTTTGTTTTTTTTTTTTTGCAAATTCACCAAGCAGCATTTGAAATAAAAGGATTGATTATGTCTCAAGTTCATTTTCCCCATCTCCCCACCCTCTCCAATCATACACAAAAAACTCAAATGTGATCATTCTATTCCAGATGTACCATCTAGGAACCCCACTTTCACTAGTCTGTGTTCGGCTGCTAACTTTTCAGGAATTCCTAAAGACCAAAACAAGCAACTGCAGGACTTCAACTCTCCCTTTGATATGCTAACAGTTCCTAAGAGGACTTCAACTATCAGCTACAAAATAAACATTAGTTTAGGTCTAAAACAGTCTGCTTGGGCATAAGTTAGGTAAAATATTAATATATTAAAGCTGCTGGTAATGTTTTTAGCATTCATGTTAAAATTCTATAAGAAAATAATTATTTTAAGCATGCAGTGACTGATTTGCTGCATTCTTAAGAAATGTAAATTATATCCGGAGGCCCTTTTTTTTCCAGTACAACATGTCCAATTTCATAAAAGTAAATGGAGAACCATAATCCACTTAAACATATTCACTTAACAGAAAGCTTTGTTGAAACACATCTATTTTTTCCCTTTTTAATGAGCAATACTTAATACTTTTACAATCTTAAAAATGCTTCTCTTACACTGCAGTTATATTTCTGCATTTCCCTAAGATTCTTTCAAACTATTGAGCGCCTACAATTACTGTTTTTAAACCTCTTTGCCACACAGGACAGACTGAACGCCAAGAGAACACCCTCTGAGGGAGCCTTAAATGACTGCTACCTCCTGACAGCCATTCTTACCCCCAGGAAAAAGTAGAGATCTTGGCATCCCTGCTAGGCGATACTCATCATTCCAGTCAACTCTGCAATAACAGAGGGACCAAGCAGGGCCAATATACCGCTGAAGTCATTCCAAGCTGGCTCTGGTCTGTGCCAACGTGTACATGTTTCCACAAAGTCACTCCCTGGTGCAGAAACTAGAGAGACGTTCCATTTCCCTTCCCAAAGCTCTTCTTCCTGCTATACATTCCAGCAGCCAAATGCTTTGCTCAATGCTTGTAGAAGTACAAACCCTCTCAATAATACAATCTTAAGAAACTCTTTAGTAATTTTTTAAAGAATCGGTAATTTATATGTTATATGATAAAGTAATTTTAAATTTAAAACATTTATTTATTTTAAGTAGGTTCCACTCTTAGCATGGAGCCCAACACAGGGCCTGACCTCACGACCCTGAGATCAAAGACCTGAGCTGAGATCCCTAGTCAGACGCTTAACCGACTGAGCCACCCAGGCACCCCTAAAGCATTTGATTTTAAATTACTAATTATTGCGATTTATTATAATAATCTTTCTATAGTGCTTACAGTATATCACAGAATTCGACTTGTTCCAGTCTTAATGCAAAAAAAAAAATTCAAAAGTAAAACCATGTATTTGGGGACCATTAGTATTTTTAAATATGGTATCAAAAACAGACCAAAAAAAATGCTTTCATGACCTAATGATCAAAATTCTTACATTTGCATTTAAATTGTTTAAAGTGGTTAAAGTAAATTAAGTGGTTTAATTTCAGACCTTTTGTGTTTTATTTCTAAATGACAAGATAAGAGAGATTTCAGGGTGCTATTTGTACATGCAAATAAATTTGAGGGAGGATAGCTTTTATTCCCAATAAATTAAAAGCAAAACTAATATATTAATCATCTATTTTTCTCTTTTTAACATTTAGTACTAAAATATTAGACACACCTCAATGGGCTATATGAGAATTTTTATCAAATGAACATAGCTTACGAATCTAGCAAAAAGCATCCCAAAGCTAATTTTCAAAACTATCATCATTTTTATGATGTTCATTATTCTGCTTTTCATCTTCAGTGTCCCATATGTTTCCAGACTTTAACCAATAACCCATTATGGGCATAAATCAAATACTGCATGACTACGAATAAAAATTTTAAACTACTTAAATGTCTACTCTCCAAGGCAGGTGGGAGTATGTGTAATAAACCAACTGTGTGATAAAGCAAACAAGGAACTCAAGCCTATTTGCCTGATCTCCACTAACAATCACAAAACTCATTAGACAGGCAAAGAAAATATTTAAATAACTGTTTTACTGGTTGATTTGTTCACAGAAATCAAAATATCCTCCATTAGAGCTTTTAACAGCAATGTGTTCTCCAAACAGTCATTCAAGTCCCCAGTTGGGGAACAATGTTTTAGAATGGTACAAAATACCAACCTGAGCCGACACGGATTCTTTCAAACCTTCCCTATAATTGGATAAATGCTTATGTTTCAGGGTTCTAGAAATTTCCTAATGGGAAACAAATAGCAAAATAAAAATTAATGGGGGCACAGGGCAGTTACACACACACACAAAAAAAGTCATTATAAAATCTAAAAGAAAAGAATGTACTCTCTTCTATGCCAAATTTAAAGATTTGTCCTTAGATAATCAGGATTTAGTGGCATTTTCCAGCCCCATCGTAAGCAAAAGTCTGTTATAAAAACTCTGGCCAAAAGCTGTTGCAAACTGCTATAGACAAATAACAAATTAAAGGTTGGAAGAAAGAGTACAGGGAGAGAATGTGTGTGGCGGAAGAGAAGTCTGGCAGAGGTTTCTTCAGGGCGACTTGGGGAAGGAAGCACGTGCAGGTGTGCAAGCCCCCTCCCTGGGAGGGAGAGAAGGCTGAAGAGGAGGGCTCTGTCAGTGAGCCCCACATGTTCCACAGCTGGGACCCATGAAGCTGGCCCGGGTCAAGCAGTGCCACAAACTTCTTACGTCCTGGGGGGCTGCAATCCCGGTGAGTGGTGAATGTGCTGCTAAGGGGGCTTTTCCCCTCTTCCTACAGCTCTTCCTGGCACACCATCCACGTGACTTTGTATCTCTGAAGCTACAACTGAGTCAGACTGGGGGGCTTTCACCGTTAAGAAGAAACAGTCTACTTATTCCCCCACCTAAGGGAAAAAATAAAATGTTTTTGAGTGGTTATCTCCTATCTAACTAACAAAAGACCTGGGAGAATTAGACTTTAGGTAAGTACAGGAGCAACTCAACACACTCAAGCTGTCAGGTCTGAAAACTGATGAAGAGTTCAGGTGGCAAGCCATAAACCAAGCCTTTTCAGGCTTCCCTAATGCGCGGCAGAGCGATGCCATTTCAACACTCTTTACCTCTCCACTTCAGGTCCTTCCTGTCTGTGCCCCAGGTCCCAGTCATTGCTGATGGAGACCTAAAACGCTGACAGTCAGGCACCCTCATTAAAACAAACTGCCCAAAAGGAGCTGAAATACAGAAGACTAACGCTTTTTAATGAAGAAAATGCCAAAACCCAATATAATCGTTTTACCTTTAGGGGACAGGAGGGTAGAGAAAGGACTAGAATCCAAAGAAACAAATAATTTACAAGTATAGGTTCTAACCATTTTAAATTAAAGTGAACTTTAATGTTTACCCTCAAGAATTTCACAACATACGGACGCCTTAATTATTCTTCCTTTTTTTATGAGGCCTTATATCGTTAGCATAAATTTTTGGTCTTGCAATTTGTTTATTCAACCTTTATTAAGTACCTAATATGTGCCAAGACCTGCAGGTAACATAATGTACAGTGGCATGAAGGACAATATGGTCTAATATGGTTCTTATCCTGGGGATTCTGAGGTTTTCACAAACTTGGATAGAAAAAAATGCATCTTTACTTTCACTAACCTCTAACTCAACATGAGCATTTCCTTTGGTTATGAATGACAGCCTAAAATCAATTAGTATTAGAACCAGCACCTGTGATTTTTTTCACCAGAAGAAATCATATTTTTATAACATATTGTAATAGTTTCAGACATCTCAAAAGAGCACTCATGCTCCTCACGACTTTGAAGTTAACAGCAGGACACCAGACCCTTTCCTTTAGTGTGCTTATAATCAGTAACCATATTTCTGTATTACAAATTTGGGTCCTTTAGTACCTTATAAATGTTGTTATAATTGGTGTCCTTTGTAATGCTATATATTCTATGTATTTATAAAGACATTATTCTGAGAATGGCTCCACACACTTCACCAGAATGCCAAAGGAGACCACGGCACGGAACGGTGAAGACCTTCTCATGCAGGAGAACGCACAAAGTCTGCAGTCAAAAGCCAAGCTTAAATCCAGGTGTAGTTGCCTGTAGCCTAAGCAAGTCACCTAACCTCTCAGGGCCTCAGTTCCCTCATTTGCAAATATTTCTCAGAGTTGTTGGACTGTGATAATGTATGAAAGACCATGAATCAAATTTAGATGATGCCAAATTATGGTAAAGATACCAAAGTTAATAGCATGTATCAGTCAATATGACTTCTCTAAAAGAGGTAACCAAAGAAGTTTCAGAGTAAAGACGAAGGTAAAAGAGGACATTTTACAGTTTAAAATCCTAACCCTATAAAATATCTTGTCCTCAGGTTCTTTTAAAAAGATAATCCAGGAAAATCAAAATGACAAGATATGAAACAAACTTAGAGCCATAGCTCATTATTTTACATAATCATCTAAATTTTTGGCACTCATGAAAAGATACCTTACCTGAGTTGAATCAACAAGAGAAATATTAAGTTATATTCAAGATGCAAATGTGGCTTATCCTCAGGCAAAAATCAGTCTCATCACTTTATCCTTACCACAAAGTACAACACATTTGTTAGAATACTTTATTGTTCAAATATGAGTCACACATTTTAACAATCATAGATATAATGACAGGTGGGAAAAAACCACCTATGATGTCTGAATATAAAATAGCAAGCAGATTGGCTAAATTATGAAAATATTACCTCAACTAATGCAAGCCCAAAACAAGAAATCTTTAATCTCTAGAGATTGGAGGTTAAAAAGAAGAGCGATGTAGATAATCCAAAGTGTCAAACATGGTTGCTTCAGTTTTGGATCCAGTACGAGTTACACAGTCAGAATCAATTAGTGAACAACTACCTTACAGAGACAGCAGCCATGAGCTGTGGGTATAAATTCAGAAGGAAAAAAAGAATGCAATTTGTACCTGCCAGTATACTAACACTGGCCTGGGAAAATAATATATACATATACCTTTAAATGACCACAAAGCAACAATGTTAATCCATCACTGAGAACACCACAAAACAATAAAATAACTATGCGAAACTGAGTGATGTGAGAGTGAAGAAGTGATCAGAGTTCCGCGGGGATGATCGGTGAAGGATTCTTGGAAGAGGCAGGATTTTACTGATTTTAAAGAGGAATCTGGCCTAATGGGGAGAGGATGACAAGAAGGGTAAGGGTGAAGGGGCAGAAGGGGAACAGGGATCATAAGGGCCAGTTCAGAAAGTAACAAAAAGATGGGGTGCTTGGGTGTCTCAATCAGTTGAGCGTCCAACTCTTGGTTTTGGCTCAGGTCGTGATCTCGGGTCACGATCTCAGGGTCCTGAGATCGAGCCCTGCAACAGGCTCTGTGCTCAGTGGGGAGTCGGCTTTCGGTTCTCTCCCTCCTTCTCCCTCTGGCCCCCCCCCCCATTAAATTGCGTGAACCCATTCTCTCTCTCTCAAATAAACCTTAAAAAAAGGAGACATCCTTTCTGAATTAAATCAACAAAATACCTACTCACATATCACTGGGAATTCATTACCAAAGGATAAGTGTAAAAATTGTCCCCTAAAAATAATTTAAAACCTCTCAGACACAACAGTGATGGAGTATGTAGAGAACAGCAACAATATAAAAACATATGTGCAAACATTCCCCAAGCAAGCCTCAAAATATACATAAATTCACAAAGCAAGAGAGAGTTTCCGATTTCTTAAGGCAAGGAAACAGGGTAAGGACATTTTGTAAGCTTCTGCCAAGAGAAAGGAATTTTTAAAAAATATGTATGTATCTGCTCTAAAGCCACAAAGAATGCGTTAAATATTGGACACCTGGTATTTTAGCAAAATTTTTCAATTTTGTAACTTTTTATTTTGATATTGTTTCAAACTTGCAGAAAAACTGCAAGACTACAAAAAATCTACATGTACCCTTCACCCAGAAGGGTTCCCAATTAACATTTCTTCTCCACACACACACACTCACATTCTTCTGAAACACGTGACAGTAAGGTGCAGACATGATGCCCTTCACCCCTAACTACTCCAGTGATTTCTGAAACACGAGGACAATCTGTTTCATAACTACAATTCAATAATCAAAATTAAGAAATTAATGGTGATGCAATACCACAATCTTATTTAGTTTGCCAGTTGTCCACACATGTCCAAGAACACCCGGATTCAGATCCAATCCTGGATCATACACTTAGCTACACACTTTGGACGCATGATTTTGTTAATTTTTTAAAGACTAATTTAAACTTAATAAATCCAGAGGAAATAGTGCCCAGTGATTTTATCCTACATAATTTTTCAGTTCTATTTACATGCACGGTTATGGTGGTCTTACATGTTAAAAAAAAAAAGGAAAGAAAGAAAGAAAGAAAGAAAGAAAGAAAGAAAGAAAGAAAGAAAGAAAGAAAGACAGACAAGACCGAGGTTTACTTATACTATTTAAGCATATGAAGCATAGTAAATGCTTTCTCAACAATAATGAGGCTCACGAGACTAAGCTGTACTCCTGTTGGCTGTACTTAGTCCCATTTCTCATTTAACCATCAGCACCTTGAGAGCAAAAGGCTCACTCATCTCTGTATTCTCCGTAATGTATACAAAACTTCAATGTCTGCAAGGTGTTTCAACAGGACAGGCATCAAGAACAGAGCTATCTTTTCAGGTTAAACTCTCCATTAAGATTCGCCATGGCAGAAAAACGCACTGCACATTAAATTGATTAGAGAATGACAGTGCCTGAACGTGAAACAACATCCTTAACGGCCACGTCAACTATTTAGGACAAAGAAAAATAATCCCACACTTCACACCTCCGCTATTAACCTCTGGACTGTGAGTCCTTGCTCCAAGTCCCTTCCACAAGCTCGAAAGCTGCTGCCGTATTCTGTTGATTCTAAGACACACTCGGCCGTTCACGTTTTAGCCACTCTGATAACAGCGACAGCTTCTGACTATTGCTGGGAGCCGGGTGGCAGTCACAACAGAGTTCATGACACTGTCTATGTAAGATCGAGAAGGCAACAGCATCGAAACATGCAGAACAAGTGTCAGAGGCTCAGGAGAAACTGCAGTCAAAAGCAAAGCACTCTTGTAAGAAACGCAACATCTTAACGGCACAGAGGGTGAGAGCATGTGCAAAAACACTGACAGGGACAACTCAGAGTCACCAAGTGAGTCACGCCTGGACTCCCAATACATTGCAAAAATATCATGACCAATTCATTTCACTTCAGTTTTCCTTTTTAATCTATGTTCTTCCAATAAATATAAACTGAATATCCTAACGGAGAAGAAAGCATTTTATTAGCTTAACTGTCAAGGTTATTTCTCGTTGGAACATTCAAGTAATGGTGTATCGTACAATTAATGGTATCTTTCAATTCAAGGAATCACAGTACTTCAAGCACAGAGGAGAAGCCTAGGCTATGTTCTTGAAGATCTCCTTCAGAAACAGACCATGGCCAAGCTAGAAACCCAAAGGACAGTACATCTGCCAGCTTTCAACTTCTCCAGGAACTGACGGGGTTCCCGCAGGCCAGCAGGGCCCTGCAACATTCAACCAGCCACTTCCTGCGGATGCACTTCAGAAGGCAGTAGTTATCTCTATCTCCATGATAACATGCTCCTGGCTCATAACAGGGCTGGCAAACCCCCAGGGCAGGGGGGTGGACACATCACACACACACCCCCCACAAACCAAAACACAGCTGGTATGTTAAATTTAGACCCACCAACCTTGACAGTACCCCTTCTAATTACTATTTTTCCCTAATTCTCTAGAGTGACTTTTTTAAACTTAGAAGATGCCAACAGCATTTTTGTTGTTGTTGGCCAAGTTACTCTGAGCATCATATCCAAATAATGAAATATAAATAATTTTAAAGTAGATCTTTTAAAATACATATTCTTGTACCTTGATCACTACTATGTATTTTTATCTAATTTTTAAAATTTATGTATTAGATCTAGGAATACACACACACATAATGTATGAATGAATTTTGTTTTTTGTGTTTAGGGTTTGTTTGTTTCAAGTTTTTACTTATATTCCAGTTAATTAACATGTAGTGATTTATCACTTACATATAACACCCAGTGCTCATCACAAGCACTCGCCTTAATGTGAATGAATTTTTAGATATATTTCAGACTGCTTGGGAAGAAACTTCAAAAAAAGACAATATTCATTTATAAATGTTCACAGACATATACATGTAACCTCATAATCACAATGTAACTATATCTAATTATGTAACTATATCTAATTATGTAACTATGACACCAGTGGAGATATACACAGCTGCAAACTCAATCATTCATTCAAAAAATGTTTCCCCCAGGTAACAGTGCCGACACACAAACACGAATGAAAATGGTTCTTATCTATCCAAGGAATCTCAAAGACAGTCCATTCCACCATTTGACAGATAAGAACACTAGAGCCCAGAGAAATAAAGAAACTTATCCAATATAAAAAAAGGGTAGTTGGTAATGAAGTTGAGATAAAAGTCAGCTCTTCTCATTTTCAATCAGCAATCCAATAACACATTAACTTAGTCTCTATTTATTAGATAATATTTTGGGCATTAGGTTCTCCTGAGGTAATCAGTACCCAATTTTTTTTTTAAGTTTTATTTATTTGTCAGAGAGAGCACACACAAGCAGGGGGAGTGTCAGGCAGAGGGAGAGAGCAAAGCAGGCTCCCCGCTGAGCAGGGGAGCCGGATATGGGGCTTGATCCGAGGACTCTGAGATCATGACCTAAGCTGAAGGGGCTTGATCCAAGGACTCTGGGATCATGACCTAAGCCAAAGGGGCTTGATCCGAGGACTCTGGGATCATGACCTAAGCCAAAGGCAGTCGTTTAACCGACTGAATCACCTAGGCGTCCCAGTACCCAATTTTATAGGTGAGGAAACCACTGTGACTGGCCCATGGAGATTCAGGATTGAATGATTCCAAAGCCTGAGTAATGCTGCAACACAGCTTTGACAGGCTCTGACCATCCCTGGCAAATGGGAGAACATTTGCCTTTGACAAGAGCTTATACTGCAAGGAGCCCTCAGTATCTACTAATTATAATGTTTTTAGGGGTGCCTGGGCGGCTCACTTAGTTGAGCACACGACTCTTGATCTCAGCTGAGGCCTTGATCTCGGGGTTGTGAGTTCAAGCCCTGTGCTGGGCTCCACCCTGGGCACAGAGCCTGCCTAAATAAACAAGATAAGAAAAATCAAATGTTTAAATGTCCATGAAAATGTATCTGCGGTTGACATGTTATTTTCATAGGTGATGAATACACACACACGCGTGCACGCACACACAAAGATTTATTTATTTGAACCAGAACTACATAGAGGCAAGACCTGACCCCAAATGGTGGAATCCAAAGTGAAGCATTATAAGCCCTCTCACAAGCCAGAAAGAAATCTTGTTTGTACAAAGGAGCCAACCTTGACTGCGAGCTACGGGACGGTGCCGACAACCTAGTGGTGCCGAAGCTCAATGTTAATTCATCACAAAAAAGTGAAATGGCATCTGGGTTTCTGAGTTAACCTGAGTTATAAGCCCGAAGAATTACTCTAAGAACACGAGTTTCAGCTGCATCCATTACTCTTCAGGAAAACGCATTCTAAGTGCCTCTGCCTAATAACGGGGGATCGCCCAGCAAACAGTAACTAGCGTGCAGCTCCTGCCCCTCTTGGGCCTCACAAATTAGAGAAAGCTGAGGTTCAGAGAGGTTGAACACACTGCCCCCAGGTCAGACACACAATAAGAGGCAGAGCTGAAGTCCAGGCTCAGTCATGTCAGGACTTCAACATTTATCAATATCCATGTTCCTTCCACCAAACCACAGGTGCTGGGCATTTTTAAATAGGTGTCCGAGCAACCTCTTGGGTCACGAACAGGAAGGCCGGGGGGGGGGGGGGCTATCTGGAACTAGTGGGGAAAATCTCCCAGCAAATCCTGAGGACTCCGGCTCTCTCTGGCCTAGTAAGTCCTCCCACTCACGCTTGGAAAGACCTACTGATCCAGCCCTGGGCTGAAACACAAGGTAGCACACAGCCAGTTGCAGGATAAGTGAGGAGAAATCAAATGTGATTCTTCTGCTACTCCGGAGTCTGAAGAAACCCTAACATCAATCAGATCCATGGTGAAGAACCACCCACTGCCACTATTCATGTTAAATCAGGGTCAAGTAGATCATATCAGCCTTCCCCCAAAACATTAATCTGAAACATCCCATTTTTTCAGATAGTTGGCAATCATGTGAAAAAGAAAACTGCACACATCACAACAGTAAATGTCCCAAATGATTACATTTGGTGATGTAGCATCAGGAAATAACTGTTTTACTTAAGTTATTTGATAATGATTCCATTCAAAATTTCTTCTGGGTAGACTGCATAATGAATACCCTTTGGCAATGATCTTGTTCCTCTTCCAAGAGGGCTAGATTTTGCATGAATGAGCACACGTAGGTGGCTCCCTGCTGTTTCATCAACACAGAAACTACTGGTTCCCACAACAAGAGAGGAAAAAGAAAACCACATTAAACAACTTATCTAAGGGCACATGTTTTATTAATATGTGTGGCTTCATAAATGCTTTAGTATAAAATAGACTGTAAAAATAAAGTACCCGTTAATGAGAAATGCAAGACTGACAGGCTAAGAAATAAACTCATCTACCTCTCTTATTCTGAAGGTGACAGAAAAATAACACCATTCCTTCTACCTCTACAAATGCTATATTTCTTTTTATTAAGACAAAACAATGCATTACTACAACAAACTTCTTCAAAAACTTGAAAAATAAAAATATACTGTTCAAATATATCCAACAATGCCACTTCACTGATATTCAAATAACTCACAAGAGGTCACTGCATAGGCTCATCAGAAGGTTCCTCTCACACTCCCTTGCATCTCTGAAAGGGGTACTAAATTCCCAAGGCTCTACTTCACCTACCTTATACTGAGTTCCAAGTCACAATTTTAAAACAGAATAATAATTATTATAATGCAAGTCCCTAAGTGTATATTGTAAACGTGGGAACAGGAAAAAACATGTACTGAAGATACTTTTTAAAATCTTACAAGATTCGGGGCGCCTGGGTGGCACAGCGGTTAAGCGTCTGCCTTCGGCTCAGGGCGTGATCCCGGCGTTAGGGGATCAAGCCCCACATCAGGCTCCTCCACTATGAGCCTGCTTCTTCCTCTCCCACTCCCCCAGCTTGTGTTCCCTCTCTCGCTGGCTGTCTCTATCTCTGTCAAATAAATAAATAAAATCTTTAAAAAAATAAAATAAAATAAAATAATAAAAAAAAATAAAAAAATAAAAATCTGACAAGATTCAAAAGCTTTACTGAGATAAAACTTCTATACCATAAAATTCACCCATCTAAAGTATACAGGGTCAGTGGTTTTTAGCAGACTTACAGAGTTCTGCCACCATCAGCAGGCACCTTTATCCTCGCCACCTGCAGCCCCACCCCCCTGGCCCTAGGCAACCACTAATTTACTTTCTTTCTCTGGAGATGTGCTTACACTGGACATTTTTCATAAAAATGGGATCATATAATATGTGGTTCTTTGTGACTGCCTTCTCTCATTGATCACAGTGTTTCTGAGGTCGAAGGTATTTTGAAGTTGGGGACGCTCATGGGCCCTTCCATTCTTAAGCACCCTCTACAGATGAGACAGATGCCAGATGGGTCACAGTGGGAGTTGGGGGGCTTTCAGGTGTGAATTCTGCCTTCAAGGAGCTTACTGCAAAGTAAAGATGCTAACACAGCTATTTATAAGCAACTTATTTTTCTTGTAGAAATAGTAACCGCTAAGGGAAAAATGCAAAGTATCACGTGTGTACAGAGAAAGCCAAGGTAAATAGGATCAAGAGAAGTTCTGATAAGGTGACCTTTAAATAGAGTTGATTATACATACACACACGAATGGTTAAAATCAAGTACAGAAACATAGGGATGGAGTCATTTCCAACAGAGGTTTACTCCTTCGCTTTATTATTCCATCCATATTTACTCCTTGTACTCTAATCTCCCACTCACTGCCTGCATTCCCTAATTATAATTCCCAGAAATCACTAAGCCCTTTATGATTCTAACTGTTGCAACCACCACTTCTTCTCCCAAGAAGAGAGAACTGTGCCCCTCCTCCTTCCCATCATCCCCCACCATCAATTCCATTATGTCTGACAGATAGTAAACTCCTACTCATCCTTCAGTGTTCAGCTCAAATATCACCACCTCTTCGAGGATGTCTACCCTGACTTCCCCAGGTAGAGGTAGTCCGTAATTCTTTATGCTACATCTGTATCTCCATTATAGCTCATCCTGCATTGCTCTGGTTGATTCATCTATGAAAGCCCAGCACTCAGGATAGTGTCTGGCACAGTCGGGACTCAGTAAATGATTGCTGGGAAAAGGGAACAAACAGAACACCAAGCGAAAGTGAAAGAGGTAGACAGACTGGTGGAGTCACCCTGGAGTGTGTGAAAGGTAGCAGTGAAGTCAGGGCCCTGAATGCTACGTTAACAGAGCGACATTTATTGATCACCTGCTATATTTCAGCACCTGTACATTATCTCATTTAGTCTCCATAGCAACCATGTGAAATTAGTCTCTCCATTTTATCCTGGAGGACACAGAGATAAGATCACACAACTATTAAGTGGCAAACGTTCATTGAACACTAAACATACACTGTGCATGTGCATGCACACACACACACACACACACACACACACAGACACTTCTACTCAGAGGTAGTTCAACTACAACTTTCCATTTCCTGTTTGAAGAAACAGGTACATTTCCTCTGGAATCCCGTTCACACTGGAATCACCATCGCACTGCGTCACTGCCAGCGCAACAGGTGGTGATTTCGGTCAGCCTCTGCAGCCCCCCTCCTGGGTCTGCTTAGCCTGGTACAGACCACACCTCCCGCAGCACATCAGAAATAATGCTGCAGACCCGAGCACTACAGAGGCCTCTGTGACAGCTCAACTAAAAGCATTTTATTTGGATGGAGAAGAGGGGAGCTCTCAATCGAAAGATAACGTAGCCTTAAAAAGTTTCAGTTCAAAGTCCTGTAAGCAATAATGAGCAGTAAAAATAAGGATTTTTTAAAAATCGCTGTTTTTAAACTTTACTTGGTCATTTTTGCAAACATCATTTTGCAAAAAGATGAACATGAATCGTGAAACAATGGCTATGTCAACAGACACATAATGTTTAATAGGACAGAAAAAAATTAGAGGGACCAATTTATCATTTGCATGTTTATCAGGTTTGATAAAAAATTATTTTTTAATTATACAGTCAATGTTTTCTCCAAGATTTTTTATTAAAAAACTAATAAAATATGTCAAAGGTCAAAGAATAATCATGAAAAGAGGATTATAACTTCCCATAATCTTATAATAATCATTCTAAAAAGTTTCTGAGAAAGAATATTAAAGCAACCTTTTCAGAAAAATTTTATAAAGATGTCACAAAGGCAGTTTATGGGCTCAATCTCATGAGATTCTCAGAGAAGTCACCATGCTACTTTAAAAAATTAAAGAAACACCCTGTGCCCAATGGGTGTCCGAGTTGTCCCACAAAATTAAACCAAAAGCTGCTTGGGTAACCTCATTCTTTCTATCTGAGAAAAAGAAAACAGAGTTGATCTATGATGTCTGCAAGTGTGCGTGCACTCAGTGAGTTAAAGCTATCTCCTCCTGCTAAAAGCACAAGTTTTAAGAAGGGAAATGAATTGAGAGCTCTGAAAGTGTTTTTGCTAAAATAATCTATTTAAATAATTATAAAGACAACATTCAGAATCCATAACATAACTTCACAGGTTGCATTAATAAAACAAAATGTTTTGGGGGAGTTGTCAATCTTAAACACTGCTTTACATTTTTTTATTTAAATCAAATCTATCCTGATTATGGTAATTGATTTTCTTATAATTCCTCAGGTCCATCCTCAAAAATGACACACGGCAATCAATATTTATCTTATTTTTCAAAGTAATGAGATGACCGTTAAACGTCAATAACAAAGACTAATTGCATCTGTAGAATTTAGCATAACAACCAAATAAAATGTAGGGCAAAGCCAATCTGATATAATTACATGCATTATCATTACCATATTACATGGCAATAGGGTGAAAATGGGATGCCTTGGGTAGACGCCCATAGGAGCTTAGCCAAATTCTTAGACGTTTTTATCATTGTTAGTTAATGCTTAGCTATTGTGTGTGTGTGAACAGAAGGGCGAACCAACTCCTTGGTCTCCCGGTCTTCTCCACACTGGCCTGAGAGGACACAAGCAGTGGGTCTTCCTTCCGATCCCTAAAACCTTGAAGTTCCTGAGCTTCCAGACACCAAAACCTCCAGGCTTTGAGAGCTGGCCCCAGGGACTTGCAGTCAGTGAGAACAGAGAGATAAGCCTTTCTGGAAGACAACACTGATAATAGTTGAGTCAGAAATGGAGAATCAGCATGGGAACAGCTACCCAGAAAGATGAGACAGTGAAGTGCAACTCTACTTTCAAGAATCCCAGAGTTTTGACAAGAGAAAAACAGGAGAGGATCCCCCTGGAGGAGGCAGCCAGGGCTGAGTGGCTGCTTTGCAAAGTCAGGAGCCTGATCGAAGCAACCTAAAACTCTTATCCTAAAATTCCAGGGCAAAGGGACAAGTGTCAGATTAGCTTTGACCCAAGAGAGAAGGATAGTGAGGAGGGTACCAGGAACTAAGAGTGGAGGGTCCCAGAGGGAAAAAATCCCAACCTTCTTCAGCCCGCCGCAAAACATGGCAAAAATCTATGCAGATTATTTCTTTTCCAAACTAAACTAATAACTAGAAGTGGGACATGAGAACTCCACATCAACATTTCCAAATCAGGGCCCTTACTCCCTAGCCACTACCTTCACAAACTGTGCTTTTCACAAGACGGTGTTCAAGAAAGCTATCTCTTACAACTGGGTTTCATTGGGTTTTTTATGGTTAAGACCTAAAACTGGCAAAGCATTGCATGGCCACCATCCCGGGCCTGGTGAAGACCCTCATACCCACACCCAATGGAACAAGCTTAAGAGAAAGATCCCTTTTCCGCCTTGCGTCTAGCTGAGACATACACGTGTACATACCAGGCTTCGTGACCTGACTGGCTTTAGCTAATACATTCCCTAAACATGTATTATAATTAGTCACCGTGGTTGAGGGTACACAAGATAAGGAACAAACGTTCCCTGACCTCAAAGGCTCACAGTCTAGTAGGAAAGACAGACAACTAAAGCGGTAGTTAAACTATAACGAAGCATATATTGTAAAAAGATAGTACTAAAGACTTAGTGATACAAGAACAGGAGATCCTTCAAAAAGGTATCAACCTAGGAAGTTGGCCCCAAGATGATGGGAAAATGGCTCTAAAAGAAAGAGAAATCTCAGCCCTCTGAGACTTTTTTTTATCCAAGTTTTCCTAATCGTCTCACCTCAACAGAACAATGCCTACCTATAGCAAAGATAGACCTCTAACTGTTTTTCACCTCAGCAGACAGGTCACCACCAAGGCAAGGGAAAATACAGAAAGAAGTACCACAGAAGGAGGTCCTGAGAGCACCCACCAGTGAAGACAAGCTGTGGTATCTGAGGGACAGGGCTGAGTAAATGGGCGAGTGCCCCAGTATGGGGTCAGTGCTGGGACAGGGAAGTACACACAGGGTGCTGTGGGGCCATGCAGGAGGGGCATCTAACCCAGACCTGGAGTCAAGAATACTTCCTGGATGACATGATTTCCAGGCAGCCATGTGAACCAAGAGGGAGGGTTAGCCAGATAGAAGACAGGTAGGTGAGGTGGGGGTGGAACTGGGGAAGACAGCTGCAGGAACAGCGCTCACACAGAAGTCCACACATTGTCAAAAACCCAAAAGGGACATATTCAAGGACACTCAAGAACTTCAGTAGGACTAGACAAGAGTTGGACATGAGACAGGTGAGTCTGGGAGACAAGGGAGGAGATAAAGCAGCGGAGAGATTACGCAGGACCTGCTGGCCACGTAAAAGAAATTTGGGCCATCCTAGCGGAAGTGGAACCTCTCAAGCATTACACAGGGGAATGGCATGATTGGTTCTACACTCTGGCCTTGAGGAGAGGCTGAGAACCGCAAGGCTGAAGGCCAGGACCCCAAGCAAGAGTGTTAGAACATGGCAGGAGAGAGGATGGCGGCCACTGGGTCAATGACGCCACGGATGGGAGAAACTGTGTAACTTGGAACCGTAAGAAGGGAAATGCAGAGCAAGGCTCTGCCACTGCTCATCAAATACAGCGCGAGGCTTGCGGGGGCCCCTGCAGGGCTATGGCCACAGGGTGGAGACCAGCTAAATAAATAAGAAAAAAGCAAGGAAGCCTGAAGTGAGGAGCAGAGCAGCACTGGCACATCTGACCAAGGAACTGAGTCCTGCCAGCAAAGTCACCACACGGGCTTTCCACGGCATCTACCTCCCCATCATACAATCCGAGAGACGTTCTAACTACCTTATGCCTTTAAGTAAGGAGATAGTTACCATGACTGCCCTGTAAAGTAATTTCAAGCTCCAATCATCCAGTGCTGGCTCATTAAAACCCATGTTCCAATTAGGCGCTCAGTCAGGGGAACCAGGGCGTGCAGAACGAGAATGTTGTCTTCAGTGTACCACAGCAATTCTGTGAAAGTCTGAAGAGCCTCACTATAATGATCCACACAGGCTCCCAGCGCTTTTCAAGAAACACTCAAGCAAGGTGACAGCTGTCAACAAAGCGTCAAGTAGCCCTGGGGGCAGAACAGGTTGAAAGGAACTTAAAAGCACTTACCGTTCTCTAGTAGCCCTGATTTGGCCTAATACAGAGTCCTGTATGTGTAATTCTGACTAAACCAGGGAGACAGGAAAGGGCAGAGGGAAGAAATGAAATGCTGGGTCAGACCTTACTTTTTAAAATGTTTTTTACACGGGAAAACATCATCATCATCAACAATAACGTACAATTTGGTCGACAGCTAGAAGGGTCAATGGATTGATATTGAATACCTCAGCTTCCAGTAGAAAAATGTCCATTTGAAACTCTCTTGGGCACTTTATTTTACGAGATCTGGGCCATCCAGATGATGCCCTCGAAGTCTATCAAATTCTAAGAAAGGCAAAAATATCATTAATCAAGTGTTTTATTTTACAACTGGCATATTAAATTGAAATCAAAGATAGTATTTTTATGTATTGTATGTCCTGTACTTTATTAATCCATTAGAGCTGCTTATACAATGTCTGATATTTTATAACTCCTGAAGCATGATTATAAAATTTATACCTCAGAGTTGTTTTCTCTTTGTGGTTTATGATGTATTGCTGGTGATAGCCATGATTTACTTGATTGTTAGGACCAATAACAACACCTGTTCTATGAGAAAATACAATCCACGGTCCCACGATTCACTTTAGTGTCAAAATCTATGGCAGCAAAAAGTGGAGCGCTTCTTTAATATGGCTTTTCTTTTTTTTCCCCTGTGGTCACTGACGTTCCTTCCTTCCGGCTCCTGCGTACCGTGACCCCAGGGCATCACTGTATTTCTAATCTGCGGTACGCTATGCACCTAACAAAATAGCTGCTTCTTTCTCGTAACTGAGGAACAAGTAAGGAATTTCTGGCCCACTCGATTTCAGACCCCTTGGAAGCACTAATGCAATTATGCTGCACCAGTCACAGGACAGGGAAGATTTCATACAAAGCAGCTCAGCCAGTGGTCAATCAGATAACTCAGAAATCAAAGGGCGGAAGTCCTAAGTCATAGAAAACTACCGGAAGGTGTGACGCACTGACATTTCAGAACCTACTAAGCATCTCTCTCTAATTCCCTTCCTCTACTGCTGGAGCTTTGTCTTTTCTGCATGACTCCCCTTTCACCATCCCCAAATACCATGGAATGTAAGCTATACCATCAATGACTTTTTTGTTCCATTTTTAAGACAGAACCATTGCTCTCAATTTTAAAATAAAGTGGGTTTAAATTTGTGCTGGTTTCTCAAAAATAAATACAACAGGGGCGCCTGGGTGGCTCAGTCGGTTAAGTGTCTACCTTCGGCTCAGGTCATGTTCTCAGGGTCCTGGGTCAAGCCGTGCATCGGGCTCCCTGCTCAGTGGGGACTCTGCTTCCCCCTCTCCCTCTGTCCCTCCTTCCTGCTTCTTTCTCTCTCTCTCTCTCTCAAATAAATAAATCTTTAAAAAATAAATCAGTAAATAAATAAATATAACACAAGAGTGACAAATCAAGGGACACAGAGGAAGGTGCCCTAGACCAGGGGGAGCAAGGACTGAAGTTGAGTCCAGGACTGCCACTGACCAGTCCCATGACCTCAGGCACCAGATCCACTTAAGTCCTCTTCCTCTTCCGTCTCTACCGCACCTGGCGGTCCTCCCTATCTCTGACTTCCAACGCATCCTGTACTTTACCCAAAAACCCATTTGCATTATTTCACCTGCCCTGCTCAGAAATCATCTGTTGCGCCCTACACTGCCTCAAGCAGCTGAGGGCAACTTTGTTTTTTGGGTTTTTTTATTTATTTTTTCTTTTTTTGCCATAGGGCCAATTAAGGACAAATAAAAATGCTTACAGGGCTGCTTATCTTTTCGTGAAAATGAAAATGATTTTATTTAGTACTCTAGTAGAAAACATATATTCTTACAATTTAGATTTGTTAAATATAAAAATATCAATGAGAAAATCAGCACTGCATTTTTAGCCATAAAAGCGTTATTAATATCTGAGTATATCTGAAAAGTAGCAACAAATGCAACTTTCTATACTTGCATCCTAAAATTAAATGGAAGTGCTCAGTAGCCACTAGGCCCTACGGAATAAAAGGAAACTCCCCAACCTCCCCAACCTTCCTTCCCATGAGACCCCTACATGTACCCTTCATCTAAATTATTCAGGACTGACACTATTGAACCCCTTCAACACCAACACCCCCGCCTCCCCTGTTGACCTGCCTGCCCAAGCTCTTGATCTTCTTCTCTGAGTTCCTAAAACACTTTCACTGCTTACATGGTCTGTCTCCCTTACATATTCACCAACTCAAAGACATTAACTGAGCAGGTGAAGGGTACTAAACTAGTACTTATCTACTACACGATAATGTTAAATAGGTTTTGACCAAACTAACAATTCCTCAAAGCCAAAGATCGCTGCCATGCTAGTACTTATCAATTGATGGAATTAACAATAGGAGTTCAACCATCCATTAAACGTAGACTGTGGATTTATTTTTAAGAACAGAATATACTGACTAGAAAATTTGATTTAAAACCTTTAAGTCAATAGTGTACACATAACTTCCTTTTAGGAACTGTCAGACAAATTATCTATTATGGCACAAAACGTGCAGAGCTGAGAAACTGACATCAAAAAAGTTTCGTATATTAAAAGTCGGAAACCTAGATATTCCGTTCTGGTAACTCAAGTCAAAGGAACAAGCACGACTTCTTTACTGTGAACTCTCCTTACTGTGTTATGTCTAAATAGGCCTTAAAGAGCTGTTTAAAAAAATAACTAAGAGGGCCAGATTCTGGGAGAAAAACACATAGAACACATAGATGAATCTGTTTCCCTAAATTGGCTGTTTAGTTTGGGCTGTGCTATTTCCAGCTTAAATTGGTTTCCTGCAATTTGTTAAGGCTGCCAAATACTTAGTGATCTCAGTGATGTACTTAACACAAATCGGCAAATCTTTCTTATTTTTCACAATGACAAGAAACGTACAGAAAACTTGCACAGTGAGGATAATAATAAAAGTGAGTTCATTTGTCTTTTTTTCCAGATGCATCATTTTCATCTGGTTGCTAGTGGCTTAGGAAACCGACAAATAGTGTCCTAATATCATTTCCTGCCTGTTTTTCCCCTATTGATTTGGGGACAGAGTTTCCTCAATATCAGGTAGGGTCAAACACGAGAGGTCTGACCTCACTATAAGCCAGAAAAACTCAAGGATCGGGGTGGAAATGAAGAAAATCAATATCCAACACTGGTTTTTAAAATCAAAAGATGCAAGATGTTAATGAAAAGGTCACTATATAACTATGTGCAATAGTATGCCCTTAAGACAGCCTAAAAAAATTCCCTGGTATAAAAGCAAACCAACATGGTTGGGATAACACATTAACATAGCGAAGAATTTGAGGCAGCGAGGACACGGTTAAGTTCTTTAGAGCACATTCATTTATTAAAGTGGCATTACAATCTGCTGTGTGTCACATATTATATTATTTTGCCTGAACAGCTTTACATGCAAATACTTACGGCAACGACTCATTGATCTGATTCAAGGTTTGCCAAAAAAGTTTCAGGCAAGTCTTTAGAGGAACTCACTTTCTTATAGCATAAATTACATTTTTGAAACTATATATATAACAAAACTTAGATCCTATATACAGAAATCCTAGGGCTCTCGGTCCATCAAATACATTGCCATATATTCACACATATGAATAGCCTAGGGCTGCTATGAATTAGACTCCTATGAGGAAGAAGGCATTTTAATGAATATTAAGAATTCAACTCGCATTTAATATATAATTTACTTGACACTGAAAAATGTAGAAAAGGCTGGTGACATTTTTATCAATATATTTTTGTAGACTTGAAAAATTATTTCATAACACATCTAAATTATAAATCTTAAGAAATCTATTACTGAGTATTAACTAAAACCCCCAAAAGAGATATATGCAGAAAAGAACATAAACTTTGAGGCTTTCTACTTTTATAAACATTTTTTTTAATTTTAAAAAGACTACATCTCTGTTAATTTGCACAATCATCGTCTAATTGCATTCTTAACCTAAGGGCAAGATCATTTCAAAACAGCATGTCAGATCCTGGTTCTTTTCTTGAGTTGGGATGGAATAGGTTAGGGAAAAATTCTACTCAGAAGGCCGCATCATGTACATCATGGTACAGACAGAAAAAGCAAGTATCTGTGTGGAACGTGAGGGCACAGGTGTTCCCTAGCTACTCGGGAGTCCAGGGAATCAATACCTCCAAAACACGCATAACACACAGGTCAGGAAGCTATTCTGTTGACTGTGGTGAAGACAGTACACCCCAGGGACATATTCCCTGAAGTGTCCATTTACCCACAATCCTGGTAGAGGAGCTGGGATGTGGGAAAGGCAGGCAATAAGATTCACAAACACACAGCACCACTGAGCTCCATGACCTCCTTCACATCATTAAAATCATCTGATGGAGCTTCCAAAGCCATGCCCTGTGCATAAGACCTTTCTGCAATGATCAAAGTGTCCTATATCTGCACTGTCTGACAAGGTAGCCACTAGCTGCATGTGGTTACTGAGCACTGAAATGTGACGAGTGCAAATGAGGAGCTAAAATGTCAATTTTGTTTTATTTTAATTAATTTTAATTTAAATCTTCACAGCCACATGTGACTAGGGGCTACCATTTGGAGTTCGGCTCTAGCCTGACCACCAAAACACCAAAAGGTGGCGTTCCAAGAAGAGTTCAGTGCCCAGGCTGGTCATGGACCAGCATCCATCAGTCACGTCAGACCTAGAAAGGGGAAGGGATGGATCCCTCAGCACAGCCAGGGCGCCCCACAATGTCAGGTCATGCGCTGTAGGCCAGACCATGAGCATTCATAGAGAGCTTTCCCACTCATACCCATTCTCTCAAAATATCAGTTCAAGAAACCAACCCAAGAAGGAAAACACCTCTCCTTCAACACATTACTGAATGAGAACCAACGTGGGGAAAAGCTAGAAGCAACAATCGTTTATGGATAGAAGGTTCTTTCCTAAACTCAAGCAGCACGTCACTCAAAGGGAGCTCTTTCCCTCCAAGAAGATTCTGTCACTTTCCCTCCACAAAAATTAGCAAGGTGTCCTGAAGATTACAATAAAACAGAGCGGCTCACGGTCAAACAGGCTTGAATTCAACTGTCGCCTCCACTGCTTACCAGCTTTGTGACTTTGGGCAAGAAAATTAATCATGTCAAGTTTCAGTTTCCTTCTATGTAAAATGGGCTAATAACAGTCCCTTCCTCACAGGGTTATAAGGATCAAATGAGATAAGACATATAAAGGATTTAGCAGAGTGCCGGGCACACAAATGACACTATTTAAGTATTAGTTATCACTATTCCTTCATTATTTCTTCATTGTCATCACCATCATTATCATCCTCTCTATCCCCAACACAGTAGGCAGAAAAAGCCAAACTACTTGATACACTTAATTTCAATATCATCTAGGTTTCTCTTATGCTTCTATCTTTCTTATAGTCTTACTATATACTTAGTTGTTTTTACCCCAAAACCCTAAACTTTTTGAGATTTTTTTTTCTGTTTCTGTGTCCTCTCAAAACACAGACCGTAATTATTTGCACAACAGTGGACATTTAATAAATGGTACCTGAATTAAATTTATAGTATTCCAGAATGATCATGAGTAGCTACTTTTAAAGTGTATAATGGGGGTGCCTGGATGGCTTAGTTGGTTAAGTGTCTGACTCTTGATTTCGGCTCAGGTCACGATCTCAAGGTCATGAGATCAAGGCCCTGTCAGGTTCCATGCTGGGTGTGGAGCCTGCTTGAGATTCTTATTCTTACTTCTTATTCAACTATTTCTTATTCATCTCTTACCCTCTGCTTTAAACATATCAGAAGCTCAATTCATGGTTACAAGTATGATTAGTAAGGTCACAACGGTCCCCAAGTGAATGGCACTTGGGCAGCATCCCATCTTTCTCAATGTATTTCAGTCTGGAGGCAGATTTACCACACGATACCCTTTCTAATAAATACAGAAACTACTTAGTCCAAGATTAATCATCTCGATTATTTTCTCATTAGCATTTCACCAATAAGCAGCATGTCCATCCATCAAACTGGGCAGCAACAAGAACCAGACACATAGCAGGTGCTCAATAAATATTTGTTGGATGAATAAATGGATGGAGGAGGGGAGAGCAAAGAAAACGGAGCTAGTCTCTTATCCCATGGGAGCCACAAATAAAATGAGGCTTAATAATTCTCTGTAAATGTCATTTAACATCTTATTTTCATCAATAATTAAGACTGGGAAGAAATAAACTGTTTATAAACTTAGAAGAAATCTATTAGAAAATAAAAGCATTGGCGGTAGTTCACAGTAAGTTCAATATTTTATTATAAATATTTGCTCCTAATCTCTAATATTCCTATAGGTAATCCATTTTACACAAAAGATATGGAGTAACCTACCAAAGCTTAACAGAGGGTTCAGAAGCTGGATCAGAAAAAAAATTCTCCCAAGACTGATTGAAAGTCAACTCATTCTCTTTTCTGTGCAAAATGTTTTAAAAGAAACCCTGGTACTGATTTCTAATATTCCGTATAAAAAGCCAAACACCCAAATAACAATAGACAGAAAGAAGTGCAAAAGAACTTGACTATCAAGTAAACTTTTATCACTTATAGTTTTCCTACTAAAAATTCTAAAATTAAAATTTTGAAATACCTGAGGCACCATACTCACCAGAATGCCGCTGAGACCTCGAACCAGATGGGGAAGTTTCCTTCATACGATCAATCACATTTTCCGAAAGCTGAAAGGCAACATCAAAATAAAATCAATTATAAAAAAACAAGAAAGAAAATAGTACCATAGCATCCAAGTAATGTAGTCATCCACATCAATATGTATAACAAATGGCCTAAAGAAATCTAATAGCTATAAAACTAGACGGAAGAACAGTTTTAAGATTTCAAGATGCATCCCACAGCACTACTTCTTTATTTCTTCTAATGCACTTCTAATTGCTCATTATAAATAACTCCTCTCCTTGTTTTGCACAGTGCACTAAATTGTAATCTCTGAGAAAATGTAAGCCACGCAAACTGCTTCGACTTTCCTGCCCTAATCCTACAAATTAATTTTGCAAGCAACAGGTCTTAGCGCCTTCCTTCCTTGCAGTCCCAAAGGAAACGGTATCCTTCCCTCCCTCCTGTTCAAGCTAATCATAAACAATTGCTCTTTCAACAGATTTTATTATGCACCAAATCCATGCCAGTAACTAGGCTAGACTTGGGATATTCAACAGTCATCAAGCTGCTTAAAGTACTGAAGAAGAAGCAATCACCAGGCAGTGAAATGCAATGGGAAGGGCACCACCTAAGTCAGCTGGCCTGGGATGGACGTATACAGAAAGCATTAACGGACAGGACATCTAGCCAGGCTTCGGGCATGGGGCTGGGGTTGGGAAAGATAAACAGATGTTAGGAAGAGAAGACGTAGCGTAACAGTAGTCCAAGAAGAGGGAAACACATGGCGGTATAGATGAGAAACAGGGCTTGCCACCATCAGACACGAAGCACAGATAACAAGTAGGCAGCTGGCAATAAGGCAGAGGCTCTGAGAGTCCTCAGCCTCTGAGTTACTATCATACCATTCTTTTTATCTTCTTTATTGCACTTACACTGGTGAGGCATTCTTGTGTGTCTGCCTTTTACACTCAAAAGGAAGTTCCATGAAAGCTAGCATTTGGCTGTCCTATTATGTCCCCAGAGTCTCGATAAGCCTGGTTAATTGGATGAATGGCTACATAAATGATTGAAACAATATGAATGAATGGAAAAATGGCTGAAGCGGGAAGCTGGGGAGCGGGAAAAGGAAACAGTGAGAGAAGATGGAAGGGGAAATAAAATTTTAGATTCTGAAGACTCCTAGTAAACCCTTCAAGTGAAACAGTTTGAAATGATTCTGAGGGCAACACTAGGCACTTCTGAAGGATTTTAAGCAGGGTAGTGACAAGATCAGACTTATATTTTAGAAAGATCACTCTAGCTACAGTGTAGAGAACAGATTGGAGGGGGACAAGAACAGAAGCAGGAGGACCCCTGAAGGAAGCTAAAGGACCAATTAAGAAGCTATTAAACATATGCCTACACGGAGATTTGTGCAGGAATGTTCACAGGAGCATTATTCATAATACAGCAGGAGTGAAACCAAGCAAATGTCCATCTACTGGTGAATGGATAAACAAAACATTATGTATCCATACAATAGAATACAATTCAGCCATAAAAAGAAGTGAAGTTCTGATATACGCTACAATATGGATAGACCTAAACAACAATAATGGGAAGAAAGCCAGACACAAAAGGCCACAAACTATATAATTCCATTTATATGAAATGCCCAGAAAAGGCAACTCTGCACAGAGAGAAAGTAGAGAGGTAGATGCCTAAGGCTAGAGTAGGATGGGGATTAACAATAAATGGGCATGACAGATCTTACTGGTTTGATGGAAATGTTATGAAACTGGGTTGTGCTGATGGCTGCACGATTCAGTAAATTTATTAAAAAGGGTTGTACACAGAAACAAGTGAATTTTATAATATGTAAATTATATAATAAAGCTGTTTTAAAAAAAAAACTATTACAGTAATCCAAAGGGAACACATTCAAAAGATATTTAGGATTCAAAATAGCTAACGTTCACTGATTGCTTATTATATGCCAGGCATTACACCAAACAAAACACTTTAGTCATTTAATCCTTAACAACCATAGGAAATAGATACTTTTACTATCACCACTGTATAGGTGAGAAGCTTCAACCACCTGCTCTGCATTTTACATTTTATCAGTAATGGAGCCAGAATTCCAAGCCAGAAAGTCAGAGTCTCAAGGTCCCATCCAGGTACCCTGCTTTACTGCCAGACTCAGTGTCTGACTAGATGTGGAAGTGAAGCAGAGGTCATCAGGACATCTAGGTTTCTGGGCCATGTAACTGGGTGATCCCTCTCCTCTATCCACAGAGACCTTCCCACTTCCACTTCTTGTCTCACCACCATCTAGCTTAAACCCAATACAGTGGTGTTCTTGTAAAAGTCACCAATGACCAAACAAATAACCTTTTATATTTATATAAATAAATACCTTTTGTATTTATATTTATAAAACACCTAAGTTATATGGCTTCCCGTTAGCATCTAACACCTTTGGTCACTGTCCTCTTCTAGAAACCCCTCCGTTGGCTCTTCTTACCTCCCATTACCCTGACTGCCCTAGGACTCTGGCCACATCTTCTATCTTGTTGCAGGCTTCCCCTTCCCTGCCTACCCTTAAATGCCAAAGGGCCCCACATTCACTTCTTTGCCTTTTTTCTCTTCTCACTCTAAGTGCTCTCATTGGTCATCTCATCCATTCCCTTGACTTTTAACTGTGGCTGATAAATGAATGCATTCTAAATTCTTTATCTCCAGCCCAAGACCTGTGTCCCAAAAGCTAGACCTATACACTGAATTGCCTGAAGGACACCTCCTCCTGGACAGACCACAAGTACCTCAAACCCAACATGTCTGAAACTAAATTCATGTTTGCCAAAATCTCTTCTTCTTGTTTTCCTTATCTCATTAATGACACCACCTCCACCCAGCTTTCTCAATCAGGACATGGGACTTAAACTTCAACTCTTCGTTCTCCCTCATTCTCTTTGCTGTGAATGCCTCAACCCTTAAACATTTAATGAACACAACATTTCTTCTCCCGTCACATTTCCATTGCCCTAATTCATGGTACCCTCAATAACCCTCCTAAAATGCAAATCTGATTATGGTAACTCCCTGCTTCAAAATCCTTCACACCTTCTGTTGACAGAGAAGTCCAAATTCTTCTGCACAGCACTCAAGACTCCTCATCATTTGGTCATGGCCTAACTATCTAACCTCAACTTCCATAGTCTTTGCTTTAATATTTCATACCTTGTTCTCTACCCATACCGACTACTTATCGGATGCTGTCTCTTGGTCTTTACACACGGCTACACTGCCTTCTCCCCTGGCCCCGTGGGAGGGAATCACCTTTCAAAATCCAGTTCAAACATCCTAAAGCCTTGTCTGACCAAATCAGTTCCCATTCCATCCCAACTCTACCTACCCAAGGCTACCCTTATTTGTGCCCCACCGTATCTGGCACAAATCTCCCAACATGGCACTCCACGACAGAACACGTGTTTGCCTTTCCACAAAACTGGGAGCTCCGGTATATTAATCATTCACAAATATTTACTAGGCCAAGCACTAATTAACGCCCTTGTGATACATAAATGAATAAAACAGTTTGTACCTGAGCAGTTACTTACATCTCAAGACCCAAACCAGAATGCAGGAAAGATGGTTAATAGAAAGACTACAGCTCAAAAGCTGGGGTCTTTGGGGGGAAATTCCAAGATTCCTCTTGGAAAAGAAATGGAAGTTAAAAAGGACAATGTCAAGGGACTTTCTATTTGAAGATGTCAGGGCCAGTTGATTCTTTTCTAACAACTGACAGCCACTGACATTGCTGCTGAAACTCATCTGCAAAGCTGAGATACATCTCAGGAAAAAACCCTTTAAGATTGACCACAATTCTCTCAATTTACAGCTGAGGAAAAAAGTCTTGAGTAACATCCAGTTTCTGGTAGCATCAGGATAAACAGTAACCCCAAATCTCTAGTCCAGTGCTTTCTCTGTTAAACGTGATAAATTAAATTCACTTGCCCTTAAAGAGATAAAAGGAACCTTACTAAGTTTTAGAATCGTAAAGCTATTTTAATTGATACATAACATATATAAAGCTCATTCAATACATAATGTAATATACTACATATTATACGTATTTACAGGCTATTTTAATATAGTACTCTAGGCAGGAAAACTGTGGCATAGACTTAATATATTTTAATAGGTTTACAGTATAATTTAATATAACTTATGTAATTAAGATATTTGGTGTTATGTCATGGGCTCGTCATTGGTCTGGCTAAAGAGAGAATGGGTCTTGTAAAGTTTGGGAAGTTGAGCTTTAACATGGTCTTCGTTTTTTCTGATAGGAGAAGATTAGTTTAGCTGTGCTATTTTAATTCTTTTTTTTTTTAAGATTTTATTTATTGATTTGACAGAGAGAGACAGCCAGCGAGAGACGGAACACAGGGGGAGTGGGAGAGGAAGGCAGGCTCCCAGTGGAGGAGCCTGATGCGGGACTCGATCCCAGGACCCCGGGATCTTGCCCTGAGCTGAAGGCAGATGCTTAACGACTGAGCCACCCAGGCGCCCCACGCTATTTTAATTCTTAGCAGTTTTCTTGATATATAGAAAATTCAGTGTACTAATGAGATAGTCCTCCAGAAGCACAGAATCCTACCCTATGAAAACTGGAAGGAACCTTAGCAATTATCTATTCTAATCTCTGTTTTAAAGATGAAACTAAGGTACAGAGAAGTTAAGTGACTTGCCTGATGTTATAGTTAGTAGTAATGAACTGTGAAAAATTTTAAAAATAATAATATAGTATTATAATACACTACATATATTATATACTACATATCATATACTACCATATATACCATGTGTTATATACTATTATATACAACATATTGCATGTTACATATTTAATATAATTTAAGGCTAATGTATATAAAGTTAATTTGAAGATAACATATATATATACACATATATATATAATTTTAGATTTTAATTTATATTTCTATAGTTCAGGCCAAAGTCAAAGAATTACAACACATTAAATATATATTCTACCCAATCAGAAAGTGAAGGTATTTGCTAAAAATCAAGTGTTAGCTATAAGCCTTCACCTGTACTGGAGACAGGCTACCCCTTCTTCTGAAAACCACTTCATCCCCTTCTCATCAAAATTCATATATTGCCATTACCTATTGCTACTTTCAAAATGAATACTACAAAAGTCCTTCCAGTGACTAAAGCAGCCTCCAAAGTATCATTTCTTGAGAGTAAAACTAAAGGCCGACCTGAACAGAGGAAAATGCACTGGCCACCTCCTAGCTATACAATCCTAAGGAAGTCATCTCCATCAGCCTCATGTTCCTCATCCGAAACTGAAGAACACCTAAGCCCGAGTTATAGGGAGGATTACAGGTGCATCATAAAGTATACCGTGCTACACGCACACTTGGTGAAGTTATTACCAATACAGCTCCAGTCACAGGGACTTGGACTGATCAGTTCATCCACCCCGTCCACCAACTGACGAGAGTTTGTGCTGAGCTCCTTCGCTACACAGCGCAGGAAGACCAGGGCTACAGCTCTTGCCAGAAGCAGCTACCTAAGTCCCCGTATGACTATATGAAGTGCTCATTTATCCCTATCTGTGCATGCTCTTTGGGTTAAGTGCAGTGTCTTTTTCAGCTTCATCACTAATTGTTTCTTTTTATTTTTGTGGCTTACCTGATGCCTCAAAACTTGCTAATTAATGTCAAATTGTAATATCAATTCAAAACACTTTCCAATATGGTCTTTGATTGTATTTCAGTAAACGTATAAGCATGTCATTCAAAGGAGTACAATTCATCTTTTGAGTTGATAAATAAACATACTGTAGGGTTGCGTTGAGAGTCAATCTCCCTCTTTTGTCCTTACAATCTTCGTAAGTGGACCCTCAGGCCCTTCCAAAGGCACATCCATGGCAGCCTACAGTAGCAACTCTGCTTACTCCAAGCAGGAGTCACCCTATCCCCAGTACCTTCTCAACCATGGTGATACAAGGCAATTGCCATTCTGCGTTATTCTCTGTATCTCCAGTTAATACCAGCTGAGCTGACCTTCCAGTTGCAGAAATAAGTTCAGACCAGCACACTCACCTGATCTCCTCTGTGAACTGGGGTACTCATGAAGCGGCTGACAAGATTGAGAGATGCTGGTCAGCGTTATAGGCGAGCCGTAGCTTTAGAACAACTCCTCTTTGTGATGTGAGTTGACCCACAAAAGGGTCAGAGGTAGAACAGAAGCTTCTGCAAGGGCTGGATAAGCAGCCCTCTGTTAAGAGGAGCAGCTTCTTTAGGAGACGTATTTCCTTAAACAGGGTATTTCTGTTGGAAAAGCTTTTGTCCTATTGAAAGATCTAATAGGTACTATACCTGGTTTCTAGACCTCTCTGCACTCCCCACCAAGGGAAATACCATGTGCAAAAAGTTTTCGCAGCAAAGAATGACGAAATCTCACTCTCTCAATCTGTCTCTCTCTCTCTCTCTCTCTCACACACACACACACACACACACACACGTGCTGGAATTATGCCCTGAGGTCCATGGACTCAGGGATCTATGGATTAATTCCTCGGCTCTAAGCAAAATGGTCTGCTTATTACACTGTTCTGGGCAGAGTCCATAGCTTACAGGTTTATAATAATCTATAAACTAAAACAAACACTGTTCTACTCTAAGGGATAACCAAGAGAAGAGGGCCAGGGCCTGCCAACATCGCAGAATTCAGTCCACTGACTGATTAACTGTCCTATTCTCTTCTGCTTCTAAGGAGAAATTTAAGTAAATGGGGCTTACTAAGTTCTAGGCTGTACCACTCACCACACCAACATGTGCTCCACAGAGGAGGAAAAGATGTGTGTCATGTTCTTTAGTCTTCGTACTCAAGTCTTCCCACCGCTGTGGCTGGTCTTATCTAAAATGAGCACAAATACACCACCTACCAATCTAGAATCCAGGATTCTCAGAAACAGGTTGTGTAAGATGGACAAAGAGATAAAGTATTTACACTTCCAAAGAACAGAGTAAAAGGAGAAGGGGAACTCCTTCTAAATTGCCCTTCTCTAAGAGGTAAGGTTTGCAACCACCACATGAGACAGAAACAAATCATACCCTCACCTTCATAATACTTTTCTCATCTCTTCCAGATATGTCTTAAACTGACTAAAGGGCTCAGACCCATTTTTCTCACTTGGTCTTCGTTCCATGTAGCATAAGTCATCTTCTGTAAGTGTACTGGTTTGCTTTTTTCACTACCATTTTGAGACATAGGCTCCAAAAACTGCCATTATTATTTGGAAGATATTACTCCTAAACTAAATACTTACTTAAGGGCATGGTGGGGGAAGGGCAAGATATACAGATTTATATAGTAACTTTTAGCTTATGTTTATAATTTGCCACTTATATCTCTTTGCATTTGTCATTAATGGAAATGAACTTCTACTGTCTGTATAAAATCTTAGGAACCTTAAAAAGAAAAGTCCTAGAAAGCTTAACACGGTACTCTGCCCAAGAGAGCCATAGAATCAAAACTGGAAAGGGACCAATCATCCACCAGCTAGCTAAATTACCTCAACAACACCCCTCAACACTCCCAATGACTGACCGGATTTGTTGCCTCTGTTAATATACACTCTCCAGAATCCTCAACATCTCACATTAAATAATCTTTTCATTTAGGGACTCCCAACTGCCAACACTTCCCCAAAGCATGAGTTGTGTTCCATGTGAGTACCCGCACCACCACATGTATGGCTCCTATGAATCTCAGCTTGCAACTTCAAGGCCAGTTGCAGAGATTCATTTATGCCTGGAAAGCACGATAAATATTACTTTGAAAATGATACTCATTGAAGTTGACATTTGCTCTGGAAGAGTTCACTCACAGCTTTGATGTTTCAGATAAACCAGTGAAAGACTGAGTGGTAAGCATACCTTCCAAACAGGCACAGCAGGCGCTCAGAAAAATCCTATTAAGCACATGTAATATGAGTAATGAAAATGCCTGGTCTTTCTATCCCTAAAAATTATTTTAGACTTGGAGAGGAAGACAAGGCAAGAGGGTGGCCTTTCATCCAACCCATGAGTTGTTTCAGATTTGAAGTTGGAATCAGTTGTACGAATATGGGTGATTTTATGCAAGTGCAGGGAAAGCTATCAATTGCTAAGGATAAAGGAAATAAAACGCTATAAATACCATGAAAATAACACCTCGTAGGTGAGAATAAACGTTAAACTTAAAATTGTAAGTAGGTCCTTTAATTGCTAGCCGTCGAGGACATTTTCAGCAAGAAAAATCTGGGAAAACATTATCTATTAACAAACACAGCCTGTTACCGAAAGCCTTATGTTGCTTACTAAATGTTATTCTTCCTATATTAAGATAAATGAAGATGAAATTACTATCCTTATCAGTGGAACGCAGAATTGGTTTTCCAGCAGTGACTGAGTCTGTGAATCATTGTTCCACTCTCATTTCTTATGAGTGGTGACATAAATATTAGACAATTCGGAAATCTGGAATGTTTTCTTCAGCTAAGTTGAACGAACCTATCTGCAGTTCAACACTGACATTTGGGCCTCATTGGCACCATGGTTTAATCAACTGAGCCAAAAACCATGGCTCACTTATGATACCGAGATTGTTGCTTATCCTTCCCCATGCCTCAGAGGAAACGAGAAGATTGTTTTGAGCTAAGAAAAATACAAAGATCCGCCGAAAAAATATACAAAATGCATAAAGAAAATCACAGGGCGATCAGTGGCAGAACAAAGGACTCCTACTTCTCAGTCCACGTCTTTTTTTTTTTTTTTCCAGTCCACATCTTTAGGTATGCCTGTGGGAGCACAATATACTCTTATTTTTATTTAATTATTTTAAGTTCAATGTAAGTTTACAGATCCATTCCCTTGAATAACTCTAATAATAGCTACTACTCATACAAGTAATAAACACTGCCAAAACACTAAATGCTTATATACATTCTGTCAAATTTCTCACAAGTAGTGCTTGATACATAAGTAATACAAGCATGTTACAGTATCAAGACATACTGAACAAGAAAACACAATGAAAAGTGACTTGTCCAGGGCCACAGAGCCTAGTGAAAGGCAAAGCTAGGACTAAACCCAGGCCACCAGGTTCCAAAGCAAGTGCTCTGGCCACTACACTAACTACACAGCACCTCCAGAGAATCTCCAAATATTGGATGTGAAGGGACCTTATCATAACAGTTGCTTTTTATTAAAAATCTACAATGTGCTACACGCTTTAGATCCTTACCTCATCTTCTTAGCAAATATAAAGACGTGATTTGTCCAAAACTACAGATAGTAAATGTCTAATCTGAGACGTAAACCGGGGTCTGTTTAACTCCACGCTAATGCTCTTTTGACCAGGACCTGGAAGAACTCAGGATGACCCCCAAGTACTCAACAATTCAAGAGTGTGTCATCTTCAGAGGAAATTGCAATGGGCTGAGTATGGCTACAAGAAATGTATAGCACCACTAGACTCAAAGAATTTCAGAACTGGAAAAGATCAGAGGTCTTAGAGATGTACTCAAGCCCCATCATTTTGCAGATGAGAAAACTGAAGCACGGTGATGCAAATCAACCTTGAAAAAGAAGGATCTGTAGCAAGTGGGAGAACACTGCAAGGGCATTCCAGGTGAAGGGCGTATCCTGAAGAAAAGTAAAGCACAGAGGTCAAAAGAAGCATGGTGTGTGCCTGAATTACAATAATATAAATAAAATGTACTCTGTGAAAAAACACAAAAATAAAGAATACTTCTGTCGGGTGGCCAAAAGGCAGAGCTTCTTTTATTTAAAAAGTTTAGAAAAAGTTTTTTAAACAGTCTTTCCATTTTAGTCCAAGATCTACCCCAATATCATACTTATCCTATTTAATCTTACCTAATATTTGATATGAATGTCTGTGCTGTGGCCAAATTTTCTTTTAATTTTGTTTGCTCTCATCACTGTGTCTGTAATTAGGGCAAGAGAATGTGGACTTATACACTGTTCTGGCCAGTGTCTTCCCACCCAAAATTTATTTTGCTCTCCCTTACTTTTCTTTTTCACCTTTAGGTACAAACAGTCAAAGCCTAAGGCAAGATTAAACAAATCTCTGCATAAAACTCAGAGTTCATAGTAGTTTTTATTTTACTCCAAAGAGTACAAACTAAACCACAACAATGCAATGCAGCCTCAGACACTGTATTACAAAAGGTGGTGCTATCATTAATTAGTATGATATAAAGTGATGGTCACAGACCAAATATTGATCAACAGTCTGAGTTTCTGTAAAGGAAACTTTAATAAATTCTTCTCAGGTAACAGTTTCAGAGTTTTTAAACATTCCAAATATATAAGAAGTTTTATTTCCTGATAACAGATGCTAAAAATTATTTACACATTTCATTTACTCATGCCGGTTGTCTAGTAACAGAGAAGGAAAAATTTTTTAAAAATAGTATAAAACTTTCAGAAGTGAAATTGCTTTATTGACTAGGTTCCAGCATACTTTCAAAAATGAGCGGCTCCAAATTCCGGTGCAGCGAAGAACGTGTTAATGAAGTTAGTGTTCATGTACTAAAAACCTTAGAGAAAATTTAAGCTTTCAGTGTGTGTCAAGCACATGCGGGGACGTTAAAATTTTTTCTGCAACGTCTAGTTGAGAACTGACTGTATAACTCGCCGCGGTCTTAAAAATGCAAACCTATCTCAGGCCCTGTCAGGCTGGCAGACACTTGTCCTGAAGCAACTCGGCCTCGTCCAACACTTAGGCGGCAGGCCACAGAGATGGGAAAGAGGCGGTATCAAGTGAGGGCGAAGAAGCTAGAAGTCACCCCAGGCAAATGTCTATGGGGTGTGTGAGTGTATGGCAATGGGTGTTATCAGAGGGAAAGCACTAAATGACCGAGAGTAGACACAGGTTTTCTCAAAACGCCAATTCACCTTGAGAGAGGTAACGGGGCCAGTGCAAAACGACGGTAGGGGGTCCTGAACCGAGGAGGGGAAGACAAGCCCTATTTCACAAAAAGTAAGACTGGGGTTTCAAAGTCCCACAACTAGTGAGCAATACAGTTAAACCTAGATAGACTGCGAGCCCCTGGAGAGTCTAACTCAACGTGGTATTCCCCCACCCGCCCCAGCACAGGGCTCAGCGCTTGGCACACAACCAGGAAATATCTCTGAATGAATGTCCCAAGTCTTGAAACTTCAAGCTTCTTTGCAGAGAACTCGGCTTCGGGCCGGACAACACTGGGGGCCGGGACGGGGGAAACCAGGCTGAGCGGGTCCCGGGAAGGTCGGAGGTTTGGGGTCCGAGTCCGGGTGCTGGCCCTCTGCCCGCCCACTGTCACTCACCCGGATGCCCTTCACCACGGTGATGTTCTCATTCTCGTCCGCCTCGAAGGTGACCCGGCGGGTGCTGGAGGTCCCGCCCATGGCTCCTGCTTCTGCCCCCGCAGAGACCTAGCCCGGACGCACGAGCACTTCAGGCCCCACGCGCACACACGCGCGCGGACGCGCCCGCACCCTTTCCTTGCACCGCGGGAGCAAGGCCACGACCCCAAGAAGCAAGGAGAAGGCGCCGGTCCCCAGCTCCCGCCTCCTCCGGTCGCGCTCCACAACAAAAATGACTCCGGTTGGTCGGAGATACTAACGACCCGCCTCTACTCGGTGAGGGCGCCCGGACTGGTTGGCCCGGACCCGGATGCTATGGCAACAGGTGCTGTTTGACTAGGTTTCCGCAGCCCCTGGGTGTACTGGGAATTGTAGTCTCCTTCAGGCGCGAGGGTGGCTGGGACATTCTCGCCTCAGATCCAGAGGGCAAGGGGAGCATGGCATTCTGGGAGATGTGGTCTTGACTGTACGGAAGGTTTCTAACTGGGCACTTTCAAAGAAGTTCATTCCTCTAACAAAACATACTTTGAAAATATTGTTCTAGAAACTTAGGTTGGTGGTTTAAAATAAACAGAGTCTCTGCTAAAGGAACTCCTAGTTTAATGAGGGAGATGCACTCTCTTAATGAAGCCATGCCTAGATTTCTAACAATAAAAACCTGAGGCAAAATTTAACGTTTATTTTAATCTTAGCCTTAAAAAAATAAAAACTTACCTCATGAGAACTCTGTACTATGTACTGTTTTGTTTACTTTTGTAAAGTAAAATTTTAAATATTATGGTTTTCAAATCTGCATATATGAAAACAGAGACAGTAAGTTATTTGCACCAAACATGCAGATCATTCATTTTCTTGTGTCTCCTTCCACTTAAGTTACATAAGCTAGTGAGGCCACAATACAATGAGGCAAAGAAAAGTTAAGTGATTGATAAAAATGGAATAAATTAGTGGAAGAATTAAAACTACATCAGACAAATTTGAGATAATCTATTTTAGAAAATTTCTAGTTCAGAATTTCACCTCTACAAGACCAGTAAATAATTTTTAAGTAATCTACACACACATTTAAAATTATTACTGGGACACCTGAGTGCCTTGGTTGGTTAAGCACCTGATTCTTGATCACAGCTCAGGTCTTGATCTCAGGGTGGTGAGTTTGAGCCTGGCCTCAGGCTCTACACTCAGTGTGGAATCTACTTTAAAAAAATAAATAAAATTATTATTTGCTAAATACCCTGTGACATGTAAGTTTAATCATGTAACTTCAGTCTTACAGAGTCAGATTTGGAAATTAGGCTAATGATAGTACTCTCTTAGAATCCCTTTCAACATTAAAAGCAACCATTAAAAGCATCCTCTTAATACATAGGCATTCACAAGCTGCAATAACACTTTCTGTAAGTTTTATTTATTTAAGTAATCTCTACATCCAAGGTGGGGTTTGAACTCACAACCCCTAGATCAAGGGTTGCATGCTTCTCTAACTTAGCCAGCCAGGTACCCCTTAAATTGTGATAACCTTTGTGAGTCTCAATTATGTGCTGATTTATTACTGTAGGAATCGAGGGCTGAGACTATGTCTTTCATCTCTGTATCCCTGGAGGTCAGTAGCAGAGTAGTGAATTTATTCCATGTCATCACTTTGTTAGTTTCAATATACATGTTTCCAAATTGTATTATACTACTTTGCAGTTTTGAGACTGCATGTTACTTTGTATAATTTACAATTCTTAAATCGTATAATATGTTTAAACCTTCCTTTTACAGGGAAATAAAAATCACAGGGATTATGTCTTTCCTTTCTTTGGCACATTCCCTCCATATTCACACCCTCCTCACTTACTACTCCAAAATATAGTACATATTGGAGGTTCTACCTAAAACAGATGCTCAATTAATTCTTATCAAAATAACTAATTACAAGAGTTTAAGGAGAGAGTAGAGATATGAAGGAACCTATCGTCATCTTGAATATATTTATGTCCTTAAGCCGTTAAATGAGTTATTTTGACAAAATAAAGAGGATGTGGTCTAAGTATGAGAGGTAGTGTATTGCCATCACTTTTTATGATATAGAAACATGTAAGTGGGCTTATTAGGCAATAAAACATGCTTTAGAATTCATAATCCATTCTAAACAACATTACAAAAAAAAAAAAAACTTGAACCGGAAAAAAAAAAAAGATACATCTTATTCTTGGAAAAAATACCTACTATAACGATATTGGCCTATCTGTATCAATTTCAAGGCCAAGCATGCCTACAGTCCCTTCTAAAGAAAATTTCTTGAGCTACCCAGAACCTGTGGTCTCCCTTTCTCTCTGGCCACAGCTTACTGCTGATCTTCTAACACAAGGCAGCATTTAATTAGCCAGAGAACTATGAACTTGAATGCAAAGCTTTACCCAGCCAAAAATAATAGCAAACACTTGAGCCACTCAGATTCTATGTCTTTTTACCTTTCCTCTCTTTATTGTGTTCTCAGATTTAAACGTGAAAATTCAGAACATACAAAAAGACAGCAAAGAGAGAAGCTCTGATACTGAGTCAGAACCACGAGGCATCATGGTAAACTAAAGAGAGGTAGGAGCAGAAACTGTAAGGATAAAAGGCATCCAGATTGGAAAAGAAGTAAAACCATATCTATTTGCAGATGGCATGATCTTATAAATACAAAAATCCCAAGAAATCCACCAAAAAACTATTAGAACTAATTTTTAAAATTCAGCAAGTTTGCAGGATACAAGATCAATGTACAAAAATCAATTGTATTTCTATATGCTAGCAATTAACAAGCCAAGAATGAAATTAAGAAAACAATTTCATTTGTAACAACAACAAAAACAACTCAAATGCCATGAACTGATGGATAAACAAAATGTAGTATATCCAGGCAATGGAATATTATTCAGCAATTAAAAGGAATGAAGTACTGACATATGCCCCAACATGGATGAACTTCAAGAACATTCCGACAAGTGAAAGAACTCAGACATAGAAAACCACTTCTTTATGACTCCATTTGAATGAAATGTCCAGAATGGGCAAATTCATATAAGAAAAAAAAAAAGCAGATTAGGCTTGCCAGAGGCTAGCAGGAGGTAAGAAGGAGAGTGACTGCTAGTTGGAACAAGGTTTCTTTTGGGGGAGGGGTGATGAAAATACTCTAAAATTAGATTATGGTGATGTTTGCAGAACTCTTTACATATACTCTCACTGAATTTTATACTCCAAATGGATGAGCTTATAATATGTAAGCTGCATACCAATGAAGAATTTATAGCTATCAAAATTAACAACACAAGAAACAACATGTGTTAGCAAGGATGCAGAGAAAGGAGAAACTCTGCACGGCTGGTGGAAGTCCAAACTGGAGCAGCCCCTCTGGAGAATAGTATGGAGGTTTCTCACGAAGTTAAAAATAGAATTACCCTATGATCCAGCAATTGCACCACAAGGTATTTACCCAAAGGATACAAAAATACAGATTTGAAGGGGTACTTGCATCCGATGTTTATAGCAGCATTATCAACAATAACCAAACTATGAGAGAGCCCAAATGTCCGTCAACTGATGAATGGGTAAAGAAGGTGTGGTACATATATACAATGGAATACTATTCAGCCATCCAAAAGAATGAAATCTTGCCATTTGCAACCACATGGATGGAGCTAGAGTGTATTACGCTAAGTGAAATAAGTCAGTCAGAGAAAGACAATTATATGATCTCACTCATATGTGGAATTTGAGAAACAAAAGAGATGAACATATGGGAAGGGGGAAAAAGAAAAAAGGAGAGAGGGAAGCAAACCATAGGAGACTCTTAAAGGCAGAGAACAAATCGAGGGGTGATGGAGGGAGGTGGGTGGGGGATGGGCTAGATGGGGGATCGGTATTAAAGAGGGCACTTGTTGTGATGAGCACTGGGTGTTTTATGTAAGTAATGAATCATGGAATTCTACTCCTGAAACCAAAATTGCACTGTGTGTTAACTAACTAAAATTTAAATAAATAAAAAAAAGAATAATACAACCTCTTCAACTTAGATCCAAAGAAATCCAAATATAAGAAACTGTCTCCTATGCAATTTTGTTTGCCATTTACTAGGAATTTAAATTATTTATCAATTTTTAACTTGAATAAAGAATGATCTGCAGAACACAAACTTCCAGAGTACGTAAAATAAGTGTTTTCAACTTTAGGCATGGGTTCTGGAGTGTTTAAATGTATCTAATCTGGGCACCTGGGTGGTTCAATCTGTTAAGCGTCTGCCTTTGGCTCAGGTCATGATCCCAGGGCCCTGGGATCGAGTTCTGCATTGGGCATTCTGCTCCACGGGGAGCCTGCTTCTCCCTTTCCCTCTGTCTGCTGCTCCTGCTGCTTGTGCTCTCTCACCCTCTCTCTCTCTTTCAAATAAATAAATAAATAAAATATTTTTAAAAAAATTAAAAAAATAGGGGCATCTGGGTGGCACAGTGGTTAAGTGTCTGCCTTTGGCTCAGGGCGTGATCCCGGCATTATGGGATCGAGCCCCAAATCAGGCTCCTCTGCTATGAGCCTGCTTCTTCCTCTCCCACTCCCCCTGCTTGTGTTCCCTCTCTCGCTGGCTGTCTCTATCTCTGTCGAATAAATAAATAAAAAATCTTTTAAAAAAATTAAAAAAATAAATGTATCTAATTTCCTAAAGGCTATATTTTCACTTTTCTTTTTACCTATTAAAAATTATTTTAAAAATTATAAAAAGATATCACATAAAAATGTAAAAAGAAGGAAGATATTAACAGTAAAATTAAAACAACTTACAATTCCACAAGTTAGAGATAACTACTGTAAAAAAATATTTCATTTATTTCTGTATGCAGATATAAATCTTAATAAAATTTGAGTTATACTGTAAAAAAGAATTTATAGCTATCAAACCTGACAGAAATGTTTTATCATTCAATAAAATCTAAAATAGGGTTTTTTTTAAAGAAAAAGAAGGAAAAAAGGAAACTCTGAGAAGCCCCGAGGTACTGAAAAATAAGCCAATCAAAAGAGACACCAGAATAAATCAGACCTTCCAGAATTACCTTAGTCCTACAAATAGCATGATGGGGGAAGACCCACAACTCCAGAGTCCCCTAGGATTCAGGAAGGCTTTCATACTTTGGTTTTTTACAAGGGCTGAATCTTTCAAGGCTCCTAGTCTTCCTAAAGCCCAAGTGTTCCATGTTTCTTGTGTTCTGGGGTACAGCCAGGCTTACCAAAGGATCTTTGTAATCATAGAACGCCTACCTAAATCTCTACAACCATAATACAACATAATACTTCCTTCAGTCTTCACACAGGAGACCAGTAATAGTTTATACTGACGCAGAGCAGAGAACTGAACTGTACTTTGATTGTTCATAACTCTTCGCTTGGCCATCCAGCAATATTACCTTCCCACTCCTTCCCCCTGAGCAGCCTCTTTCTTTCCCACCAGGTCAAACCTTTGGAATGAATGCTGCAAATAAAGAAAACAAACAAATAAATAAATGTTTTTGCTGTCAAAATTCCAATCATCCCAAATTCCCTCCTATCCCTTGTTGGGGAAGGGGGGAATACACCTAGGCTTCCAAATCACTCAAACAAAAATTCCCAAAGTCTCAAGTTAGGAAGAAGGTTTGCACTACAGACTCTGATTTTTCAATTCCAACCCTAAACAAAAAGTTGCAGAAGCAAAATCCTGGTGATCCCTCCTCTACCACTTTCCTTCATACATCACTTGACCGTCTGCGAAATGCTGCTTGGGAGTGTAGGAAGAAGTGTGTGAGAAGGAGGGTAAAAAGAGAAAGCACATGATCTGGCATAATGAGGTATCAGGAAGGAGAGAGACCTGTTCTCGGTCCCCAACCAGAAACACGAATGACTCTGTTGTTCACCATAGCCTTCCCCCAGCGTTTCTGAGTAGCATTTCAGCTGCAGAGGACGAGCACTCAGATTCTAGGACCTGTCCTGAAGGAGAAGACAGATAGAATGATCATGTTTTCTGAGCTAAAAATTGGAGCTCATGCTCTGACTATTATTTGCGTACTTATAGAGACAATTAAATCAGTCCTTGAAATCAAGATCATCCTAGAAAATCTAGGACACATAGTTGCCATAGTTATAGCAAACCAATTAAAATCATCGAAAAGTGCTCTTAGATGGTATAGACAATCAATATAAAAACATTCTGAAAATATGGACTAAGGCTTCCTCAAAAAGCTGGAGTAGGACATTAGCCTTAAAGCTTTCCCTGCCAATTATTATATGTAGGATCATATAAAAACAATGAGGCCCTAAAACAGTAGTTGTGTGTGTGTGTGTGTGTGTGTGTGTGTGTGTGTGTGTGCCTGTGTGTGTGTGTGTGTGTGTATATGCACAAGTGTGCTTATATGACATATTTTGAATATAAGAATTTGGGGCAGCATACTTGAGATTAGAAACCCAAAATAACATGAGACAAGTCAGCAATAATTACAAGGCATTCACAAGTCCTGTATGACACTATCTCTCTGTGTCTTGGGAATTATCCACAGTAATGGCACAAATCCCATGGTGTCCCTTTAGTATCCCATCCCTGGTCAAGTGAGACTGACCGCCCTGTGCTGCCCATGCATCTAGTAAACTCATGAGCCCACATGCTCCCATGTCTCAGGAACCCCTCCCTCTATCCTTGACTTCCACTCAATAGTAGCCTTTGCTGCTAATTTCTCATTCACAGTGAATTGCATAAGCTGTGCTCCGTCGTCGTCACAGGATGGCTCTGGTGACCATTCTACTTAACAGACATCACTCAACACCACATAGCTAAAATAAATTTTACACATGGGTTATAAATTGGCAAAGCACCAAGACGATTTCCTCGTACCTCTGGCGTAAAGATTATCGTACAGTAAAGCCTCAACAAATGTATAGCAGGTTTCCAAAAAGGCCATTCTCTGCCATTTCCTAGACATTCTTCTGATGTATTTTTTCATTTTTATGTTTTTTTCCCCTGACACATCATTTCTTTTCTCCTCATCCTATATTCATCAGAATACAGTGGCTGAAATACAGAGTGTTGGTATCAGGGCATGGAAGAAGGGATGCCACAGTCTAAGGGAAAGTCTGCCCAGAGAGTGAGAGGCCCACCCAGCCTGGCTCCTGTCTCATCCACCTTCAAGCCCTGCGAGAGTCTCAGGGGCCTTGGATTTCCTCTGCGTCTGATTTGGAGTGATCATCTCTGACAACAGAGCCCAGGTCAGAAGAGGCTCATTTCTCCTCTGATCCTCAAACAGGCACAAACATTCCATCTGTCATCTGTCCTCAATAGCTCCTCTGGCCTTGATGAATTTTCAAACCATTTTTATTCGAGAGCACAGGGACATTCTCCTAAACCTTTTACAATATCTACCTGTCATGGATCTTGAGAGATTTCTGGAATACAGGCTGTTAGCCTCTTTCCTTACAAATAACAAATGCTTGAAATGCATCAAGGTTACATGAGCACTTCTCCTTCCATGTTGGACAGGCAGAGAAATGCCTGTTTATTGATGCTAATAGTGTAGAGATGTCCCGAAGTATACATTCCACACAACTGGTCCTCACCTAAGGGTGTTGCCCTGTTTCGTTCCACTTTTGCCCCAGCTCAGAGGGGCCCCAAGGAGAGCACTTTGTGAGCGTCTCAACTCCCCTGAAAGTCTGTTTTACTCACATGTTCCAAAGCCCAGTGAATCCCAATCCTCACTCTAGAACAAGAATCTGGGTAATACAACTCTTTTATGAGGAATCATGGGACTGCCAAGTGGAGGTGACCTTGACAACTATTTAATCTTCTCTTTATTTCATAGGTGAAGGAGCTGACAACCAGAAAGGCTGTGTGTTGCCCAAGACCACACAGCCTCATTTCATCAGAACCTGGGGAAATCCCAGATCTCCAGCAATTTGGTTTTTTATTTTTTATTTTTATTTTTTAAAAAGATTTTATTCATTTATTTGAGAGAGAGCAAGAGAGAGCACAGGGAGGTACAGATGAGCAGGGAGCCCAACACAGAACTCGATCCCAGGACCCTGGGATCATGATGTGAGCCGAAGGCAGACACTGAACTAACTGAGCCACCCAGGCGCCCCTGATCTCCAGCAATGTAGTCTAGTCCTTTACTACCACCTCGTGCTGCTCTATCATGAGAAACTGCCCTCATGAGCCCTATATGCCAGGGCTCTGAAGCCTGTGACACTGCAGTGGCCACTGGACCCATGGCAAACACATTATCAAACAGAGGTGGGGAAGGACAGTGCACAGCTGTGAGGTGGCAACAGCACGTCCAGCACAGACGTGGCTCAGGCCTGGCATGAACCACTATACCTTCCCCATGGAAATATTGGAAGCTTCATCAATTCATTTGCTAATCATTCACTAGCTAATGACCCAGCAATTCCACTCCTGTGAATATATGCAACAGAAATGAATGCTTATCAAAAAACACCTACAGGAATATTCCCTGCAGCTTTATTCACGAGAGCTCCAAATGTCCGGCAACTTTAGAATGGAGAAATGAATTGTGGTGTATTTACACAACGGAATGTTACGCTGCTGCGAAAAAGAATAAATTATTGCCATCTTCTACAACATGGCTGGATAGCATAGAAGTGGCATCAAGCAAAAGAAGTGAGGCTCAAAAGAATACATACCAGGGCGCCTGGATGGCTCAGTCATTAAGTGTCTGCCTTTGGCTCAGGTCATGATCCCAGGGTCCTGGGTTGGAGCCCTTCATTGGGCTCCCTGCTCAGCGGGAAGCCTGCTTCTCCCTCTCCCACTCCCCCTGCTTGTGTTCCCTCTCTCGCTGCCTCTCTGTCAAATAAATAAATAAAATCTTTAAAAGAAGAAGAAGAAGAAAAAGAAGAAGAAGAAGGAGGAGGAGGAGGAGGAGGAGGAGGAGGAGGAGGAGGAGGAGGAGGAGGAGGAGGAGGAGGAGGAGGAGGAGGAGGAGGAGGAGGAGGAGGAGGAGGAGGAGGAGGAGGAGGAGGAGGAGGAGGAGGAGGAGGAGGAGGAGGAGGAGGAGGAGGAGGAGGAGGAGGAGGAGGAGGAGGAGGAGGAGGAGGAGGAGGAGGAGGAGGAGGAGGAGGAGGAGGAGGAGGAGGAGGAGGAGGAGGAGGAGGAGGAGGAGGAGGAGGAGGAGGAGGAGGAGGAGGAGGAGGAGGAGGAGGAGGAGGAGGGGGAGGAGGAGGAGGAGGCGGAGGAGGAGGAGGAGGAGGAGGAGGAGGAGGAGGAGGAGGAGGAGAGAAGAAGAAGAATACATACCGCATGAGGCCATTCACATGGTGTTCAAGAATGGGCACAACTAATCGAGTGGTAGATATCGGAGCAGGTGTTACCTTTTTGAGTGGGGTTGACTGGGAGGGGGCATGATGAACTCTTCTGGCACGCTGGAAATAGTTTTATAGTTGCAGAGTGGGTGTCTTGGTTTTTAAAAATTCACTGAGATGGATGCTTACAATTTTTGCACTCGACTCTATGTAAGACATAAGTAAATTTTAGAAAGTCAATTTAAAGAGAGAAAGATGTGTTTGATAGAAACTGTCTTAGGGGATGAGTGAATCCTTTATGGAAAAGCTGGGATCCAGAATACTTCATAATTAACAAGAACATTCTGAATCTATTATAGTCTTCCTCGGTGAGACTGAGAACATCAGAAGATGGAAAAAAGAGGAAGCAGTGAAACAGATATGTCCCAGGCAGTCCCCAGGTGAGGAATTTAAAGCAGGGATGGGTAGAGCGAGATCCCACTAACTCATGAGAGCTATTCCACATTCGGTGATATCCTAACTCTGTATTTACTGATATCACCTCAGTAGCTTGGATTTGACTGGGGTGGGAATAGTTCCACCACAATGGAAGGCAAACACTACAAATCAGAGCTCTTTTATTTTTTTCTCAAGCTGGTTGTTAAACATCAGGTTATTGAAATGCATTTAAGGTGCAATCCACACGGGTTGGTGCACCGCATACAGGCTCTAGAGCCTGATCGCTGAGAGAAGTAAATCTAAGTAAACTGTGTCTGCACTCTGCCTCTGGGTTACTAATCAGGCAGGATCTGATCCTGGCCAATACTTCTCTCTGTCTACCCGTGGTTACCATCTCACTAAACTTTTCCCCATTTCTAAGTAGTCTGGTACTTTTCCTAACTCTGGGCCATTCTCCATGCTGTTACTTCAATCGAGAAAGGCTCTCAGATCACAAACTTCCCTGAAATGCCAGTTCAAACATCACCTGCACAATAAAATCATCCCCAGATCAAAGGGGATCTAAAAATCAAAGAATTGCTGGGCTGGACATTTATTTTTTCTCCCCTGACATTTGCTTCTCTTCTCTCCTGCCATTAATCTAATTTTCTATTCACAAACTCGCTCTTTTCCTTTCTCAGCCACCAGTTTTTGGAGGAGACTGTCCCCACCCTCAGCTCCAGCAAGTGGTGGCAAAAACGTTCCTCAGTGGCTTCAGCCCGTCAGCAGATTCCCCTGGTGATTCTAGGAGAAAAAGTTGAGGAAGCTACTGGAATAGACTCCCACAATATGAGAAGGAGGCTGTAGCCTTGTTGATCCCAAAAGAAAGATGCCCGAAAATGGAGTTAACCCAGAAAGAGCAGAGCCAAGAAGAACGGAAGACAGAGAAACTGAGCCCTGGTCACATCTCTTGGCTCTGAATCAAGTCTTACCTGAAGCCAGAGGTCCTCCTAGACTTGTAAATTAAGTGAACAAACAAATCTGAGTCTTGTCTTCTGTAAGTTGCTACTAAAACACACCAGCTAATAAATTGTTTCATCTTCTGTGTATCAAGTTACATTAATTCCCCCAACTTTTAGGGTGGCACAGAGTTGTTCGGTCCTTTTGATTAATAGGGTAGGAGGTAGGGACTGGATTAGGAACTAGTGGGATCTCTTGGGGCCCTGATCAGGGACAGAAACCATATAGAGTAGGTTGGAGCCTGAGGAAACATTTCAATGTATTGTTTCTTGACACCTGCTGACTAGCAGTAAGGAAGAGTCGTTTGCTCTCAAGACTAGGTGGTGAGGAAGGAGTTTTTCAAGGAGGAATGGATGTCCCAGCTAGTCTGCTCTAAGGATGAAGCTTGCCCTTCTCAGATGTTTCTTCCTTTTTCCTCTATTATCCATTGATTCATTTAAATTTTTTTACCCTATTACCCCATTTTAATGTATTTATATATATTTAAAGCACCTAGTACAAACAGCATCCACCGAGAGCTCAATAAATGGTGATTTTATGTAATTCCGCTGGGGTTAATTTTATTCTGCCTGATTTACAATATCTTATTAATTATAATTCTAAGCCTTTAATATTATATTTTGTTTGTATATGTTTTAGATATTTAAATTACTTTGATTGACTTTATTTTTAAATTCTTAATTCAGAATTCTTATTTTTAACCTGTTATCTTATTTTCTTTAATCTTTCTTGAGTTTCTTTCACTTATTAAAAATAACATGGGTTTATTGTAGTAACGTAGATAAACAATGAATTGAAAATTAAATCACCCATAAATAACCATTATTTATAAATAACTAGTGCTAATGGAGTAAGAATATATGCACATATTTTTTTTCTCCAAAACCAACAGGATCATATGCTGTGCACTTTTCTTTAGCTTGCTGCAGGCTTAATACATTGAGATTCTCTTTTCCATGACAATAAATATTCTTTTATAACAATGTTTTTAATGATTGTATAGTATTCCTTTTGTAATAAATCTTTATTTATCAAATTTCCTACTATCGGGCCAAAGGGACTTCCCCCCCCAATTTTAAAGATTTATTCATTTTAGAGAAAGAGGAGTGGGGACGGAGGGAGGGGGAAGGGGCAGAGGGAGAGAATGCCAAGCAGACTCCCCGCTGAGCACAGAACCCAACATGGGACTCAGTCTTATGACCCATGAGATCATGACTTGATCCAAAACCAAGAGTTGGACACTCAACAGAATGAGCCACACAGGCACCCCCCCCACCCCCTGCTAATTTTAAAAACACTATTAACAATGCTTTGACAAAGATTCCTATAGCTAACTCATTGTGCCTATTTGTGATTATCTCTCTAGGATAAAACCCTGGCATTGAAATCACTGGGCAAAAGAGTATGTATACTGAAACAAATAATTGTATGATTCCACATATATGAGGTTCCTAGAGGAGTTAAACCCACAGAGACAGGAAGTAGAATGGGAGGGGGGATGGCTGGAGGGAGGGCGAAATGGTGAGTTATTATTTAATGGGTATAGAGCTTCCGTTTTGCAGGATGAGAAGGGTTCTGGAGACGGATAGTGGTGATGGTTGTACAACAATATGAATGTATTTAATTACAGCCACTGAACTGTACACTTAAAAATGATTAAGATGGTCAAGTTTCCATGTATTTTACCACAATAAAAAAATTGAAAGTAAAAAAAATTATGTGTTTTTTCCAAGTTCTTGTGTGTCTTGCCAATCTCCGAATCTGAAACAACTCACAGTTCCACCTGTCATGAAGAGGTTGTTTTCTGTATCCTTGACTACAGTGAATAGCATCATTTTTTCAAGCCATTACCAACTTGATAAATAGAAAATCAATAGCTCATGGCTTTAATTTACATTTATTGTATTAAATGTATTGGTGAGGTTGAACATTTTTGCATATGCATATTGTCATTTGGGTTTCTTCATATGTGAATTCGTGTCTTTAGTCCTTTTCCTATTGGTACACCCATCATTTCTAAAATATTATTTTAACTAATTATCGTTTTAAACAAAACTATTTATCTCTGCTTGTTAATTATCAATCTTTAAAAAGCATAATTAATTATAATTTTGCCTTATGTTAATCATGATTTTTTGTACTATTAATTATGATTTTTTACTTTAAATTGTTTTATATCTATTTTTAGTTGTCCATCTCTCAAATGTGTTCCCAATTTTTTATAATTGCTGTTATCTCATTTGAGTCTTTCTCGATTCTTTCTTCAAACCATGTCTTGCCTTATAGAATCCTGCTTTTTATCCCCTCCTCGTTTCTTTTGAAAATCATTTTCTCTGCTTTTAATTATCTTTTGAATAATTACAAAACTAATAGGAAGAGAAGCAGGGACAGTGGTGGCTCTGGGTAGGGAGAGTCCCTGATGTTCATTGCAGTTTGGAAGTTCTCTTTCCCCGACTGCCCTGAGGTCACTCTTCTCCTGGACTTCCTTCCAAGGCTGGTTTCCTCCCCCCTCGGGGGACGCACGGTGCAATTCTCCTGACCACAGAGACAGCCTGCGTGTGCTTCTGCAGGAACTTTATTACCTCTGGCCGCTCTGCATGCAGACCTCGCATAAGACGGTAGGAGTTCACATACGGGATTCCTGACACATTACAGCCGCTAGATTTGGGGCAGGCTGTGCCAACCACATTCCACGAGGAAGGCAAGGAAGGTAGGCAGGAGATCTCGCTCAAGGAAGTCCCCTCCACAGACTGCCCTTCTCCTAAGTGTGGTGAGAAACCAGGGGGTACCTGTCTGTATCACAGCACCCCTCTCCTCCCTTGGACCCAAAGGTGGGGATTGTGTCCCACTCAACTTTTTATTCAGCCCATCTGGAACCCCCAGTCTTTGACGCATGTCTGTTAAATGATTAATTAATGTGAACTAAGCACATTCTTGTTTATAAAGTGCTGGCATCATAATGCAGAACCAAATTCTTAGGTTCTAAACCCAGTTTTGTGGTCAATAAAGCGATATCTAGAGTGGGACCTGGACCTTTTTTTTTTTTAAGATTTTATTTATTGATTTGAGAGAGAGAGAGAAAAAGAGAGAGCACAAGTGGGTGGAGGGGCAGAGGGAAGGAGAGAAACAGACTCCATGCTGAGCAGGGAGGCCCACACAGGGCTCGATCCCAAAACCCTGGGGTCATGACCTGAGCCAAAGGCAGACACTTAACCGACTGAGCCACCCAGGTGCCCCTAGACCTAACTTTTAATTTCTCTATTTTTTTTGTTTGTTTGTTTTCTCATCTCTAGAAAGGAATAACACCTACCTACTCTAACTTCTATGGGTAGCATAAAAATAGCCTTGTAGGTTATTATGAAGATTTCAGGAGAATTCTTTAATTATTTAAATTTAAAAGTGGTTTGGAAATATTGAAGAGAATAAAGAAAGCCTCACTTTAGCCCAACAACATACACGTGTGGCTCGTCCACATGGCTGTTGCCTTTCCCTTTTTCTCCACCTCCACCCCGGGCAGAGGAGGCATGAGGATGGTGCTGGGGGGGGAGGGGAGCTGCAGAACATGAGGGTATCAGGGACTGCAGATCCAAGTGACAAGGGAGACAGGGAAATTCAAAGCATGTTTCTGTGGACAAATTGGCTCCACTTCATTGTCTTTCAGTAGATGTCAGTTGTATCAGTCAGGGTTCTCCAGGGAAACAGAAATAGCAGGAGATTTGATAGACAGAAGATGATAGATAGATAGATAGATGATAGATGATAGATAGATAGATAGATAGATGATAGATAGATAGATATTGATAGATGATTGATAGATAGATGATTCATAGGTATAGATATTTCAGGGACTTGGCTTCTGTGTGGGCCGGCAAACCTAAAATCTGTAGGGTGGCCAGCAAGCTGGAATCCCTGGGGCAAAAGCTGATGCTGTGGTCTTGAGCAGAATTTCTTCTTCCTCAGGGAAACCTCAGTTTTCCGATTAAGGCCTTTCAACCGATTGGTTGGAATGATCACCCACATCATCGAAGATAATATCCTTTAATTAGTCAACTGATTTTAGACGTTACCCACGTCTACAGAAATACCCCCAAAGCACATCTTGATGAGTCTGTGATTGAATAACTGGCCAACTTAGAGGCTAACCGTGTTGACAGAGAAAACTGACACTCACACCAGTGGAGATTAGATCTGCTTTACATTTTTGTCCCTGGACCGTTTCTCTGGGTGAGACCCTGACCTGGGCAGGACTCATCCACACAGTGCAATGGGATTGATTTCTGTTAACGAGTATCAAGTCTCACACACAAATACTAGGACCGGTGACAGTTTGAGGACTAAGCGGGTGCCGTGCAAAGCATTTATGCTGATTAAAATTATGGGGTATGGGGAGAAAGAGAAAACAACCGGACGGGTGGGCATCCTGGCTCTGCCCTTGGAGAATGCCCAGGGAAGGACCTTTTCTCTGAGGGTGGGCAAGCAGGATGTATACATCCCAGGATGGAGAGCTGGCCCAGAGGAAGGGCAGGGTCTTAAAAGAGAACGTCTTGATGTCTGACATGCACACACTCCTCCACGGTAAATTACTGAGTGCATGCATCTGCAAAGTCCAAAGGCATTATTCACCTGTAAATAGAAACACCCCCTAAGAAAAAATGGGGGGCCCAGGAGGGCCACTGAGAAGCAAGCAAAGGAAAATACGCAAAAGCCTTCTTGAGCAGTCTAGTCATGTGAGGCTGAGCTCTCCTGCACGGCGCATTAGCTCTGGTCTCAAGGGCCCTGGAATGTAGGCTGCTTGAAGCCCTGCGTTCCCAAGGCCCCGTTCACCAGGGCAGCGTGACAGGAGGGAACAGAGGCGGCAACCTCCTGTACCCTCACCCCACCCTCACCCTGAGTCCCGGGAGCCGTTTCCTCCGGCTCAAGCCCCACATCATCAACCGCCAATGGACTGTTGAAGCCCTCTTTGACTTCCCCGAGCAGGAGATTTCCTGGATGGGAAAGCAGTCCTCCAGATACCCCTTCCCAAGTTACATGCTGTCAACTGAATCCCGAGCATGGAAAATACAAGCCTTGCCAGCCCACAAATCACTTTTAATGATCCCTGAAAGAAACCATCAGTAAACCTCAGGCAGCAATCTGGAAGTCTGAAGGTACAGCTACAAAAACACAAGGTAAGGAAGGTGACATATAGAGGCTCATTTCACTTGGACAGCATCTCTGTTTCTTTCGTTCACGGATCATTGTGTTTGCCTTTTTGTCTGCTGAGAGGTAGAGATGTGTCTTACCTAAACACATTAGGAATTTATAGTTAATCTGGAGCCGTGATGAACCTTATCCATCTCCTCTTGGTACCATCTTTGTGACTCTACCGCCTGTGTGTTCCGAGAGAGTGATTCGATTGTAACAAAATCCCTGCAAGACAGGCCAGCCTTCCACCAGAATGTGAAATGGTTAATGGAGCCGCGAACGGCAGAAGGATGAATTCTTGTCAGCTTCCGCCCTTCTTCTTCAGTTCATTTCTTCTGTTCCACCATCCCCAGCCTTCCAGAGCTAGGACGGGGTACTCAGGCCTCACCTTCTGCCACCCCTAGTCACCATCCCCTCTCAGGCTGAAGTGGGCCCCAGTGCCGCAGCTCACCTGCCTGGGAGAGGACGTGTATCAGTGTCACAGCCCTGATTTTGTATTATGACTATGACAGATTAAATTTCCCCCAAATAGCCACAGTGATGTTTCCAATATTTCAAGTCCCAAGTGCTCTTTTTCTGGAGCTTTGCCATTCCCTGTTAAGAATTGGGGTCTATACCCCCCCCCCCTTGAACCTGGCTGGGATTTTGCAATGGCCTCCATGAGTAGAATGAGGAGGAAGGGACACTATAGGACTTCTGAGGCTAGGTCATCCAGAGCAATATAGTTTCTGCTTGGCTCTCTCTTTCTCAAGATACCAACCCATGCAACCTAGCCCAGGTCACATGGAGAGGCCATGTGTTCCAGCTGACAGTACCTGCTAAGGTCCCCACTTCCGGCTAGTATCACCGCCAGACATGTGAGTGAGCGGGTGAATGAGGCTTCAGCGGATCCCAGCTTATGCTGCGTGAGCAGAGATGAGCTCTCCCTGCTGAGCCCTGCCCAAATCAGATCTGCAAGCAAAATGGGTATTGTATTGCTTCAAGCCGTAAAGTTATAGGGTAGTTTTGTTGCAACAGCCATAGTAATTGGAATGTTTACACTTCTCCATTTGGAATCCAGAGCCTGGAAAGACTACTAGACTGAGACAGTCTCATCCAGGCCAATCCCAAACCTTGGCTCCCCAAGAGTGCCCACCCTGTGACTGTTACTGCCTCCCCGTTCTGGCTTAGTACGAAAGGCTGGGCTCCCGCACCCTTCTATTCTCCTCACCCCTCCCTCAGGAGTGGAGTGTAGCTCTGTATTCTGCCTGGTGCCCAGGAACTGAGCTTCCCTGCTTTCTTCTGGCCCATCTTTGCTCTGGGATAGGGACTCGCCCTACAGACCTACCCTGTCAGCCCTATATACCTACCCTAGTACTTTTTGTGTGATGGCAGCCCCGGTGCCTGACCACTGACTAACCCTGGCAAGCCTGACTTGCTCATGACAGAATCTGGGCATATCACATCCAAGAGTGTTTTGTGTCAGGTGGTATTACCTCAGGAATGGGCTTTGCAGATGGGCTGGCTTCCCAGGTCATGGGGACATTCTCTTCTCTTACCAGGTCCCCAGGGGTTTCTCCTATCCAGCACCAGGTGTCTCAAGTAGCTCACCCTTCAGTAACTGCTAATATAATAACAGAGAGCCATCTGGGGTAAATATGGGTAAACAGGGGGGTATCATTCTAGGAGTTCTGATCAAAGCAAAACTTCTTGGAGGGATGGAAGTTTGAAATTATTACATAATCTTTTGATTCTAACCTAGGATTTAGTGGTCTATCTATATTTATCAAAATGAATTAAAATATAGGTTCTTAGCTGCTGGTAGCAACTTTATTCGGAGGGGAAAAGCCTCTCTTGTTGGAAAAACTCCACTCCATGATGTAGGCAAGAACACTGACTGATGTCAAGGCTTCAGAGAAGGCCGAAAACACATTTGGTGTAAGACGAGGACAGACATGTTTTGCTCCCGAATGGAGAAGGGAGAAGGAAATGAAACAAGTGAGATGTGGGTTGGGACCTGGGTGAAGAAAGAGTGTAGTCAGGGATGGAGGAAAGCTCCATGTCCTATGATGTGTCCCTTCTCCGTGAACTACACAGCTTCCGAAAAGTCCCCCCCCAAACCAACCAAACACTACGTTGCTGTGGAAAATAGCAATGATGCTGAGTTTGCATGGGAGCTGAGGTGGGGCAGAGAAAGGCAACATGGAGGACACCAGAGCCAGAGACAGAGGTCAGTGTCAGCCTGGAGAAAATGGCAGCAGGAGGCTGGGGACCCCCTGAGGTGATGGAGTTGGGAATTCAGAGCAAACCTGCTTAGGCCTGGGGGCTGTGCAGGCTCCTGCTGAACTCTTGGTTGCATGGGATTTCGGGCCCCCGAGGGCAACTTATACTTTGATCCTTCTCTCATGACACAATGAAAAGGCAACACGTGGTCACTGCGATGTTTGGATAGTTCAAAAAATATAAAGAACAAAGTGAAAAATCATATTTTGGTATATATCTTAGGGATAAAAAGTAACTTTCCTCTGAAAAAATAGGATCAAAATAAATATGTTCTCTTGCCACCTCTTTTCCCAACTAATAAGACAATGTTAGTAACAATATAATATTTTTCTACGTATTTGTTCCTCTTTACCAGGAATAGTTGAAACATTGTCATGGTTTATGAAGAATTCTAAAAGGATCCACCCAATTTTTTGAAAAGGAGTATTTTTGGATAATGACATAAATATTCCCATGGGTCACGTATTAAGCTTTTGGTCAGTGACAACCCAGCAACTCTCTAGAAAGTCCTATGCAATTTGCACTTAGAGTTACCAGGTTTTGTGGACAAGTTTCGTATACTTGTTCATCTGTGTCATCAGAAGTATGAAAAGAATTAGAAAATACCAGTGCTTTCCCCAACTCAAGAATTTTGTAAAAAGCACAGATATCAATAAATATATATGTAAATATATAATTATATATACTGTGAATGTCTAGAAAAACAGAAACCAATGTCTAGAACAATAAACTTATCAAGTTGGTTATTTTTGAGGAGGAGAATGGAATGAGAGATAATGAATGCGGGACTTTAGTTTTTCACTGTATATACTCTAATATTATTTGAAAAGAATAGAAACACATTTTATAATTTCTAAAAGTCTAAAACAAACCAACCAACTAGTAAATAAGCAAGAGAATTCCTTTTTGACTTCAAGGTGAAAAGTTAAAAGGGTATGTCCTGCCATGCCCCTGGCGTGTTTCTGGGCTGCTTGGCCCCTTTGTAGATTTGGGAGAATGGGACAGTGACGGGTAGGTCCCTTGGGCTTCCTTCCCTTTCCCAAGCAGGGGCAGGTCTGGTTGTCAAGCATCTGGACACTTGGGGTCCATGCGGTCCCGGATTATTGATGAATATCAACTCTAAGCAGAACTAGCAGCCTTCTAAGATTTCTAAGAGAGCACGATATTCAAATGATATTTCTTTCATTTGAACATGAGGATGAAGCTTCTTTTTTTTTATTTTTAAGAATAAAACTTTTAAACCATACCATCATCAGTAGATATGTCTTCTCAGTTGTATATCCAAAAATGGGGATATATTTCCATAGAATTGCTGACAAGTACCAGGTTTCTCTGATAGTTACAGGCTTGATTTGGCGAGATGGCAGGCCAAGGGTAGGAGTAGCTGGAGATGGACTTAGGGTTTGGCCCCAGTAAGCAGAGGAGTTAGTACCTCCAAGTAGCTACTGCTAACAGGGTGGCTAAAAGGAGGGTTCAGAATATAATGCATCGAGTTCATAAACTTAGTTTACTAAGTAAACAAGGCAAGTCACCCGATTTCTTGTTCATTTGATCCGTAACACCCAACTCCCTCTTGTCCCAGAGTATTTTCTCCGTAGTCCCTTGAACTGACGGCAGTGTGGAAGACAGGCTCGTAAGCTCGGAAGTGCTGTCCTTTACCTCTGCTGTGCTTTGTCCACTCTACAGGACGCCCAGCTCGCTGTCCCTGAGGGTGCCAATTGTTCCATGTGCAGAAACCAAGCTCCCAGGTGGGGCAGAAGGGACAGCATCAGAAATAAAAAGGAGCCCAGAAGCTCTCTTTTCACACTAGCTGGAATGTACCCAAAGAGAATTCAGACTGCAAAAGCATGCGAAGCTGAGTGAGAAATGAAAAACCCGCACGAAATGCAAACAAAGCCCACTCAGCTGCAGAAAAGCCAGCAGAAGTTCATGGCGGAGGGAGGGGAGGGACCTGCCTACTCGTGTGTCCCTCTGGCATTGGCCTCACAGCGGGGAGCCCACTTCTGCAGGACCTCGGCAGGGTGACCCTGGGGGAACAGGTAGCATTTTCCCTGGGAACGTGTCTTTGATTTGGCATTACTCTGAGACGGAGCTGTTCTGTAATAGCTCTAACACGGTTATACACAAAACATTGTGATGCTGGCTATAGCAGAAGGTTTGAAATCCTCAAGTGATACTTTAAACACACTTTTCAAAGAAATAAGTTTTTAAGTCCCCTCAATCCTTTCATTGCTTTCATCCTTTGAAATGTGAGGTAGGGGTTTCCTGATCAAATAGTACATTCTCTTTAAAAATAGCTATGTCGTGCTAAGCATTTCTTGGCCTCTTTCTACAAAGTGAACATATTACGAAGAATAACGTTGTGATTGCATTGCTAATTTCTTTATCTGTCCTTACAAAGGCTTAGCTCTCCAAAGCAGCCTTAAAATTGAACTGCCCGGCACTCTTGGTGCCAAAGACACAGTTCTATCGCTGGTGGCTTTCTGGTTGGAGCGGCACACTGATGTGCACCAGAATCACCTGGGACGCTTCTTAAACGTGTATGAATAAATACCTGGTCCCATCCCCAGATATTGTGACTCACATTAAGTTTGGGGTGGGCCCCCGCATCTGCCTTTTCAATACATTTTCCCGGTGATTCTGCTGCAGGCGGTCAGAGGCCCACACTGCTGTTCCTATGGTTTAAATCTCCTTGGTGGGTTTCCCGCCTTTCTCAGCTAGAAACTGTCATCTTACATTTTTTGGCATTTCCCCTTCATTTTGATTTTCAATATTAACTATTGCCCTGGTGTGCAATTTTCAAGACTTTATTAAGACTCAATTTTGACTCTTTCCTATATGTCCCATAAGGCCCAGACTCGAGACAGAGGTAGGTTTGGAGGTGCAAGATTTCCGGCCAGTTCAATGTTTAAAGTTTAAATCACAATCTAATTTTGGTACAAGCGATAACGTTCCTTTGCTAACAGCAGCTTAGGGATTCTGAGCTGAGAAATATTCATGTGAATGGGAAAAATATAATCCATTGTGGAAGAGGTGAACTGTGTGTTCTTTTCTGAAATGGCATCCTCTATTTCATGAAAGCCTCTGGGCTCCTCGGAACTCTTGTGAATAACCAGGTTGGCAGAGCACACAACTTGAAGACTGAAAAGGTCATAACATCCTGATTCAAGACCTCAGAGCTACGGAATTTATCGTCTTACCACTGGGTCAAGAAAATGTTCCCTTCTCTTCTGACCTTGCACAAGCCCTCTCTTCGCCCTAGACTTCCTGTGCTTAAAGCAGAATTGAGATGAACTAAGTGGAGTCACAAATATCATTTCACATCGGCCCCTGGGCTTCTTAAAGATGGCAGCTAAGTTTAGGACAGTTGGTATTACTCCCGAGCGAGAGTGAAGAGAGCGAATGAAGGGATGGAATCTCCTCCTCTCTGAGAATGAGAAAAGCTAGGAAAATGGGTGGTCGTGGACGGGTGCTGGGGTTTTGCCCACCTAACATCCCTTTTTCTCCTTCTGTTTGTAGAACTCTTCTTTTCTGGGGGAGACCATTTCCCTGTGGTTGAGACAGGCTGCCCCTGCCTCTCACCACAGAGTCCTCTGCCCTTGCCCCGCCTCTCCCCACCTCAGCCCTGCAGCGATTGGTTCAAGGATACGACTCGGGGGGCCAATCAGCAACCTCCCTGGTACTCTTCTGCCAAAACTGTAGGAAGCCTTCTCTTCCCACAGGGATTGCTTCACCAGCGGGATGGCAGTCTTCGACCGTGGGATGTTAGCAGCATCATCACCACATCCAAAGAGCTTGTCTGAGAGAGGGAGAGATAAATGGAGCTCTGGATGTAGCCAAGCCTGATTTTTAAGAGACAATAAAATCCTTCCCTGCCTTGTTTTCCCTTAGGTTAGTTAGGAGTGGCTTTCTGTCACTTGCAACCCAAAGAACCCTGACTACTACAGATTGTGCGTATATCCTTGAGATCTATGCCATGCTAGTGTAAACGCCATTGAGGCCCCACCCAGCTAGCGTGCCCATCCCCCAGATGCTGTAAGGCCTGATCTAATGACTTATGCCTATGTCCGCGGTTGACGAAACATCCACACCCAGATGTGCCTGGGAAGTTACATCCCACCCAGGGATCAGCCACTGACCGACTGATGCAGTCCTACCTCAAGGTGGGACAATTCTGTAGAACTTATGACCCAGAGCTCTGCGTTGATCCACCAAGGTGAGACGGTAGCTAATGCCCCTTCCTCGTCCGGCTCCTTCCTCCTCCCTGTCCTGATGTTCTTGCTTCGTTACAGAGCTTTCCTGAAGAGCCCAGCAAGTCCCGGGCACCTGAGTCCCTAGCAGCCTCTGCTTTTAGGGAACACAACCTAAGATGGACAGTGGTTTGCTTTTAATTAGTTTATATTTTCATCAAAGAAATACATGACATGGTTAAAAAATAAAAAGGTATGGAAAGGCTTTTACTGGCAAACCGCAGTCTCCTGCCTGACCCTTCTCCACCCCAGTCAAGGAAGTAGCTACTCTCCATTCTTCTAATTCTCTTAATATTTATCTCAACATTTTAAGTGACATGCATAGCCTATTTCCATCCTAAACATTATCTATTGATTTCCCACAGTGATAGAGGAGAACTCAGCTCACTTACACTACCTCTGGTCTCCCACACCCCCTGACACTTTATTATAGTATATCAGAACTTTTGGCATCATTTTTTTATATTATTTGTGACTGTGATGACCTGCACCCATATTTCATCAAATTTAAGATGTCATCAATTGTAAGACATGCTATTATTTTATATACTACTAGAAGAAAAAGTGTTGCCAATTAAGCATGACATACCATCAATTATATGGTGCATTCCAGCTTCAGAAATAACATGTGGTGAAAAAAATGTTTTGTCCATTCACCTCCCCTACGCACCCTAGAGTATCAGATCCATACAAGCACGTGGTCCGTCTTGTTCACTGCTGCAAGCACGCTAGCAGGTGCCCAATGAAGAAGTGTTGAATGAATATGCAAATAGTGCCAGAAATGGCACACATCACTTTCATTCACAACTCATCAGACAGAATAAATCCCTTGGTCCTGCCCCACTGCGAGGGGGACTGTGAAGCCCTCTGTGAGCCTGGAAGGAGAGCAGAGGCTGATGTTGATAAGCACCGGTAATGTCTATCAGGACTACCTACTGAACATCTCCATCACTGTGGCCACACTCACTTCACATTCAACAAGTCTGAAACTGAGCATGTCTTCTCCCACCTCACTCTACCCTATGGGAGCCTGAACTGTGTATGGTGCTTTCTCGGAGACTGATACCACCATCTATCCCATTCCCCAGCCCGGAATCTGGTGGCCAGCCTCGCCCATTCTCTCCAAAGACAATTGGTGATAGTCTTTTTAATTCTGTCACCTTAAAAACATTTTGATTTGGTTTTCCTTCTCCATCTCTAGTACTTAGGTTCTGTCTTTCTGGCTTCTCTCCTGAAGCATTAAAAGAGGCTTCTTTTTTTTTTTTTAATGATTTTTTATTATATTATGTTAGCGTATAATACCCAGTGCACCATGCAATACGTGCCCTCCTTACTACCCATCACCGGCCTATCCCACTCCCCCACCCCCCTCCCCTCTGAGGCCCTCAGTTTGTTTCTCATAGAAAAGAGGCTTCTTTTAAAAAGAGAGTAGAGTGGTGGTTACCAGGGCTGGAGGCGGGGGGATGTCGGGGGAGGATGGGGAAATGTTAGTCAAAGAGAACAAACCTCCAGTTACAAGACTAGTAAGTTCTGAGGATTTAATGTACAGAGTGGTGATTAGAGTTAATAATATTGTATTATATACTTGAACTTTGCTAAGAGAGTAAATCTTACGTGTTCCCACCACAAAGAAGAAATGGTAATCATGTTACATGATGGAGGTGTATATTACACTTGTGCAACATACAAGTGTATCGGGTCAGCAAGTGATACACTCAAATTTATACAATGTGATATGTCAGTTATATCTCAATGAAGCTGGGGGGGGAGTCTTCTTTTTATCCCCCAGGCTTCATGTTCCAGCCCACTCTCTACACAGCTACCAGAGGTAACCCTCTAAAATTCAAGTAGTGAAATGTCATGGCAATGCTTGCAAGACTCCACTGCCCTTAGGCTATGGTTCAAGATCCCTGGGGTTGTGGAGTTGTCAGGTTCTGCTGCCGTTCGGTCTGTCAGTTAAGAGAATATCTTCCTTTACTCTGAACCCTCCAGAAGCTCCTACTTCATGAAGAGTTAAAAGTAAATATTCTTCCAGGATCTCATAGGATCCAACACAGTTTGCCCCCTTCCCCTGCCAGCCCTCCTGCATCCCTCTGCCCTCGCCTCCTCCTCTGCTCAGCAGCCCTGCACCACCCATGCTGGCCTCCTCACCATCTCTCAAATACCACCTGTGCTGGAAATTCTGCCTAGAACTCTCCTTCCTCAGGTATTTGCATAATTAACTCCCTCATTTTCTTCAAGTCTGTTCTCAAAAAAAAAAAAAAATCACCTTCTCAGCTCCCCACAACCTATCCTCCCCTCAATCCTGATCCAACCGAGCCTGCTTTCATTTTGTCTTCCTCATACTTACCGTCTTTGGGTGTACAATTATTTATTTTTACTGATTATTGATTCTCCATCTCCTCCCTGCTAGAATGTAAACTCCATGAAGGTAGGGAACGTTTGTCCATTTTGTTCACTGATGTTTCCCAAAACACCTAAAGAGGACATGGCACGTAGTAGATGCTAAGTGAATACATGAAAAAATACATGGAATGAATGAATCTCTGTCATAATACCTTGCAAAGAATATTGTGATTATTTATTGATTTATCTGCTACTTGCATTAAAATGTGGATTATTTTATTTCTATAACCCCAGTGTGATGCCTGACACCCACATGTTCAATAAATATTTGGCAAATATATAGTGTAGGATGAACCTCTCACTCTTATCAATAAGGACACTGAGGTCCACAGAGCTCGCTCCATGTCACACAGCAAGTAAATTGTGGGACCAAAGCTAGAATCCAGATCTTCTGTGTCTGTGGGCTGAATCTCTCCACTATACAGCTCAACTGTACTGAAAATATTTTATAGATCTTGTCTTCCAACTCTGTTGTAAATTTCCCGAGACAGGGGCAAGGGACCAAGCTGCTTTGAAGCTTGGGTAGTGCCTGATTCAGTGCTAGGTAGACACAATACTTATTCAATAAATATTTGTGGTTTGAGTGCTCGATAAAAATATTATTATTGTTAGCATTGTTTCCACTTTTAACGGCAGGAAGGATAATAACCTCCCAGCAGTCTGCTTTAAATAGGTTCAAGACACTGAAATACAATTTTAACAGTGTCTTCCATCAGCTTGCTCCCCGGAGAGATGAAATGAGTTCATAATGAGATTCCTGCAATGAGTCAAAAAGCAGAGGGAATGAGTACAGGGTTTTGCTGCAGTAGGCGCAGATGTTTCCCTGGATTGCGGAGCTCTGTTTTTCTCCACCACTCAGAGCTAGCACCAGGCTCTGGGCAGGGGAATAGTGGCGTCACCCACCCCAATGCCAACAACACGTTTTCTTTTCTGGGCATCCCCTCAAGTCTAGTTCAGCTGTGGCAGAGGACTGACAGACAACGGAATTTCTGCTCAGAATAAATGCAGTGTGCTACCAGCCTAGGGAAAGCATAGGTGCCTCTGAATCCCACACGAAATCCCAAATTGATTAATTGCCAGCAACTGCAACAGCTTATTTTCTCAGTAAGAGATTGGTGCAGAGACTCTTATTTCAAGCTTCTCTTGCTAATATGTTTGACTTGCTTGGTTTTAAAGTACAGGTTAATACCATCTGCTGTTTTTAAGCCTGGGTGGTGGAAGCCTTAGTTCCTAGATTCTGGGCCAGAGGTGGCCAAACAAATAATTGAATGAGTACTGGTAAGTTTCCTTATTTTCCTTTATGCAAATAGAAGAGAAAATAGGAAAAAGTAGCCTGGACTGGAAGGGCTCTTGATATGCTGTTCTCTATTCTTGGTATGTTGTTCTGCTATTCCCTACCTAGGGTCAATCAGGGGAAGGTGTTCTAATGACAGATCTTCAGAATGCTGTCCTATTTATTGCTGCTCCTGAGCTAGAATACCCAGCCGTCTTCTCCACCCCTACTGACTCTCTGAAATAAATAAATATGTTCTCTTATTTCCTATGTGACTCCATGGCATCACTTCTGACCATGTCTAATGTCTCAAGTTCCTGAGCTGTGTTAGGGTGGCCAAGGGGGGCCGAGGGGGGCCGGGGTCGATCTTCTCTGTGTGGGCAGCATCTATGCTCATGCTCAGTGCCCATCTACTGGGTCATTGCAACACCTCAGCACCTTACTGCACCCTCCCCATCTCCCCAAATAGCACAACGAACAAACCCATCTGTAATAACTCAAACTCCAAGAGCACTGGCAAGTTGTGTAAGTTATAACAGATTTTGTGATAAGACAGAGGAAAGATCTATAGTACAGTTCAGTCAGTAAAATTTTATAAAATTTCCTCTAAATTCCTCTTAGGACACTGTGGCCTGCCCTTTCCCATTGAGCAGACTTTCCAGCTATTTGGAGCTCAGCAACCCCCTCTCCAGCTTCCTATTTCCCATGGAACAATTTAGAACTCCTCCCAGCTTCCTCACTTTGCATCCTTTCCAAGAACTTCCTCGGCACCTAATTTTCTTACAAGAGAGGGGGATTTAGAATGACATTTTGGAGGTCAAAAGCTATAAAATTCCAGCTGTTAAATAAATAACTCCCAGGAATATGATGGACAACATAGTGATGGTAGGCAATAATACTGTATTGCATATTTGAAAGTTCCCAAGGGAGTAGATCCTAAAAGTCCTCATCATGGGAAAGGAACGCTTGTGCACTGCTGGTGGGAATGTGAAGTGGTGCAGCACTGTGAAAAACAGCATGGAGATTCCTTGAAAAGTTAGAAACAGAATTACCCTACGATCCAGTAATTGCACTACTGGGTATTTACCCAAAGAATATGAAAACACTAATTGAAAGGGGTACATACACCCCAATGTTTATTGCAGCATTGTTTATAAGAGCCAAATTATGGAAGCAACCCAACTGTCCATCAATAGATGAATGGATAAAGAAGTTATGGTATATAAATACAATGGACTATTAATCAGCCATGAAAAAGAATGAGATCTTGCCATTTACAACAACATGGATGGATCTAGAGAGTATTATGCTAAGTGAAATAAGTCCATCAGAAAAAGACAAATACCATAAGATTCCACTCATATGTGGAATTTAAGAAGCAAAACAAATGAGCAAAGGAAAAAAGACAGAGAGAAAGAAAGACAAAGAAACAGATTCTTAGCTATAGAAAACAAACTGATGTTTACCGGGGGGAGGTGGGAGTGGTGGGGGAAATAGGTGATGGGGATTAAACAGTAATGTATAGAATGTATACTAATGCATAGAATTGTTGAATCACTATATCACACACCTGAAACTAATAGAACATTGTATGTTAGCTGTACTGGAATTTTTTTAAAAACCTTAATAAAATAAAAAAAATACAGATCTACATACAAAAAAAAGTCCTCATCATAAGAAAAAAATCGTAACTGTGTATGGTGACAGATCTTAACTAGACTTATTGGGGGATCATTTTGCAATACATACATATATTGAATAATTATGTTGTACATCTGAAACTAATTTAAAGTTATATGTCAATTATACCTCAAGAAAAGAAAGCCCGATAATAATTGAATCGTGGCCTTAGACTCACACCTATGTTTTCTGACCCTTAAGTCAAATGCTATCTCTGTTGTGCACATTTGGTCTAAAATAACATTAAAATCTATTTAAAAAAAAGAAAATGGCATCTTTTCCTTTGTCACACTGTGTGAAAGGGGTTGTTTAATGGGCATCGAGTGCTGGGTTATGGGTACTCACGCCCTGAATGGTATGTGGTTCGGCCCTCATTGGGCCATGTTCTAGTGAGGGATTCCGGATCTAAGGGCAAGGCATCCATGGAGTTTAGACATGTGAACAAAATCTCGTCATCCCTTTCCTCCTGGATAGAGTGGGGCTCATAACACCTTCCCTACATCCTCTGCAAGGTAGGATTTAGATAAGAAAGGCTTAGAGAGAACAATTAGCAGACCCTGAGAAATTGTATCACCATGGCTGAGATGCTGTGATCCCCTTCCCAGTCTTACAACTTCTAGTGCTTTCTATCTATAATCTCTGTCTCCTTTCCCCATAGCAGCCCAAAGAAAGTCTGATACAGACAGATATTGGGAGAATCCAAGTATCTGAACCGCCGAGATGATTAGCATATCCGCGTCAGTCTGGTGCACTGCTTGCGTGATTCTCCCTTTGTCCCGCTTTTCTGATTGCTGAGAAAAACATTGCATTGCAACTAAAATCGTTCCTTTTCTATGCCTGCTATTCCTCTTCACTGAGAGTATATTTCCCAAGGTTTCTAAGGAAAATGCAGGGAATAAGAGTCACAATGGTAAATTGAATTACATTCTGTGGGCTGAGACTGACTCTCAGCTAAAAAATTGTAATAATGTACGAGATAACTTATTATTTTTAGCAAAAGTGTTTCTTCAAGGAGATTTCACCGTAGGATTTTTCTATTAACTCGTCACCTGGTTTAGCCATATTGGCACAAAGAAATAGGCAAAGCAGAGAGGGATTGAAAGTTCAATTAGATTCAGAGGCTCTCTTCCTCTTTTTCTGTCTCTGTTTTGCTCTGATTTGTTGTGTTGGGGGGAAGGAGATGATCTTCTATTTGGGTATTTGTTGCCACTAAGAAAGAAAAAACCAAGGGTGGGTAGAACTTTTCTTTGATGCCAAATTCTTTTGCAAAGCCTTTCAGAGGACGTTGGTCTGCTTCATTCCATTCTCAGGAAACTCATCTCCTAGTGCTGCCTTGACAATATCCCTAAGTCTCCTGGGGCTTAGTCTGAGTTCCGAGTTTCTGAAATCCCTTTCTAGCCTGTCACTTTTGCACTCAATGGACCTGTTGATTCCACAACATGCCAGCACACGAATCCATCTGTCACGATGGCATGGTGCCCTTGCTGGAGGGTGATATGCCAACATCCACCAGCCCCAGTGCCAGCCAAAGTGGCATTAGCAACAATGCCCTGCATGACACAATAAACTGTATACCATTCAGCAAGAAGGTCTTCCCAGGGAAGGCCCACGCTGCCAAATTAGGAACATCTCTCATTATGATAAGTCATGCATGGCCCATTTCAGTGCAGACCCTGTCCCGTGGGTTAATATTGGCTCTGTCTGTGTAGAGCTACTGTGAGAGAGAGAGCAGCTCCTCTGTACTGACAGAGCACACCCTGGAATGGAGAACTAGCAATTGCCAGAACACCCATAGGGTGACCAAATGTCCCCATGTGCCAGGAACCGAGGGGTTTCCTGGGACTCAGGATTGGCACTGCTAAAAACGAGGGAGTCTCAAGCAAGCTGGGATGAGTTGGTCATCCTACCTGTATCTTCATCACTGGCTCCACCAGATAAATTCCAGCTGGTCCTGTATCTCCATCTAACCTCGTTTCCATTTCTACTTTTGTGGTGGGCATCCTCTGAGGCGGCCCCAATGATCCCCACCTTCTGATTTACATGCCTTCGTTAATCCCCTCCAGTGGAATGTGGGGTGAACTTACTCACTCACTCCTAAGGAGAATAGGGTAGAAGTGAAGGATGTTACTTCTGAGACTTTAGAAAAAAGACTGTGGTTTCCATCTTGGGCACTCCCTCTCTTTGTTCTCTCTTCTCTCTACCCCTCCTTCTTCTCTCCCATCCCTCTCCTTCCCTCTCTCTCTCTCTTTCCCTCAGAGGATAACTACTGGCCATGTTTTGAATAGCCCTACAGAGAAGCCCACATGGCAAAAAAAAAAAAAATGATGTCTTTGCCACCAGCCAGTGAGGACCTGAGACCTGCCAGCTGTCCCCTGAGTGAGCTTAGACACAGATTACCCCTCTATCCAGCCTTGAGCTAACTGCACCCCCTGCCAAGACCTTGACTGTAGCCTTGAGAAAGGCCCTCAGCTGGGCACCTAGGGGAGTCATCCTGGGATTCCTGATACATGGAAACTGAAACGATAAACGTTCGTTGTTTTAAGCTACAAAGTATTGGGGTATCTTGTTACATGGAAAGAGATAACTAATACAACATTAAACCGTGGCGGAGCCAGACTTGGTCAGAAACAGATGGGGCTTAGAATATCACAATATTTAGAATTTTTACAGGGACCCGAGAGCTCAACTGTTCCTACCAATTCATTAGGAAAGTGAGGAGCCTGAGCTCAAAGGGGACCAAGGGACTTGTTATGGAGTGAATTGGTGACAGCTTGACTTAGACCTGGATGCATCTTCAGACTCCTGCTTTGGTGCTGGGTTTGTTCAGTACAGCCGTCCAGGCTCGAGGACACCAAGCACCTCTCATTTGGTTCACAAAAGGAAACTGCCTTGAACAGACCAGTGTCTTCTTAATCATCTCTTCCCTGCTGGAAGCCTTTCTGACTCCTATTAGCTGGCTGGATGCTGCTTTCAAAGGCTTTCTAGGTGGAGTGGAATGTGAGTCCCATTCCCCTATTTGGTTCCTTTTCAGGTTGTAGTGTTTCTTTGAGATCTTACAGGGAGAGAATTTATCTTCAGCTTTGTTACAGGGTTGATAAACTTAATAAAATCTTTTATACATGATCTAGAAACAATGTAGATTTTTCCTGGATCTGACAATCATGAAGCCTCTTATCCTCTTTAATTCAGATTTCTACAGTGTGAATAAACTCTCATCTCAATTTAATTCAGTGAGTATTCCTAGGTACCTATAGCAACATTTGTTCAAGAAGGGTTGGAATGGAAAAAATACATGACATGATTATTATCCTCAAGGAGCATTTCCAGGTGGAAATGATAACCATAATCATAGTCATAAAAACATCTAGCACCAAGGACTCATCTACGTTTATCTGTAACGTGTTCTAAAAAATCTGAAAAAATGATGAAATGCTAGTTGTTATTTCTGAGTAGTAGGCACATGGTCATTATGTTATTTTCTTTTTGAAAATATATTTTAATAATATATACATAATAATATTTATTTAAACATACATTATATTTTTATAATGTATACATTATAATATAAATAATATACATTATATCTTCTGTATGTATTTTTTTAAATTAAAAGTATCTGGCACTTAACGAGTATTCACTACATCCAAAGCTCTCTACCAATGCTTTACATGCAATTTCTCATTGAATTCTACCAATCCTCCGAGAAAATTACTGTTTTTACCTTGTTCTACTTCAGAAAGGTTGAGTAATTTATTCAAAATCATTCAGCTAAAAAAGGGAATTAAAATCTAGTTCTAAAAACTAGATGATCTCAATCAAAACTGGTGATCTTAATCACCAAGCTTAAATTCCTACCAAGAAGAAACAACAGAAAGTATATCTGGGGGGCTTGACTGGCTCTTTTGGTGCGTAGAGATTACTTAACAATTTTTAAAAAATGCTTTGAAACAAAGTATGTTGAGGTTGGGAAATAAGAGATACATGGATCGAATAAGCGCAGACAACTTCAGTGAGCTGCCACACTCAATCCAACCAAGGGTCCAATTCGAGGTACTAAGTGATCAGTCAGGAGAGTGAGAAATCAGTGCTAGCCAACCTAATAAAAGGCAGCTTCATGAAATAGACTCATTCATTGATTCAACTACCATTTCTTTCTCTCTTTTTTTGAATTATTTATTTATTTCAGAGAGAGAGATAGAGAGTGTGCACAAGCAGGGGGGATGGGCAGAGGGAGAGGGAGAGAGGAAGCAGACTCCCCGCTGAGTGGGGAGCCTGATGGGGGCAGAGGGGGGTTCTACCTCCCCACCCAAAGCTCTGTCTCCCTACCCAGAGATCATGACCTGGGCCAAAACCAAGAGTCAGATGCTTAACCAACTGAGCCCCCCAGGCACCTCTTAACTACTGTTTCTTGAACACCTGCTATGTGCCAGGCACAGGTGCAGGAAGTAAAGTGGGGAACCAGAAAGACAGGGCACTGTTGTGGTGGAGATCACAACCTATTGGAGAGGCATAGACTGTCAACAAGTAGTTTCAAATGACGAAAACACTATAAAGGAAATTACAATGGAATGAAAGAGTAACAGGTGGGAGATCTTAGACTGATTGGTTCGGAAGCCCCTGTTCATTAAAGTTTGGACCCAATTCCCCTTTCTGCCTCATTGCTCTGAGGTGGAGGGCTTCACATGACTGGGGTACCCAAAATAGTATTCAGTACTGTTTGTGGGAAGGAGAGCAACATGTGAAGATTGATTACGTCAGGTAGAGTGGTAGATTCTTCTACACCTATCATCTCATTTAGTAGCATTGGGATGTTAGTGGTGGGTAGGAAAGAAATAGTGAGAGCATGTGCACATGAGAGCAAGAAAAAGCATGAGTCTGGGCAACACACCAGATAAGGGAGGACATAGGATACACATTAAAAATTAGGGACAGGGTATTCTAGACAGATAAAGAAGAGCCAACCCGTGAAAGCCAGGATGGGCCTTAGATAAAAAATTTGCCCTGGAGTGAGATACTAAATAAGACAGTGAAATAATGAAAGTGATATTTTAAATGGCTTATCCTGGCTACAGATAACACAGGGTACATAGTGTTGGTGAGATAGTGGTGGGAGGCAAGGAAATCTTCCAGAAGACTATAGTTCAGATAAACCATATGGAAACCTTATCTAAGAAAGCAGGAATTGGGAACAGAGTGATGTCTCTGAGAGACAAATTGCAGAGAAAGAATCAACTACCCAACCCCAAGAGCTAGGACAGTGAGGCCTTTCTTTGGATGGAAGTGGTGTGAGCTCTCAGTTGGAGGTGGCAGCTTTGTTTTTGCCCAGCAGTTCTGGAAGATTGAGTTGTTCTGCTCTGTTGATGTTTGAACAGATTGTGAATATGATCTCTCCAACTTTTTGGTTTTGGACTTGAGATGAAAAGTTTCTCTGAACTATTTGCTGGGGAGGTGGGAGGACGGTGCGTAGGACTTGAGCTTCCGGGGGCAAGAGAGCTGCTGCACAGATGGTTGTATTACAGGATACAGACTACCATCAACTCCAATGTTTAGAAGATTTCCTTTCTCACTAAAATTTGTTCCACCCTTTGAGAAATAACAAAAGAACTTGTGCCATATGCTTCAAATATCACTAAATCTCTATTACTTTCCAAAGATTTTGAAACTACTATTTCCCTCCCAGTCCTATAATTAATGCCCTATTTGCCAACATATATATGTTTTCATTGGATTCTGGGTTTCAAAGAGTAGGGATTTGCCCATTGCCTCAAGAGAAGATGGGAAGGGCAAGGAATTATAAGGATTTGTAATAAGATACAAAAATAGGACTCTTCCTGTCTCAGAATTGGGGCTCAGGCTCCCCAACTCATGAGGAAAGGTGCAAAATACGTCTACATTCTAAACTGCACTGCTAGACCATTGACATGGGACCTGCCAAAAAAGGTGGTGAAAACATTCTGGCCAGCACTGGCTCACCACCCACCTCTAGGCAACATAAGAGAAGGCAAATTTATTATGGGGAATAGAGGCCAAGAGTTGGGATATCTTTGGAAAAGGTCACCCATTTATTTTTCATCACCACACTCCTTATTCCACCTCCCTTCTGTGGTGGCAGATATGGTTATTCCCTCTCCCTTACCTCTTCAATGAGCATTGATCCAACCTTGCACCGCCTGCCCTGCCTTTCTTTGCCTGAGAGCTTTCTCTGGTTCTCTCAAATCCAGGGAGCAGACTTCAAACAATCACCGATAGGAGGTGGTATATGAGTATCTCAACTTCCTTGCCATTCTGGTGGGACATGCTTCTGGAGAACCCAACTTGCAACACTGTTCTATATGAATCAATACTCTGAAATGTGTGGAGGTTTCTTTTCTACCCTAGCACATGGAGAGTTTTTGTAAATTTTCTATGGGTCCTTGAAAGGCATCAACATACTAAAGGTGTTGGGTGTTGTGCTACTGGGTGCTATTAGGCAAAGTTTGTTAAATTGTTAACTGTTCTAATCTTCCATATTCTTACTGATTTTTGTCTGCTTTTTAAATGAATTTTTGAGAAAGGTGGTTCAAATCTCTTGCTAAGATTGTGGATTTATCTGTTTGTCATTTTTGTTTTGTCCATTTTTGCTTTATATATCTTGGGATGATATTATTTTTTAATGTTTTTTTATTATATATGTTAGTCACCATACAGTACATCCCTGGTTTCTGATGTAAAGTTCAATGACTCATTAGTTGCTTATAATACCCAATGCACCATGTTATACGTGCCCTCCTTACTACCCATCACCAGTCTATCCCATTCCCCCACCCTCCTCCCCTCTGAGGCCCTCAGTTTGTTTCTCATAGTCCATAGTCTCTCATGCTTCATTCCCCCTTCTGATTACCCCCCTTTCTTTATCCCTTTCTTCCCCTACCGATCTTCCTAGTTCCTATGTTCCATAGATGAGAGTGGGATGATATTATTAAGTATGTATTAAGTTTACTCTATCTTTTTGGTAATTGTAATTATATCATTAAGAAGTGATCTTTACCACTAACAATGTTTTTGTGTACTAACGATCATTTTCACCCAATATTAGCATAGCTAAGGCATATTTATTTCAGTCAGTGTTTGCCTGGTATCTTTGTGTGGCACAATAATGGACATAAGCATCACCTTTGAAAGTTCCCATATGCCTCTTTCAGTTTTCCCTTGATTTTCCCTGCAGCCTTTCCTAACAGTTCCTAGGCAATGACTGACCTTTTTTCTGTCACTATAGATTAATTTCCTTTCCCTAGAATTTTATATAAACGGAATCATTCCTTATGCTCTCTTTTTTTATATGACTCCTTTCACATATTTATTTTTAAATTCTTTCATGTTGTGTATATCAATAGAGCTTTCCTTCTTATTTGTCATTTCCACCTGAATTTGTCTCACAGGTCACTGAAGCGCTTTTCATTAAAAAAAATTTTTTTCTCTGTGTTTCATTTTAAATAGCATTTATTATTATTAGTCTTCAAGTTCACTAATCTTTTCTTCTGCAATGTATAATCAGCTGCTAACCCATCCAGCATGTTTTTCATCTCAGACATTGTAACTTTCAGATCTGGAAGTTCTATTTGTTTTTTTGTGTTTTCGTGGTTTTTTGGGGGTTTGTTTGTTTTTTTAGGAAAGAGAGAGTGTGAACGTGCATGCAAGAGAGAGAGCAGGGGGAAGGAGCAGAAGGAGAGGGAGAGAGAGAATCTTAAGCAGGCTCCATGCTCAGCGTGGACTTGGGACTCCATCTCATCACCCTGAGATCACGACCTGAACCGAGATCAAAAGTCCAATGTTCAACTGACTGAGCCACCCAGGTGCCATCCATTTGTTTTTTTAATGTCTTACATATCTCTATTTACTTTTTTATTTTTAATTCATTTTGAGAGAGAAAGAAAGAGAGAGAGCGCATGCGATCGCTAGAGTGGCAGGGAGAGGGGCAGAGGGAGAGGGAGAGAGATAATCTTGAGAAGGCTCTGTGTTCAGAGCAGACGCAGACTTGGAGCTGGATCTCATAACCCTGAGATCATGACCTGAGCTGGAATAATGAGTCAGATCCTTAACCGACTGAGCCATGCAGGTGCCCCTCTATTTACCTTTTTAAATCTATGAAAATATAGTTTTAATATCTTTGCTAATTCTAATATTTGTCAGTTCTTAGTCAATTTCAATGAACAGATTTTACTCCACTTTCTGGGTCATAGTTTCCTGCTTATTTCCAGGTTTGGTACTGTTTAATTGGATGCCAGTCATTGTGAATTTTACCTTTCTGGGTGCTAAATAGTTTTGTTTTCCTATAAATAGTTTTAATCTTTGTTCTGGGATATAGTTAGATTGCTTAGAAATCATTTGATCCTTTCTGCTCTTTCTTTAAGTTTTGTTAGTTAGGACCAGAGCAGTATTTAGTCTAGGACTAATTATTCCTCACTACTGAGGCAAGGCCCTTTTAAGTTCTCTATCCAGTTATCTGTGAATTAGGTTTCTAGTCTGACTGGTGGGAACAGGTACTGTTCCTAACCCTGTGTGAAAGCCTACAAATGTTTTTTTCCTCATCTCAGATAGTTTCCTCACACGCATGCATTGATCAGTACTCTGTTGAATATCCAAGGACCCTCTGCAGATCTCGAGAGTTATCTGTCTTTTCAGCCCTTTCTTTCCAGCACTCTCCTGCAAGCTCTAGCCACCTATCTCATCTTGGACTCTTAGCCTTGCTTCCTCAATTCAGGGAGTTCACCAGTCTCTGGTGTGTTCTTTCTTCCTTCCAGTGACCTAGAAACTCTCGAGACATTAAGCTGGGGCAATGGTGTGGTTCACCTCATTTATTTCCTATTTTCTAATGATCACTGTTCTTCATTGCCAAGTTCCAGATTCCTGAAAAACATTGTTTCAAATATTTTGTCTGCTTTTGTTTGTTTCAGATGGGAGAATACATTTGATCTCAGTTATCCCATTTGCCTGGAATCAGAAGTTCTATCCTTTTATTCCTAATCTTTCTATAGTCTCATGTTTTAGGTTTTTTTTCCATAAATAACATGTACTTGGATCTTTTAAATCTAGCTTGAAAGATCTTTGTTTTAGCTAAAGTATTAGTCCATTTTTATTAAGCAATTACTGATTTATTTAGTTTTATATCTACCACCTCATCTTTTTACTATTCCTCTCTATTCTACAAGTATACATATGTATATTTTTGTTTCCATTTATTGCTTTCTTTTAAATTGATTATATTTCATTCTTCTCATTTTCCCCCTCTGGACTAGTTTGCAACTTAGTAGGATATTACACTTCATGGAAGCAAGTTTTGTGAACCTGATAATATAGTCAGCAAGATTCAGAATAAGGGGAGCTCAGAATCCAGGTGCCATAATGAAATCACAACAGGCCTCTGAAAAGAGAATTTAAGGAATGAGAAGTATCCAGCACGGCTACTCAGTAAAACATTAATTAATAATGAGAGGAAAGATAACTGAAAAAAATAATAACTCATTATTATCAGAAAGGTCCTGGTGGAAGAGGCAAAATAGCAATTGCTACTGTAGTTTTAATTATGTTTGCATGCCTTATGGGGCCCAGCAAGCAGATGAATTCCTTAAGAAGAAGATCCCAGAGATGATGGGAGGTGGTTGTATAATAATCCAAGCTTTCTGCACCTTGCTCTTTCCCTAAATAAAAGGTCTACTCCTCAGGGAAATAATAATAATGATGATGACAGTAATGACAGAGTAGCAAAGAATTTTGGAGTACTTAAGTATGTAATACACAATGCAACATTATATGGCTTTCTTATTTAATCCTCTCAATAATCTTTCGGCATGGATTTGATAGTAGAGGACACTCCCTTTACACTACTTTAAATTCTCTGAATCTCACTGATCCACGAGTCAAGCCAATGCTACAGTGACCAGTCCTGTATAGACTCCAGCCAGCTCCATACAGATGCAACCTGTTGATATCTGCCCTCAGTCCCATATTTCCTGCCCCAGAGCTTCTCTGCTCATGCTCAGCATGGGTTGCTCTGAGAAAGTCCAAGTATGTCACTGGGATGGATAAACTCAAAAGTTAGAAGAATCCTCTTGTTAGTCTTCTGAGCTCTAGAATAAATGCCACTGTGATAGAACAGTTTCATTTCTCCCCTCCCCTACCTTTCTGACCAAGACGGTAAAGCAGTTGTGCATCTCAAAAGTCACAGAGATTAGTGCTGCAATCAGATGTTTAAAAGATGCAGGGGTAGTGGTTCCCATAATATTGCCATTGAATTCACCTATCTCGATGCTGAAAAACAAAAACAAAAAATCCAAGATCAATCATGGTGGGTGATAACCATAAACCTTAATCACGTGGTAGCCCCAGTGAGCAGCTGCCATTCTAGCTGTGGTATCTTTAACTAAAGCAAATCCACACAGCCTGTAGCTCTTCGTATGTGGCTATTGATCTGGCAGATGCCTTCTTCCCCACCCAGATCAGTACAGGAAGGATCAGAACCAGTTTGATTTTACATGAGAGGGATAGAAGTGCATTCACTGTCTTGCCCCAGGGCTATGCTAAGTTTCCTGTTCCCGGCCCCAATCGAGTCTGTAGGGACTTGATTGTCTTGACATTCCACCAGAGCATTAATGACATCCTGCTAATGGGATGTGATGAGAATGGGGTGGCAAGTATCCTGGATGTTCTTGTAAGCGAGCCAGTTTGTGGAGATAAATTCTACAGACTCAAGCTGCAAGCATTTCTAGTGTGATTATTTGCTAATGACTAAACAGAAGGGGGAATGAACCATCAGAGACTATGGACTCTGGGAAACAAACTGAGGGCTTCAGAAGGGAGGGGAGTGGGGGATTGGGATAGGCCGGTGATGGGTATTAAGGAGGGCACATATTGCATGGTGCACTGGGTGTTATATGCAAGTAATGAATCATGCAACATTGCATCAAGAACTGGGGATGTACTGTATGGTGACTAATATAACAAAATAAATATTATTAAAAAAAAAAACTTCTTGAGGAACCTCCACACTTTTTTCCAGAGTGGCTGTACTAGCTTGCATTCCCACCAACAGTGTAAGAGGGTTCCCCTTTCTCTGCAGCCTCGTCAACATTTGTTGTTTTCCTGACTTGCTAATTTTAGCCATTCTGACTGGTGTGGGGTCATATCTCACTGTGGTTTTGATTTGTATTTCCCTGATGCCAAGTGCTGTTGAGATTTTTTCATGTACACAAGCAGCAACCTCTTCGACCTCGGCTGCAGCAACTTCTTCCTAGACATGTCTCAAAAGGCAAGAGAAATAAAAGCAAAAATGAACTACTGGGACTTCATCAAGATAAAAAGCTTTTGCACAGGGGTGCCTGGGTGGCACAGTGGTTAAGCGTCTGCCTTCGGCTCAGGGCATGATCCCGGCGTTATCGGATCGAGCCCCACATCAGGCTCCTCCGCTTTAAGCCTGCTTCTTCCTCTCCCACTCCCCCTGCTTGTGTTCCCTTTCTCGCTGGCTGTCTCTATCTCTGTTGAATAAATAAATAAAATCTTAAAAAAAAAAAAAAAGCTTTTGCACAGCAAAGGAAACAGTTGACAAAACCAAAAGACAACCTACAGAATGGGAGAAGATGTTTGCAAATGTCTTATTAGATAAAGGACTGGTATCCAAGATCTATAAAGAACTTACCAAACTCAACACCCCAAAAATAAATAATCCAGTCAAGATTTGGGAAGAAGCCATGAACAGACATTTCTCCAAGTAAGATTTATTTATTTATTTATTTATTTATTTATTTATTTATTT
>NW_024425563.1:19461081-19474334 GCF_017311325.1 Ursus maritimus | reverse complement strand
ATTTATTTATTTATTTATTTATTTATTTATTTATTTATTTGAGAGAGAGAGAGAACACAAGTGGCAAAGGCAGAGGGAGAGACTCTCAAGCAGACTCCTTGTTAAATGTGGAGCCCAATGTGGAGCTTGATCCCATGACCCTGAGATCATGACCTGAGCCAAAATCAAGAGTCAGATGCTTAACCATCTGAGCCACCCAGGTGCCCTGGTTGATATGTTTTTAAAGTTGCTTCTAGTTTACCAGTCCCCCTTCCATCTCTCTGGGGTTTTTTTTTTTCTTGCAATTTATTTGTTAAAGGAAATAGGTCATTTTTCCTGCAGATTGGATTTTGCTAATGGCATCCCTGTGGTGTCCTTTGGCATGTTCCTCTATGTTTCCTAAAGATATGTAGTTGGTGATGACATTTTTAGAAGGCCATAAAGTCTGGGATGGCTTTGGTACCTATACTAAGGTAGAGGACAAGTGTTTGTACCTTGCGCCTCTTATCAAAGAGGCACGGTGTTTGATGAGCCTTTTGGATTTTGGAAGCAGCTTACACTTACTTGAAATTTGTATTCTAACCAGTTTATCAGGTGACTAGAAAGGCTTCCATTTTCAAGTGGGATCCAGAACACAAAAACAATTCAGCAAGGGGTCCAGGCTTTAGAGCAAACTGGCCTGTTGCTGGGACCACATGACCTAGCAGATCCGCTAGTGCTGGGGAGTTACCTTGAGGTAAGAATGGTGTCTGAAGCTTCTGGCAAGCCCTAACATGCGGATTATAGCAGGTTTCTGGAGTTGGCCATACCTTTCTGAATCAGACAATTACTCTTTTTCTTTTCTTTCTTTCTTTCTTTCTTTCTTTCTTTCTTTCTTTCTTTCTTTCTTTCTTTCTTTCTTTCTTTCTTTCTTTCTTTCTTTCTTTCAGAAATAGTTCCTGGTGTGTCCTGGGCTCTAGTAGAGATCTCTAATACCTGGGATGTCAAAGTCTATGAAAACTAAACTGACCATTCTGAGCTCACCGTTATCAGAACCACTAAGACATAAAGTCAGTTGGGCACAGAAGTAGTTCCTATGCATACCTAACAATACATTTGGGATCCTGTCAGAGCAGGTCCAGAATGCATAAGCAAATTGTAGGATCGATTGGCCCAGTCCCCAAGTCACTTACCTTTTTTGCACCAACATCTATCCTCAACTTGTAACAATGGCTTTATGGTGGGAGGAGAGTGTCTCTATAGCCAACTAATAGAGGGACGCAAATAAAGAATTTGCGTCTGGTTCCTAGATGAGTTGGTATTATATATTGGTGCTGGCTAAAAACTCATTCTGTAAGTCAGTGCTAAAGGGAAATTTTCCTGGTAGATGGAGCTGTGAGAAGTAGGGTACTTAATTGTTCCATTTTCTGTGAAAGGAAAAGTAGCCTGAGGTGTGGATAAACACAGATGTCTGGACAGTGGTGAATGCTTTGGCTGGTTGGTCAGGGACTTGAAAGGAATGAGATTGGAAGATATAAGACAGATAAATCTGGGGAAAAGACATGTGCTGGACCTGTGGGAATGAGAAAAAAGCAGGCAGATCTTTGTGTCTCACACTGATGCCCAACAGAGGATACCTGATTCCTCCTCTGCAGAGGAGGCTCTAATCAGCCAAGTGGGTAGACAGGATGACTCATCCTATGAATGTTAGCCAGCCTCTCTCATAAGCCACTCCAGTGGGGGCACAATGGATCTAAACCAGAGTGACTTTGGCGGCAGCCATGGAGACTCTCCACGGGTCCAATGGCATCGGTCCCCTCTCTTCAAGGCTAATGTCATTTCTGGATGCTCAACAGACCAACATCAAAGACTGACCACGAGCCCTCGATATAGCCCCATTCCTCAAGGACACCGGCCAGACAATTGGTGGTAGGTTGATTATATCAGACTCTTCTATCCCAGAGGGTGCAGAAATTTGCCTGTAACAGAATTAAAACTTAATCCAGATTTGAGTTTGCCTTTCCAGCCCACAGTGCCCCCAGCAGAGCCACTATTACTGAACTACAGAATCCCTCATCTATTAGCATGATATACAACACGACATTACCTTAGAAGACAGAGTCTTATGTTATGGCAAATAAGGAGCAATAATGGACACATGGCCACAAGATCCTCTGGTCTGACGATGTACCCTGTTATTCAGAAGCAACCAGCCTAAGTGAACAGTTTACTGAGGGCCATCCCCAAAAAGACTTCATCTCAGGATTAGCACCCTGCTGGATTGTCCCTTTTTTTTTTTTTTTTGCTGCAGGATATAATGCACGTACAGAGTCAAACGAAGATGTATGGTGCTATCTCCCCAACATGGAACAGGGAGGAATGGAGCCAGGGGATTTAGTCACTGACCTTGAAGCTGTCACTACCAGCTGATCTTTTGTGGATCCTCATTCTGAAGCACAAGGAGACTAAGAAGGGAACGACTATACTGGCAAGAGTAACGGACCCTTGATTACCACAAGGAGCTCCTGAGATACAACTCACGCAGGGAGGGATTTATCTAGAACCGAAGGGATTCAACGCGAGCATCTCTTAGTGACTGGTGAATGGGAATTGCAGTGATCCTTGTTTGGCGAGGGAAGGGCAACCAAATCTTAGCTTGTTCAGAAATGAATATCTGAGGGGCGCCTGGGTGGCTCGGTCATTAAGCATCTGCCTTCAGCCCAGGCCTTGATCCCAGAGTCCCGGGATCAAGCCCCACATCAGGCTCCTCTGCTGGGAGCCTGCTTCTTCCTCTCCCACTCCCCCTGCTTGTGTTCCCTCTCTCGCTGTCTGTCTCTCTCTCTGTCAAATAAATAAATAAAAGTAAAAAAAAAAAAAAAGAAATGAATATCTGAATCACCCCCCCAGAAGGGAAGCAAAGGGGGTAAGAACCCAGAGATGAACATTTCCCATCCCTTTCCATTCCCCAGAAAATTGAATTTGAGTTGTGCTTTATATGGCTTTGCAGATAGTCTCGAAGAGTCAAGTACTTAATTGCTTATAGATGATGGCCATTCAAACAGATACCATGTATGGGCTCTCCCTCTTTCATTCTTGACTCACCCCATCCTTGATTCCTGTTCTCTTCAGTGGCACTTCCCAGCAAAGGATTTGTACATAGCCCTCTGTTTTAGATTCTGTTTTCTGGGACACTTACACTAAGACAGGTACTATTATTATTTCCATTATAAATGTCAGTTAATTATTTGTCCATGGTTACACAGCTATAGGATCACGAAACTAGGATTCAGCCTTAGTCTGTCTGACACCAAGGGCTGTGTTCTAATCCAGTGCTATCCTATAGAACTTTCTGTGATGATGGGAATGTTTTCTATCTGTACTTCCCAATGTGGTAGCCACTAGCCACATGTAGCTACTGAGACTTGAAATGTGGTTAGTGCAATGCAGGAACTACATTTTTAACTAAATTTAATTTTAATTAATTTGAAATTCAATGGCCACACGCAGCTAGTGACTATCATATTAGATGGTCCCTGATTTTCCGAGCCCAACGGCTCAAAACCACTTTGCTAAATTGCCTTCCGGGAAAGACTTAGGGTAAACTCTGAGTCACTTCTGATTGCACATTCATGAAACAACCTATAAGCATAGTGGCTAAAACCAGTAAAGGTGCATTTGATTTTTCTTCCTGAGATTTAATTGCAAAACAAACAAACAAAGCCTCATGTCAGAGACTAGAAACTTATTTGACAAATTAAAACACAAATTAGGGGCCCCTGGGTGGCAGTGTCAGTTAAACATTCGACTCTTGGTTTTGGCTCAGGTCATGATCTCATGGGTGGTGGAATTGAGCCCAAGTCTGGAGTTGGGCTCCTCACTCAGCGGGAAGTGTGCATGAAAGATTTTCTCTCTGGGGCTCCTGGGTGGCTCAGTCGTTAAGATTCTGCCTTCAGCTCAGGGCATGATCCCAGGGTCCTGGGATCAAGCCCCACATCTGGCTCCTCCGCTGGAAGCCTGCTTCTTCCTCTCCCACTCCCGCTGCTTGTGTTCCCTCTCTTTCTGGCTGTCTCTCTCTCTGTCAAATAAATAAATAAAATCTTTTAAAAAGAAAGAAAGAAAGAAAGATTTTCTCCCTCTGCCCCTCCCCCCACAAAATAAATCTTAAAAAAAAAAAAAAGCACAAATTAGGAGCCAGGCATGTGCTAAGCAGAGTGTAGACAATGGTAACCAGGACAGATATGATCCTTGCCTTGCTTCTGGATAAAGATCAACAGCAGATATTATCTGTTATCTCCCTTTGTCTTTCTTTATCACCACACAAGTCATCTGTGTAGGGTGTCATTTTTCTTATCCATTTCCTCTTCAACAGCTTCATTGTTGAGTTATCTTCCCAACCCAACTTGTTTTGAAGCATGTGTAGTGAAAGGAGCCTGGACCCTGGAGTCAGATATTCCTGCATTAGAGTTAAGTCCTTCTTTTAAGAGCCACCCTATCTTATGAAGTTACCTATCTCTCTGAGTCTTAATTTTTCTATTCTGTAAAATGGGATTGAGATGATTAAATGAAGTTATATAAGTATATCCTGGCACAGAAATGTTACCTCTCTCTTCCTCATTCTGACCTTTAAGAATTCCCTGTCCTAGTTCTCCTTCCTGGAACATTTATAAGAACTTTCCACACAATAGTCAACGACATGTTAAGAGAAGCCAACTCTAGAAGACCATTGGCAATGACAGATCCGTTCCAAGATAATATTTAGAAATAATTTATAAAAGGAGATAAAGTTATAGTCCTGGTGATCACATAGGTTTTTCAAAAGGAAGAGAAAGTTACAGACCCATAATCACATATTCCTGCCACGTTCACCATGGAAATAGGTTTGGGTAACTAACCAGAGGCATGTCAACACAAGGCAATAAAAAATAGATGATACGAGAGCTATGATCCTGTTATTACTCTAAGAAATTTAAAACTGCTCACTTTACATGCATGGCACTATTAACAAACGCTTTTCGAATACCCACAGTGTGTTCATCGTTGTGCTGGCCCCTGGAGATAGAAAGACCAAAGCAACCTGGCCTGTGTCCTCATCCAGGGGGGCACTATGTTGAACACATATCACAGGTAACATGCCTTGTTCTGGGCTGCCTAATGGCCCTGGATCATGGAACAGAAGCAGCAATGGGGACGCACACCGGCCAGGCTTAGAGGACATGGCTAACTGGTCAGGTCATGGTCTGCAGCAGGAGTTGGGCTGGGAGTCTGAATAATGTTCATACAAAAAGGTTCCGGGCTCTTATTTGAAGCAAGGTAAGAATGAGTTGCAGCTCAATGAAGCCCAGTTCTGATGGCTCAGAGGGTGGAACTGGAGGCTAGAAGAAATGCATATGACTAGCTCTGTCCTGGCTCCTCGGTAGGGAATTCTGGCAGCAGTATTCTGAGATACTCACCTTGACCTCAGGCTGGACCATGTGCTGATCTCCTTTCAGATGAAGGAGCCAGTTGCATCTGAACACCCATTTTGGTTTCCCTGTGGCAATGGCTGAGGCTATCTTGGCCCAAGAATCCTTGCTGTGGTTTTCTGTGGGTAGTTTAACATCACTGAGGTGACTGGGTTTTACTTGTGGGGTTAGAGCTCCCTTCTTGGTTCACTCTTGACTACCACCTCAGGTCTTCAGGGTTCCCTGGTGAGAATTCTTATTCCGGGGGGGGGGGCGCATGGTCCTCTCATGACATCAGGACCAGAGGCACCTGTCTGAGGTACCTCTCGTAGCATCTTTGAGTGTCCAGTGAAGGGAGAGAAACCTGAGGACTGAAGGGGTCAGGAAAGCATCCCAGAGTGGAGCATGATGGGCAAGAATACTAATCACACGGGGGTCTGTGTGAATGGAGCCCCTGGAGATATGCAGTGCACAACCTGTGTAGCCCCACATGGCATCCTTATAGATAGGCAAAGAAGAAGAGGATTAAGCATTCCAGGTAGGGAAGACAGCATGAGCAAAGACCAAGAAGCTCTCATTTGGTTCATATTCATTTATTACCACTTTAAACCAAGGAACATTCTATAACTCATAGGCATTTTCACCTCATTATTACTTCATTAACTCTCTCTATATCTCTGGACAATTGTTTTGCAGCAAGTACTAGCAACCTCGGTAGAATATATTAAGAGTAGCAATTTGAATTCTGAGGGTGAGTTATTAGGAGGTTGAAAGTGAGTGCATCCCATCCTTGGGTTCTATCCCCTCTGTAGTCCTGCCTTGGTTTCTATCACTTTCATTTTTAAAAATTGACCTGATTTTTCCAGGGTGATAGGAAAAAGGTGAGGTAGCCATGAATGTACTCCACTAAACAAGAGCCAAAGCCAGAAGAAAAAATTTAAAAATCACTTATCCTTGTGCAGTGACAAACTGAAGTTGCTATAAATGCCAAGAGAAAACAATACAGAGAAAATGGATGGGGTTACCGGAACATGTTCATAAATTTATGCAGTAAATGTGTTGTGTGTTCTCCAATTGGCAAGCGTCTAATATAAGACAATATTAAGGTGCTGCAAAATCTAAGTTAATGTAACATTTCCCCTCTATACTATTCAGATTTATTGCCTGAATTTTTATGGGTTTTAAACAGCTTTTCTTGACATTAAATATTTAGCAGTTAACAGTTAATTTGTCACTTTAATCTCGGATTGTTTCATACTGCATAATATGACAGGAGTTCAGGGATAAAAGGAAGTTATGTTCCTTTACATGTTATAAGGTTATGTCTTGGATTTTGTGGGCAAGTTTGGGGATGGGGATGCCAGATTGGAAAATTTCAACATTTTCACAAGTCTATTGTACTTGAAATGATGACATGATGTGTTTCATGGCTATCTGGAAAGTATTTTGGGAGTGGAAGAATGGCAAGTTCCTCAGGATCATCCCTATCCATTCCTGTTAGCAAGGAGGGAAATAGACATTTGTCGTTAATTACTATATATGGAAGAAATTAAGGCACCAAAAGCAAGTTTCACATGGTTGGCAAATAATCATTGAGGCTGGAGGATAAGTAAGTACACGGATAGTTGATTAGAGCATGCTCTCGTTTTTGTGTATATTAAAAATATCCATAATGAAAAGGAGAAAGAGACATCCTAGAAATGAACATAAAACAAAAAAGCAAAGAGCACATTTTGTCCCAGGGATAGGACATGACCTTGAGCCTCGCTTCCTCTCTGTCACCTTGCTCTTCCGTTTCACTTGTAATTTTCTGTGCTCTTCCTCCAGGCTATCCTGAGTCATGTTTTAGCACTGTCATTGCAAATATAGGATTGGGTCTCTTTTAAGACATCATTTAGGGAGAGCCAAAGAAATAAGCATCACAATAGAAAGTAATAATAGTTGCAGTGTTTTGAATTCTTCCCAAACCCTAAGCCAATGCTCTAACACACCATCTCATTTAAATTCTCGGATCCTCCTCTGTGGGAGGGTATTAGCCCTGCTTTACAGACAGAGAAACTGAGGCTTGGAGAGCTAAGTAACATGTCCAAAGTCACAGAGGAAGGCAGAGCTGGCATTAGAACCCAGGTCTGTTGTCCCAGAGCACCAGTTTAACTCTGGGGTTGAAGCTGATCCAAACTAATCTGCAGGAGGAGGTCAAAAGAGGCCCTTTGGCTGATCATCAAGGGTCAACTACTTCACACTTGGGTTTGGAATCATCATCCTATCCAATGTCCAAAAGCAGCAGCATAATTTCAGGCTGTCATCCTCCTCAGCACACACACAAGAATCCACAATGGCAGCACAAAGAAGGGGGCATGGAACAGATGACATAGAGGATGTGGTCTTCCTGGGGAAAGATTTAATCTGGACAGTGTCATAATAATCAGGGACTGTCCTGAAGGCATGCTGGGTTCTCAGCTGCAAGCTGAGATGAAAAGGAAGAAGCTACAAATAAGTAGGTCTGGCGATGAGGTATTAATTTTGCTTTCTGGGTGGTCCTCATAGGATGGCAGCTTGTGGTCTTAGTCCCAATAAGAAAAGAAGGATGGAAACAAGAAAAGACGAAAGGAAGGCAATACCCAAGTCCAAAGATCTATAGCAAATTCAGGCTCAGTCAAGGGTGGCATAAATATGTAGAGGTCCAGCCCAATGGATGAGACATGTCAGCAGAAATTTCTACGATGCTGAGATGCTTGGAGGTATAAAAAATGGCAAGAAATTCATCCTTGTTAGAGCCCGACATTAGATAGGAGGGGTTTTTGTTTGTTTGTTCTTTGTTTTTGTTTTTGTTTTTTTAACAAATGCCAGATAGGATATCAAGGCCCTCGCCAAAAAGTCTGAGGTCAGAGCAGGGCTCTTGCCTCAGCAGAAACCCTAGAGTTCATGTCAAATAGTCAAGGTCATTTGGGCTTGAGACTAGTCCCTAATTCTCCTTATTCCTCTACCCTAGCTTTGCCCCACTCAACACTGTGGTTGACATAACGATTCCAGGAAATACTACTGTAAAGCCCACCGTGATTTCCTCAAGGAAAAGGTCCACATATTAACCTTTTTGTATCTGCAGTTTCTGATGCGATGCCTGGCCCAGAGTGCTCCACAAAAATGTCTGTTGAAAGAATAAATGGGAAAGTCTTATGCCTGAATAGATATAGGAACTTATCTTCTGAAGTCAAGATAATCCTGACAGATCAGGCCTACCGATGGGCTCAGTTTCAGCTGTGTACTCAGCTCTCTAGGTGTTCACGGCTCAAAAGGGCATCACTGAGAAAAGCAGGTCAGACCTCCAGACCTGATTCAGTTTGGACCTTCTCCAAGCACCAGCATCCTAGCTGGAGCTCTGAGAGCCCGGAGCTTCATTCCTGTCCCTGGGTCTCCTCACATAGACCAAGCTTCAAATGCTATAGTGTAGAACTGGAGAAGGACACCCACTCCCCAGGAGCGGTAAGACTTCCTCTGTGGATCTGAGTCTCATTTTTAGGGTCATTCCATTTCATAAGCATCTATTACCTTGCTTTGGGGATCCAGGCTCCAGTTGCTGAGAAGAGCAGCTAACTCAAGAGCCCTTGGTAGAGCCCGGAGGAGAGGGGTGCCCTGGCACGGCTCAGCTCTCATAACATAATTGAAGGTGTGTTGAATTTGCCTTTTGCTGCTTACCATACTCCAGGGTAGCTTTGAGTTAAACCAATCAGAGCTCTGCAAGCACAGGTTCCTTAGAGACAGAGAGGACAACATCTTACTCTGACTCGGGTCCTTTCCTTGTAAAACCAACACTTGATGCCATGCCTGGGCTCCCTGTTGCTAGTGGACACCGCCTTGGTACAGAGTTAGGGGTTGTGCAGACACCAGCAGCAGAAAGAGTTGAGCTTCCCTCGCTCAGCTTATGTCTTGCATCTTCCAGATCCTGTTGGATGCGTGTAACGAGCTTCCTGCCACAGGGCTGGTGAGGGGCTAGAGGCAGTAGGGACTCTTGACTACTAGATTCTCTTCCCTCATCTAATTTCTTTTTCTTCTCTTTTTTTTTTTTGCTGGGATTATCAGCATCTGTCTTAAGATTGCTGACGGGGAGTGCCTGGGTGGCTCTGTGGGTTGCATCTGACTCTTGACCTGCTCCGGTCATGATCTCAGGGTCTTGAGATCAAGGCCCGTGTCGGGTTCCACACTAAGGGGGAGTCTGCTTGAGATTCTCTCTCCCTCTCCCTTTGCCCCTTCCCCCTCTGGCATGTGTGCTTTCTCACACACTTGCTCAAATCAATCAATCAATTAATTACTTTAATTAATTTTATAAAGACTGCTGATGGATGCTGTGATATGCCACCCAGATCCCCCAGTGAATGTGTTGTCCCAGTTTATTATTCCTCTCTGCCTTCTTACAGTCCAGTCAGCCCAAGACCTGACTGGGTGTATTCGTTAGTAATTCTAAATAGAGGAGTGCCAGAGTTGTATGTTCAATTGCTGACTCTTCTATTGACTTTGATAAGACCACAAGAAAAGCCATTTACCATTTCTCTATCATAGGGCCTTTATCTATTAAAGGAGAAACAAGGGTATCAAGCTGACTTTTGTGATGGGGGAAACATACTGTTAGGTTGTCAAATCCTCAGGAATAGGAATCATGAAAGACATGTGAAGCAATTGACTTGAGACGCGTTGCTTACTGCAAATTCCAAATACGGCAATGGTGGGAAAATCTTCAAAACGACAGATCTGTGACTGTGGGTTTAACTCCTGCCATTGACCTCTGCTTCTCTTTAAGAATAGTGAGCGTTTCTGCTTTTCAGTGTGTAAAACAAGAAGGAAACTCAAAGGATTGACTCCAGAGTTTGAGAGTTTCAGTTTTTAAAACGATTTCTTTCTTCAAATGGCAGGACTCAGAACGACTGTTCATAATTACCCTGGAGAAGGGAATGTCATCAGGGGTGGAGGGATGAACTGGCAAAGGAAGGGGAATGGACGTTTCTGGGTTCTCTCTCCAGCCCCACTGTCGTAGGACACTAGGCACATTTCCCATATCTGCAGAATGGAATTGGTTTTACTTGGTGCCTCTCCCAGCTGTTGTGAAAATGAATGGATTTTAGTAGAAGAGATTTTTTTCATAACATTTTCACCTAGACTGAACCAAGCAGTGATGAGCAGTGAATTCCAGATGTTGACGATCCCCTGTTGCTATCTTCTCTGCGCGCCTGCCTCTTCTCTGACAGCCCAGAGTAGGGATGGCATCCTGAGATGGCTCACTTCTCTCTCCCCCCCGCCCCTGCTTTGCTCCCTCGTCCTTCCCCTGCTTATTTAGAACTCCCTTTGACGAATGCTATCTTCTATCAGGGTGAGATACTTAGCAGATATTCAAAAGCAGCAGGATATTTTGTTCTCCCCAGACATTGCACAAGCAGCACATACAATCAAAGATCAGTTCCTCGGAAACAGGAAAAGTGTCTTTTCAATGGTCCCAGGAAAGCAAGATGTGAAGAGGTTTGCCATCGGTCACCCAAACAAACTCCTTTTTTTCAGGAAACAGGGTGGGCCGGGGGCTCAGGAAGTTCCCGCAGCTTCGTTTTTATTTTTATTTTTTTAATTTCAAAAAAATGTCCTGGTCAAAGGATTAGCTGTTTTTGTCAGAAACACGAATCTCCTATAGTTTTTCATGGATATTTACGGTTCCTTAGTGGTCAGAATCGGACTGATTAACAAAGAGGTAAGAAAATGCCGGTGAGTAACAAGACACATCCTGGGGCCAAGCAAACCCATCCAATCCACGGAGGCAAACTCCCACTGCTAAGTGATAACTGCACACAGATCGGGTTCTTGGCAAGCTGCTGATGGGCAGTTAACATTCTGAAAAGTCTTCGGTGCTGTAGAAGAAAGGAGAAGGGCCTCTGATAGAAATAATAGTAATCATGTCATAGTTACATGGCGCTCTGCTCTTTTGTGAAGCTTGATGTGAGTTTCATCCTCACCACTAGTGTATGAGTTAGAAAGGGCAGTTTTTTATAGCCTGAAAAGATAAATAGCTTACCAGGGGCAGTCAGGACTGTGAAGGTTAATTTTATATGTCAACTTGACTGGATTACAGGGTGCCCAGATACTTGGCTAACCATTATTTCTGAGTGTGTTTCCCTGGAGAACCCTGACTAATACAGGGAACCCAGGCCTTTCAAACTCCCAGAACGGTGTTCTTCCTGGCCCAGGAGGCACGGGCTCCAGCAGAGGCTGCAAGGCCAGCCAGGGGGTCTGAGTAGCCAGCAGCAGGAGATACCACTCCGACAGAGTGGATCACGGCCAGGGGCCCAAGCTTCCTTCTACTCTCTGCTTAGCTGTGTGGACACCTGTCGTGCAGATGTCTGTGGTACATGCCGAGTCCTGGTCCTAAAGGGAAGGGACCCCACTGTACGAACCACTCAGTATGTCTTATCAGTGCTGTGAGGCACCTTCTTCTTTCTTACTTGCCTGTACCCTCTTGATCGTGGTCGGCAAACTCTTTCTTTAAAGGGCCAGATTAAGTAAATAAATACTAAACAAACAAACCAATAAATAAGGGGCCAGATAACAAACATTTTGGGCTTCACAGACCATAAGGTCTCCGACACAGGTACTCGACTCTGCTACTACAGTGAGTAGTCAACCATAGACAATAATAGACAGGTATGAGCGGGGCCGTGTTCCAATAACACTTAATTTGTGGACATTGAAATTTGCATGTCTTATCATTTTCACCTGTCCTGAAATATTACCCCCACCCCCTTGCAACCATTAAAAAAACTGTAAAGACCATTCTTAGGCCTTGGGCAGGGGCAGATACGGCCCACCCTGCCCCAGATCCAAGCTCCTCGAGTGAGGGAATGACTTGCCCAGGCACCCGCTAATCTGTGTTTCACACAGGTCGTGGCACACAGAACGCACTCGGCACTTACTGGGTGACTGGATAAATGGGGTAAATGCCAGTCTCTAGGCCGTTTCCTAAGGCATTCGCTGGTGTAACCCCTTATCCCATCTGCCTATAAAGTCTCCCCAAAGGCAGCTGCTTCCCCAGTGGCCCCTCAGGCTGTCAAGCTGCTTTCCTCAGCACTGAAGGCTCTCTGAGAAGCACTTACATCCTATGGGTTTGTGCTCATTGCCAGCAGCATTAAAACCCCCTTTCCCCGGCCTTGTTCCCAAAAATTTCCAGGAAATGTTTTGGCACAGTAGAGACCCTGAATTTTGCTGTTGAAAACAAGAACATAGGTAACAGGTGTTTCTGCTGTTCTCACCAGAAGAAGGAAATTCCAACAATATCGAAAGCTTTGTTATTGAAATGACACACACACCAGGGGAAAATAATGATTGTAATCTGATCAAGCAATATTACCAGCCCGGTATTATATAAGCCCTGAGTACATTCCTTAGATGACTCCTCCATTGATTTTGTCCTCCATTAGGATAACCATCTGCGGGCTCAGCCTAAAGAATTTATCACCTCCTGGTTCTGCTGCTAGAATGAGTGCCCACCATTGATAAGATCAGGAGGCTGATTTAACAAATTGAACTTTAATATGATTTTCCTAAGAAAATCTATCATCCCCGCTTCCCCTCTGCCTTATTGAAACAGTCCCCGCAGGAGATAAAGAGATAAGGGAGTTCTGAAGCCGCCTGGCCAGCCGTTGGGCTCAGCACTACCCTCATTCTTGGAGATTGTGGGGAACAGCCTGGTTAGCTAGCGATGCCAGAGCTCCACGCTGGGACCCAGCCAAAGATGTGATATTGCGAACAGCCTGGACCTCTGATCACCCCATCTGGGTCTTCCTCTCGTTAGCATGTCCCCATATAACCCTATTCCCCAAC
>NW_024425563.1:19315277-19457351 GCF_017311325.1 Ursus maritimus | reverse complement strand
TGATGGCTAATGATTTTGAACATTTTTTCATGTGTCTGTTAGCCATTTGTATGTCTTCATTGGAAAAGTGTCTGTTCATATCTTCTGCCCATTTTATGATTTGTTTATTTGTTTCCTTCCACTTTCTGATCTCCTGCCATGCCTTTTTTTTGCAGAACCCAGCAGAAGTCAGAGGGCAAGGGAGACTAGTTGGTGCAATTCATGGCGGGCAACTTCTAGAAGCACAGAGAAAGGGTAAGGGGCGAGCACAGAGGCATGAACAGTATAGCCAGCATTGCCCTGCCATCCTAGCCAAATGTAAACGAGGGCAAAGCAGAAGAGCTGTGTGTCTCCCAGAATGTGGAGACAGGAGAGGAAGGGACCAGGATGGAAGAACTGATGACCACAGAGCTCATCCTGTCTTTTTAAATAGTCTATGTTTTAGGACAGTTTTGGAGTTCTAGAAAAATCTGAAAGATAACACAAAGAGTTTCCATATACCACGCCCCCAGGTTCCCCTGTTATTAACATCTTAAATTAGTATAGCACATCCATTATGGTTAATGGACCAATAGTGATGCCTTGCTATTGACTAAACTCCATAGTTTTTTTCAGATCTCCTGAGTTTTTTCTTAATGTCCTCTCCCTCCCCCCCCCCCAATCCCATCTAGGATACCATATTACATTCAGTCACCATGTTTCCTAGGTTCATTTTAGCTATGACAGCTTCTCAGACTTTGTTTTTGATGTCCCAGACAGTTTTGAGGAGTACTAGTCAGGTATTTTACAGGATGCTACTCTATTGGAGTTTGTCTGATGTTTTTCTCGTGATAAGACTGGGTTATGGATTACTGGAAGGAAAACCACAGGGGTAAAGTACCATTTTTATCGTGTCATATCAAGGGTACATACTTTCAACATGATTTATGGCTATTGATGCTGACCTTGATCACCGGGCTGGGGAAGTGTTGGTCAGCTTTCTGCACCACACAGTTATTTTTCCCCCTTTCCATGATGTACTCTAGAATGAAGTCCCTACGTGTGACACTTACAGATTGTGGAATTATGCTTCCCCTCCTTGAAGGTGGAGTATCTACATAAATTATTTGGAATTTTTCTGCATGGCAGATTTCTCTTTTCTCCACCATTTATTATTTTTTTCAATCATTCATTATGTCAGGATGGGCTCATGGATATTTATTTTCTGCTTTGGGTTATAACCCAACACTCCTTTATCTATCTCATTGTTCAACAGACTGTGCCAGCTTTGGCCATTGGGAGCTTGGCAGGTGGCTCCTGTACTCCATGGATGCGTCCCCATCAGTTTGTTTTGTTTTAGTTTTGTGTGTGCGCTTTCTTAATTTCTGGCCCTCCAAGGGGATCAAGGCTGATTCTGTGCATTTCTTGCTAAAAGAAAAATTATTTCCTCTACCCACATAACACTTCTGATGCCAAATGTGTGTAGTTCTCCTTTACTTGAAGCAATTGTGACACTAACTATCTGCAGTTATCATGGACCCCACAGCTTAAGGGTTCAGTCCCACAAGACTGCCCCTGACTTCAGTTGCCAACCATGAGCAGCAGGTCCCCAGGTCATCTACACTTCTGTCTGACTTGGCTACAAATTGAAGGGTCCCACAACTCCTTCCTTGGGTTCAATAATTCGCTAGAATAGCTCACAGAATTCAGAGAAACACTTATTTACCATTACTGATTTATTATAAGGGATACAGCGCAGGGACATCTGAATGGAAGAGATGCAGAGGGCAAAGAAGGAAGAAGGTATGTGGAGCCTCCATGCCTTCTTGGGGCATGTCGTCCCCTAGCACCTTGGATATGTTCAACAACACAGACTCTCTGAACTCCCTTGTTCGGGGTTTTTATAAAGATTCCATTGTCGCTCTGGCCAGCCGTTGGGCTCAGCACTACCCCTCATTCTTGGAGATTGTGGGAACAGCCTGGTTAGCCAGCGATGCCAGAGCCTCCACGCTGGGACTCCAGCCAAAGATGTGATATTGCTAACAGCCTGGACCTCTGATCACCCCATCTGGGTCTTCCTCTCTCGTTAGCATGTCCCCATATAACCCTATTCCCCAACGGGTTTTGGCCATCTTCTCATGCATCAAAACCTGCTTTCAGAAAGACTATCTGATGGACTTACTCTCATCCTGAAACTCTGGGTTCCCTGGAAGAATTATTTATAATGAATTTTTCTTTGTTATGTCTCTACCACAGGAATATGGTGCCCAGAAGGTCAATGTGAGCTGTTTCCTTGACTTAACAGGTGTAAATCTTTCTTGGAAGAATTAATGAATGAGAGGTATATAGCTAGGTGCACAAATGCCACGAACCAAACCCCAGAACAGAGAGGACAGTGAGACAGAACAGGTGTACCTAAGTTGCTTTAAACCAAGTCCAAGACCCTAGGACTCCACATAATCAAAAGAGTATACTTGTAAATTTGTATGCTTTTACAACAAATTTAATATTTGCATAGTGCATAGAACAGTGCCTGGCTCATAGAAAACAGTACAGGGGATTTTTCAGCAAGCACACAAACACAAATGAAATAAAAAACTGGCAAACCTCTCCCCCCATTGCTGAGACAAGTTAGAAAAAGACAGCCTCCCCTAACATCCCGCCCTCTCACCCCTCCTCACCTCCTACTCCCAGTCTCCCCTTCCCTCTCTCTCTCACCACATTACTTCTTTTTTTCCTCTTCTCCAACGTAAGGTTATTGCTACTGTTTGTTCTTACCAGGTTTGATCAGTCTGGGAATGTAGGGGTGGGGAGGCCCCAGCCCCCACACCCCAGGAAGCAGCACTCCCAAAGCCTCCATGGCCAGTGAGCTCCAATACTCCCCCTTACTGCCTTTCAACAGGCTTGAACTAAATACATCTCTGAAGCATTTCTGGGGATAGTGAGCGGCCCCACTTAGTACTCCCTCACTGAGTATGTAAATACCTTATTTGTAAGATCAGACCTGGTGGGTCACTTTGGGATTGATTTCTCTTTCCTGAGATAAAGGCAGTGGCGTTGATGATGATGAGAGTATAAAGATAAGCAGGAGGAAGACAAGACAGAGGCTGCAGTGCAGGTGCTCTCTGCGGCCTCTTGCTGTACTGGAGAAGCTCTTTATCATGAATTACGCTGTTTAACTCTAGGGAAGAGCAATCATTTCTGTCTCCTGTTTTACAGACTCGGAGAGGTTAGCTACCTTTCGGTCAAACAGCTTGTGACCAGCAGAGTCAAACCCAGCTCTGTCCCTCCTCAGACAAACGCTGCATGAGGCTCTGTAGGGAAGGCCACGCCATATTAGCGCTAATTCTGCCAGTACTCTTAGGGAAGCATTAGTGTCCCTTCTTTACAGCTGTGACAAATGAGACTCTGAGGAGCTCAGTGACTTGTTCAAGGTTACAGCTACAAGGGATGGCGCCTGTATTTTAACTGGAAGTTCCCCATGCTCTCGACATGCCGCTTTGTTGTCCCAACCCTCAAGGGTCATATTTATTTCTTTAGACTTTTAAAATATTTTTGAATGTTTAATACTACATATATTTTATTTTAATCTTTTAGAGCCCTTTAATTACATAATATTAATATATGAACACATGTTTATAAAAAATTTAACACCATAGAAGGGATATTACTTTTGTAACGAGGAGAAAAGATTAAACAATGTTATTACATGTTTCTTTAGTTTTATTAATGACTTCACTTTCATCGTCACTGGCAGTTCTTACAGCAAGAAATAAGGTTTGGCCTGTGGCAACACCCCCATGTTGCAATGAAGACCTCACTAGGTCGTGACAGTGTGACTCACCATTACTTGACGTAGATGACGTTGACTAAATCTCTCATCCTCCTGCTTCAATCTGGTTCTGCAGACTCGGGAGCAAAGTTAGGTGGACTCCGAGCCAGTGGGAGGGTAAAGTTTCTCTGTTCTCTCAGAGCAGCATGTGGGTTACAGGCTGGCGGGGTGGGGGTGCCCAGGGGTGGATCGAAAGCACATACGGGAACAGTGGTGATAATCAGGCCTTGAAGCCCCGGGAGTGTCAAAGCACATCAGGGCGGGATCTGGGTGGCACATTCGAGTGCACATAGGGATGAGTTTAACGAATGGGGCTACTTACAACACCATGGGCAGGGTTAAAAGAAACCAGTGAGTAATGGTAAATATCTGGTTGGGCAGCAGCACCCAAGTGAGCTAGATCTGAAGGAACAAGAGTGAGGGAACGGTTAGGAAACACAGAGGGAGAGCTGCTGAGAGGGCCAATTCCAGACAGAGCTCTGGCCTCAGAGAGTACAACACAGTTACCGTCAGCTCACAGCCAAGCAGGAGGGACACCAATAAATACCTCAGCTTCTCTCTCCTTCCACTTTCTGATCTCCTGCAATGCCTTCTTTTGCAGAACCCAGCAGAAGTCAGAGGGCAAGGGAGACTAGTTGGTAATTCATGGCGGGCAACTTCTAGAAGCACAGAGAAAGGGTAAGGGGCGAGCGCAGAGGCATGAACAGTATAGCCAGCATTGCCCTGCCATCCTAGCCAAATGTAAACGAAAAAGCGGCAGCAGCTGTGTGTCTCCCAGAATGTGGAGACAGGAGAGGAAGGATTCAGGATGGGAAGACCTGATGACCACACAGAGCTCATCCTGTCTTTTTATTTTTTTTTAATTTTTATTATATTATGTTAGTCACTGTACAGTACATCCCTGGTTTCTGATGTAAAGTTCGACATGATTCATTAGTTGCGTATAACACCCAGTGCACCATGCGATAATGCGTGTCTCTCCTTACTACCCATCACCAGCCTATCCCATTCCCCACCCCCCTCCCCTCTGAAGCCCTCAGTTTATTTCTCAGAGTCCATAAGGCCCTCATGCTTCATTCCCCCTTCTGATTACCCCCTTTCTTTATCCCTTCTTTCTTCTCCTACTGATCTTTCCTAGTTCTTATGTACCCATAGATGAGAAATCATATGGACAATTGTCTTTCTCTGCTTGACTTATTTCGCTTAGCATTATCTCCTCCAGTGCCGTCCATGTTGCAGCAAATGCTGAGAACTCGTTCTTTCTGATAGCTGAGTAATATTCCATTGTATATAGGACCACAACTTAATCCAGTCATCTGTTAGCGTGGGCATCTCGGCTCTTCCACGACAGCTATTGTGGACATTGCTGCTATGAACATTGGGTGCATATGGCCCTTTCTCTCTTCACTACGCCTGTATCTTTGGGGTAAATACCCAGTAGTGCAATGGCTGATCATAGGGTAGCTCAACTTTTAAATTTTTAAGGGACCCTCCACACTGTTTTCCAGAGTGGTTGTACCAATTTGCATTCCCACCAACAATGTAGGAGGGATCCCCTTTCTCCACATCCTCTCCAGCAATTGTTGCTTCTTGTCTTGTCAATTTTTGCCATTCTAACTGGCATAAGGTGGTATCTCTCAGTGTGGTTTTGATTTGAATTTCCCCTGATGCAAGCAGTGATGAGCAGTGAATTCCAGATGTTGACGATCCCCTGTTGCTATCCTATCATTTCTCTGCGCGCCTGCCTCTTCTCTGACAGCCCAGAGTAGGGATGGCATCCTGAGATGGCTCACTTCTCTCTCCCTCCCGCCCCTGCTTTGCTCCCTCGTCCTTCCCCTGCTTATTTAGAACTCCCTTTGACGAATGCTATCTTCTATCAGGGTGAGATACTTAGCAGATATTCAAAAGCAGCAGGATATTTTGTTCTCCCCAGACATTGCACAAGCAGCACATACAATCAAAGATCAGTTCCTCGGAAACAGGAAAAGTGTCTTTTCAATGGTCCCAGGAAAGCAAGATGTGAAGAGGTTTGCCATCGGTCACCCAAACAAACTCCTTTTTTTCAGGAAACAGGGTGGGCCGGGGGCTCAGGAAGTTCCCGCAGCTTCGTTTTTATTTTTATTTTTTTAATTTCAAAAAAATGTCCTGGTCAAAGGATTAGCTGTTTTTGTCAGAAACACGAATCTCCTATAGTTTTTCATGGATATTTACGGTTCCTTAGTGGTCAGAATCGGACTGATTAACAAAGAGGTAAGAAAATGCCGGTGAGTAACAAGACACATCCTGGGGCCAAGCAAACCCATCCAATCCACGGAGGCAAACTCCCACTGCTAAGTGATAACTGCACACAGATCGGGTTCTTGGCAAGCTGCTGATGGGCAGTTAACATTCTGAAAAGTCTTCGGTGCTGTAGAAGAAAGGAGAAGGGCCTCTGATAGAAATAATAGTAATCATGTCATAGTTACATGGCGCTCTGCTCTTTTGTGAAGCTTGATGTGAGTTTCATCCTCACCACTAGTGTATGAGTTAGAAAGGGCAGTTTTTTATAGCCTGAAAAGATAAATAGCTTACCAGGGGCAGTCAGGACTGTGAAGGTTAATTTTATATGTCAACTTGACTGGATTACAGGGTGCCCAGATACTTGGCTAACCATTATTTCTGAGTGTGTTTCCCTGGAGAACCCTGACTAATACAGGGAACCCAGGCCTTTCAAACTCCCAGAACGGTGTTCTTCCTGGCCCAGGAGGCACGGGCTCCAGCAGAGGCTGCAAGGCCAGCCAGGGGGTCTGAGTAGCCAGCAGCAGGAGATACCACTCCGACAGAGTGGATCACGGCCAGGGGCCCAAGCTTCCTTCTACTCTCTGCTTAGCTGTGTGGACACCTGTCGTGCAGATGTCTGTGGTACATGCCGAGTCCTGGTCCTAAAGGGAAGGGACCCCACTGTACGAACCACTCTGTATGTCTTATCAGTGCTGTGAGGCACCTTCTTCTTTCTTGTACTGTACCCTCTTGATCGTGGTCGGCAAACTTTTTCTTTAAAAGGCCAGATTAAGTAAATAAATACTAAACAAACAAACCAATAAATAAGGGGCCAGATAACAAACATTTTGGGCTTCACAGACCATAAGGTCTCCGACACAGGTACTCGACTCTGCTACTACAGTGAGTAGTCAACCATAGACAATAATAGACAGGTATGAGCGGGGCCGTGTTCCAATAACACTTAATTTGTGGACATTGAAATTTGCATGTCTTATCATTTTCACCTGTCCTGAAATATTACCCCCACCCCCTTGCAACCATTAAAAAAACTGTAAAGACCATTCTTAGGCCTTGGGCAGGGGCAGATACGGCCCACCCTGCCCCAGATCCAAGCTCCTCGAGTGAGGGAATGACTTGCCCAGGCACCCGCTAATCTGTGTTTCACACAGGTCGTGGCACAAGAACGCACTTCGGCACTTACTGGGTGACTGGATAAATGGGGTAAATGCCAGTCTCTAGGCCGTTTCCTAAGGCATTCGCTGGTGTAACCCCTTATCCCATCTGCCTATAAAGTCTCCCCAAAGGCAGCTGCTTCCCCAGTGGCCCCTCAGGCTGTCAAGCTGCTTTCCTCAGCACTGAAGGCTCTCTGAGAAGCACTTACATCCTATGGGTTTGTGCTCATTGCCAGCAGCATTAAAACCTCCCTTCCCGGCCTTGTTCCCAAAAATTTCCAGGAAATGTTTTGGCACAGTAGAGACTCTGAATTTTGCTGTTGAAAACAAGAACATAGGTAACAGGTGTTTCTGCTGTTCTCACCAGAAGAAGGAAATTCCAACAATATCGAAAGCTTTGTTATTGAAATGACACACACACCAGGGGAAAATAATGATTGTAATCTGATCAAGCAATATTACCAGCCCGGTATTATATAAGCCCTGAGTACATTCCTTAGATGACTCCTCCATTGATTTTGTCCTCCATTAGGATAACCATCTGCGGGCTCAGCCTAAAGAATTTATCACCTCCTGGTTCTGCTGCTAGAATGAGTGCCCACCATTGATAAGATCAGGAGGCTGATTTAACAAATTGAACTTTAATATGATTTTCCTAAGAAAATCTATCATCCCCGCTTCCCCTCTGCCTTATTGAAACAGTCCCCGCAGGAGATAAAGAGATAAGGGAGTTCTGAAGCCGCCTGGCCAGCCGTTGGGCTCAGCACTACCCTCATTCTTGGAGATTGTGGGGAACAGCCTGGTTAGCTAGCGATGCCAGAGCTCCACGCTGGGACCCAGCCAAAGATGTGATATTGCGAACAGCCTGGACCTCTGATCACCCCATCTGGGTCTTCCTCTCGTTAGCATGTCCCCATATAACCCTATTCCCCAACGGGTTTTGGCCATCTTCTCATGCATCAAAACCTGCTTTCAGAAAGACTATCTGATGGACTTACTCATCCTGAAACTCTGGGTTCCCTGGAAGAATTATTTATAATGAATTTTTCTTTGTTATGTCTCTACCACAGGAATATAAGCTCCAGAAGGTCAATGTGAGCTGTTTCCTTGACTTAACAGGTGTAAATCTTTCTTGGAAGAATTAATGAATGAGAGGTATATAGCTAGGTGCACAAATGCCAATGAACCAAACCCCAGAACAGAGAGAGGACAGTGAGACAGAACAGGTGTACCTGCTGCTTTAAACCAAGTCCAAGACTCCTAGGACTCCACATAATCAAAAGAGTATACTTGTAAATTTGTATGTTTACAACAAATTTAATATTTGCATAGTGCATAGAACAGTGCCTGGCTCATAGAAAACAGTACAGGGGATTTTTCAGCAAGCACACAAACACAAATGAAATAAAAAACTGGCAAACCTCCCCCATTGCTGAGACAAGTTAGAAAAGACAGCCTCCCAACATCCCGCCCTCTCACCCCTCCTTCTCACCTCCTACTCCCAGTTCCCCTTCCCTCTCTCTCACCACATTACTTCTTTTTTTTCCCTTCTCCAACGTAAGGTTATTGCTACTGTTTGTTCTTACCAGGTTTGATCAGTCTGGGAATGTAGGGGTGGGGAGGGCCCCAGCCCCCACACCCCAGGAAGCAGCACCCCCCAAAGCCCATGGCCAGTGAGCTCCCACACTCCCCTTACTGCCTTTCAACAGGCTTGAACTAAATACATCTCTGAAGGCGCATTTCTGGGGATAGTGAGCGGCCCCAATTTACCCCCTCACTGAGGCATGTAAATACCTTATTTGTAAGATCAGACCTGGTGGGTCACTTTGGGATTGATTTCCTTTCCTGAGATAAAGGCAGTGGCGTTGATGATGATGAGAGTATAAAGATAAGCAGGAGGAAGACAAGACAGAGGCTGCAGTGCAGGTGCTCTCTGCGGCCTCTTTGCTGTACTGAGAAGCTCTTTATCATGAATTACGCTGTTTAACTCTAGGGAAGAGCAATCATTTCTGTCTCCCTGTTTTACAGACTCGGAGAGGTTAGCTAACCTTTCAGGGTCAAACAGCTTGTGACCAGCAGAGTCAAACCCAGCTCTGTCCCTCCTCAGACAAACGCTGCATGAGGCTCTGTAGGGAAGGCCACGCTATATTAGCGCTAATTCTGCACAGTACTCTTAGGGAAGTATTAGTGTCCCTTCTTTACAGCTGTGACAAATGAGACTCTGAGGAGCTCAGTGACTTGTTCAAGGTTACAGCCTACAAGGGATGGCGCCTGTATTTTAACTGGAAGTTCCCCATGCCTCGACATGCCGCTTTGTTGTCCCAACCCTCAGGGTCATATTTATTTCTTTAGACTTTTAAAATATTTTTGAATGTTTAATACTAATATATTTTATTTTAATCTTTTTAGAGCCCTTTAATTACAATATTAATATATGAACACATGCTTATAAAAATTTAACACCATAGAAGTGATATTACTTTTTGTAACGAGGAGAAAAGATTAAACAATGTTATTACATGTTTCTTTAGTTTTATTAATGACTTCACTTTCATCAAGTCACTGGCAGTTCTTACAGCAAGAAATAAGGTTTGCCTGTGGCAACACCCCATGTTGCAAATGAAGACCCTCACTAGGTCGTGACAGTGTGACTCACCATTACTTGACGTAGATGACGTTGACTAAATCTCTCATCCTCCTGCTTCAATCTGGTCTGCAGACTCGGGAGCAGTTAGGTGGACTTCCGAGCGCCAGTGGGAGGCAAGTTTCTCTGTTCTCTTAGAGCAGCATGTGGGTTACAGGCTGGCGGGGTGGGGGTGCCCAGGGGTGGATCGAGCACATACGGGAACAGTGGTGATAATCAGGGCCTTGAAGCCCCGAGTGTCAGCAGGATCAGGGCGGATCTGGGTGGCACATTCGAGTGCACATAGGGATGAGTTTAACAATGGGGCTACTTACAACACCATGGGCAGGGTTAAAAGAAACCAGTGAGTAATGGTAAAATATCTGGTTAGCAGCAGCACCTGTAAGGAGCTAGATCTGAAGGAACAAGAGGAGGGAACGGTTAGGGAAACACAGAGGGAGAGCTGTTGAGAGGGCCACCCAGACAGAGCTCTGGCCTCAGAGAGTACAACACAGTCACTGTCAGCTCACAGCCAAGCAGGAGGGACACCAGGGGAATAAATACCTCAGCTTCTCTCTCCTTCCACTTTCTGATCTCCTGCAATGCCTTCTTTTTGCAGAACCCAGCAGAAGTCAGAGGGCAAGGGAGACTAGTTGGTGCAATTCATGGCGGGCAACTTCTAGAAGCACAGAGAAAGGGTAAGGGGCGAGCGCAGAGGCATGAACAGTATAGCCAGCATTGCCCTGCCATCCTAGCCAAATGTAAACGAGGGCAAAGCAGAAGAGCTGTGTGTCTCCCAGAATGTGGAGACAGGAGAGGAAGGGACCAGGATGGAAGACCTGATGACCACAGAGCTCATCCTGTCTTTTTATTTTTTTTTTAATTTTTTTATTATATTATGTTAGTCACTGTACAGTACATCCCTGGTTTCTGATGTAAAGTTCGATGATTCATTAGTTGCGTATAACACCCAGTGCACCATGCGATACGTGCCCTCCTTACTACCCATCACCAGCCTATCCCATTCCCCACCCCCCTCCCCTCTGAAGCCCTCAGTTTATTTCTCAGAGTCCATAAGGCTCTCATGCTTCATTCTCCCCTTCTGATTACCCCCTTTCTTTATCCCTTCTTTCTTCTCCTACTGATCTTTCCTAGTTCTATGTACCCATAGATGAGAGAAATCATATGAAATTGTCTTTTCTGCTTGACTTATTTCGCTTAGCATTATCTCCTCCAGTGCCGTCCATGTTGCAGCAAATGCTGAGAACTGCTTCTTCTGATAGCTGAGTAATATTCCATTGTATATAGGACCACAACCTTAATCCAGTCATCTGTTAGTGGGATCCCTCAGCTCTTCCACGACAGCTATTGTGGACATTGCTGCTATGAACATTGGGTGCATATGGCCCTTCTCTTCACTACGTCTGTATCTTTGGGGTAAATACCCAGTAGTGCAATGGCTGGATCATAGGGTAGCTCAACTTTTAACTTTTTAAGGGACCTCCACACTGTTTTCCAGAGTGGTTGTACCAACTTGCATTCCCACCAACAATGTAGGAGGGATCCCCTTTCTCCACATCCTCTCCAGCAATTGTTGTTTCTTGCCTTGTCAATTTTTGCCATTCTAACTGGCATAAGGTGGTATCTCAGTGTGGTTTTGATTTGAATTTCCCTGATGGCTAATGATTTTGAACATTTTTTCATGTGTCTGTTAGCCATTTGTATGTCTTCATTGGAAAAGTGTCTGTTCATATCTTCTGCCCATTTTATGATTTGTTTATTTGTTTCCTTCCACTTTCTGATCTCCTGCCATGCCTTTTTTTTGCAGAACCCAGCAGAAGTCAGAGGGCAAGGGAGACTAGTTGGTGCAATTCATGGCGGGCAACTTCTAGAAGCACAGAGAAAGGGTAAGGGGCGAGCACAGAGGCATGAACAGTATAGCCAGCATTGCCCTGCCATCCTAGCCAAATGTAAACGAGGGCAAAGCAGAAGAGCTGTGTGTCTCCCAGAATGTGGAGACAGGAGAGGAAGGGACCAGGATGGAAGAACTGATGACCACAGAGCTCATCCTGTCTTTTTAAATAGTCTATGTTTTAGGACAGTTTTGGAGTTCTAGAAAAATCTGAAAGATAACACAAAGAGTTTCCATATACCACGCCCCCAGGTTCCCCTGTTATTAACATCTTAAATTAGTATAGCACATCCATTATGGTTAATGGACCAATAGTGATGCCTTGCTATTGACTAAACTCCATAGTTTTTTTCAGATCTCCTGAGTTTTTTCTTAATGTCCTCTCCCTCCCCCCCCCCAATCCCATCTAGGATACCATATTACATTCAGTCACCATGTTTCCTAGGTTCATTTTAGCTATGACAGCTTCTCAGACTTTGTTTTTGATGTCCCAGACAGTTTTGAGGAGTACTAGTCAGGTATTTTACAGGATGCTACTCTATTGGAGTTTGTCTGATGTTTTTCTCGTGATAAGACTGGGTTATGGATTACTGGAAGGAAAACCACAGGGGTAAAGTACCATTTTTATCGTGTCATATCAAGGGTACATACTTTCAACATGATTTATGGCTATTGATGCTGACCTTGATCACCGGGCTGGGGAAGTGTTGGTCAGCTTTCTGCACCACACAGTTATTTTTCCCCCTTTCCATGATGTACTCTAGAATGAAGTCCCTACGTGTGACACTTACAGATTGTGGAATTATGCTTCCCCTCCTTGAAGGTGGAGTATCTACATAAATTATTTGGAATTTTTCTGCATGGCAGATTTCTCTTTTCTCCACCATTTATTATTTTTTTCAATCATTCATTATGTCAGGATGGGCTCATGGATATTTATTTTCTGCTTTGGGTTATAACCCAACACTCCTTTATCTATCTCATTGTTCAACAGACTGTGCCAGCTTTGGCCATTGGGAGCTTGGCAGGTGGCTCCTGTACTCCATGGATGCGTCCCCATCAGTTTGTTTTGTTTTAGTTTTGTGTGTGCGCTTTCTTAATTTCTGGCCCTCCAAGGGGATCAAGGCTGATTCTGTGCATTTCTTGCTAAAAGAAAAAGTATTTCCTCTACCCACATAACACTTCTGATGCCAAATGTGTGTAGTTCTCCTTTACATGAAGCAATTGTGACACTATCTGCAGTTATCATGGACCCCACAGCTTAAGGGTTCAGTCCCACAAGACTGCCCCTGACTTCAGTTGCCAACCATGAGCAGCAGGTCCCCAGGTCATCTACACTTCTGTCTGACTTGGCTACAAATTGAAGGGTCCCACAACTCCTTCCTTGGGTTCAATAATTCGCTAGAATAGCTCACAGAATTCAGAGAAACACTTATTTACCATTACTGATTTATTATAAGGGATACAGCGCAGGGACATCTGAATGGAAGAGATGCAGAGGGCAAAGAAGGAAGAAGGTATGTGGAGCCTCCATGCCTTCTTGGGGCATGTCGTCCCCTAGCACCTTGGATATGTTCAACAACACAGACTCTCTGAACTCCCTTGTTCGGGGTTTTTATAAAGATTCCATTACATAAGCATAATTGATTAAATCACTGGCCACTGGTGATTAACTCAATCTCTTGCCCCTTTCCCTTCTCTGGAAATAGAGGTAGGGCTGAAAGTTCCAACTCTCTAATCACATGGTTGGTTCCTCTGGCAACCAGCCCCCATCCTCCAAAAGTCACTTCATTAGCATAAACTCAAGTACGGTTTAAAGGGCCTCACCATGAAGTACAAAAGTTGTGCTTCTCACCCTATCACTCAGGACGTTCCAAGGATTTTAGGAGTTCTGTGCCTGGAATTGTGAAGAGAGACCAAACATCAAATATATATTTATTTTGTCACATTAGCCCTAGTTCTAGAACCTGCCATTTCTTCAAGGGCCTGGGTTCCTTTCACTGAAGAATGATATTAGAAACCAAAATCTGGGTGCTAAGTGTGTTTGTTGCTACTGGGGTGTTGTTTCTCTTAGACCCTCTCAGCTAACAGAACAAAAATATGTGTGTGTATACATATACACACATATATACACGTGTGCACACACATGCCCATATGCAAAAATACACATTTCCATATGTAGTCATCTGTATCTATACTAGGCTACACATGAATTCATACTGAGGTCTCCAACTCTAATCCATTACCGCATGGACCATTCTAGGTTTCTCCCCTTTGCTGATCTGTAAATTTCCACCTCATCAGTGAGAAACCTGGTTTGCACCATTTGCCATTCATTTACCTAATTCCAATACCCATGAATGTTCGTTTCCAATATACACAGAGAGCAGTATCAGAACTGTTAACCTACAGCCCTGTGGCGAACACCTGATAAACACAGCGCTGGTGGGCAGTGCCTTTCATCTTCAGTCTTACAGACGCGACTGATTTCCAAAATCACTTAGGTCAGCGTCTTTTCCCCTGTCCCCTTCAGGGAGAAAGTCGCATACATTTAGATTCTCTTATCATAGTCTGCATTCCTTCCCGGGACCCTTCAACCCCCTAAATAATTTTTTTAAGTTTACGTACATCGAGATTCACTCTTTGTATTGTTACATTCTTTGTGTTTTGAGAAGTGTATAATGTCACATATCTGTTACAGTATCATACAAAATTATGTCACTGCCTTGAAAAATCCCCTGTCCTTTTTAAGATTCTCTCTCTGTCTTTTCTCTCTTTCATCCCTCTCCTCCTCTAACTGAACCTAGAAATCGCTGATCGTTTTACTGGCTGTATAGTTTTGCCTTTTCCAGAATGTCATGTAATTGAAATCATACAATATGTGGATTTTTAGATCGGCTTCTTCTACTGAGGGGCTTTAAAGTTTCTTCATGTATTTTTGTGGCTTGATAGCTGATTTCTTTTTGTCACCAAATAATTTTCCATGGTAGGGATGTACCACAGTTTGTTTGTCCGTCCACCTGTTGAGGGACATCTCAGTTCCTTTGAACACTTGGTGATTCTAAATAAAGGTGCTATAAACAGGGGCGCCTGGTTGGCTGAGTCAGTAGAACATGCAACTCTTGATCTCGGGGTTATAAGTTTGAGCCCCGTGTTGGGTGTAAAGATTACTTACAAGCAAAATCTTTTTTGAAAAGGTGTAATAAACACTTATGTGTAAGTTTTTGTGTGAACATAACTTTTCAAATTAATTGGGTTAATACCTAGGACATGATTCCTGGATCATATGGAAAGACTCTGCTTAGCTTTGCAGGAAAATGCCAAACTGTCTTCTAGAGTGACTGTACCATTTTGCATTCCCACCAGCAATGAATGAGCATTCCCGTTGTTCCAAAACTTCCCTTTTAATTCAAATCATGTTCCTCGCAACATGAGGACAAGCACCTAGCCAGGCTCCACTGCTCGAGAAGGCAGGGTTTTCATAAGAGGTGGTGACTGAGACACAGATTTTCAGAATCTACAAGACCCATGACTCTAGGTGCCACCAGTTCCCAAAGGATACCTGGAGCTCTGGTATTTTCACAGTCTGAAGACAGGGTATGATTGCCGGGATGGTGTAAGGGAAGAGCATATGGAGAATATCCAGGACGTTAGGAATTCTTATCACACAGCCAAACAGCACTTCCCTAATATCAAAAAGGAACTCCACTAACCAGCCCCTCAAGATGCACATATATTACCCAGGTCCCAAGATTTCCTCATGTATATTGCGGTCAGGACAAATTTACCAACAGGAGACTTCAAAATGAAAAAAGGTGACATAGCAGAGAAATTAAGACCTTGCCAGCTTTTTCATTGCTAACACTTAACCACAAAATGCACTGAGTGCTTGCGATGGGCCAGTCACTGTGCTCGATGCTAGCATCCCAGAGCTCCCTGTACATGGAGGAGACCAACATGTCCACAGGTCATCACAATTCAGTGCAATACGCACAATAATAAGGGGACGCACACTGATTTGGGAGCTGATGTTACAAGCCTGGTTAGTAAACAGGAGCAAGTTAAGTAGCAATTTCAACAACAGCTTCTGCAACCAAGGAACCAAGCCAGTCAACCTGAGAGGCCAAGATGAACTTTTCCAGGCTTATGCTAAATGACGACAACTAGCTTTTCGTAGATGGATTTGGAACGAGAAATGAATTCCCTTGTGCGTTTGAGGCTTTGGTGGAGGAAAAGATGGCAGGAGGTAAAGGAAGAAGCCCAGCAGTGGAGCAGCCCTGGGCAGAGAGGCAGACATTTATTACAGGAGCAGCTGCACTCCGCACTCCCCAGTTTCTGGAGCCTCCCGGTGATCTGGAGAGAAGACAGCACACATTTTAAGGACACAGTGGAATGCAAGCGATGGATGGGTCAACACGGCTGGCTGGGCTGGTGATTTTGTAATTACGAAGCAGATTTTTTAGACAGAATGGGTACCCCAACTGTGTAATTAAGAGGATCGTTAAGGATTGTTGCTGGGCTGTGCGTCGCCCAGGGGCTAGAGCTACCACATGGTTACAATGGAAAATGCAATCAGGCTTCATCATAAGGCCATTGCTAATTAATTGAAACAAATATTTGCAATAACAACTCCTATATATGATATATCTGCAACAGTTGAATACTGAGAGAATCTTAACAGTGGGGTCTGATCAGGGGTGAAACAAAACAAAACAACACAACACAACACATACACACGCACACAACAGGTGTTAGGCCCCAGGTTAGAGAAAAACCAATGGGCCAGTAGAAATTGGAATTGAAATTGGCCTTGGTGCAGTTTTGATGGAATCCAACCCTGTAGCTCCGGTTAAGACCTTATTTTGTCATATCCCGTTTACCCTAGAATGGGCATGGATTAGTTGGAAATGTTCCAGAAACAAACAAGAGTGATTGAGTTGGAAAACAGTACCTACGGGGATGGTGAGAAAACAGAGATTTAGTCTGGGCCATAAATCTGCATAAGACATTAATGGAGATTTTCAACATTAGAGAAATTTCCCCCCCCAGGATAGACATTTGCTGTTTCCATCTCTCCTGAGCATAAAGAAGAAAGAAAGCCTCAGCTACAGAATGAGGAACTGAACAGAGCACATATTTTGACATTTTAGGTTCTAGAGCAGGAGACGACCCAGACATTCGATCTAATTCCCTGGAAGCCTTGAGAACAGCAAAGAGGCCACAAATCCCAGCCCAGTCCCCTTCCATGCTCTGCACAAATTTCCATTTTTCTTCTTCTCATTCCGGACATCTTCTTTGTTGGAAATCATTAAGCACCCTTCGCTAAATGAAAGCACTACTTTTGAAAAAAAAAAATACAGACCAGATCATGAACAGATAACCCCAATCTCACACGCAGGAAGGAGGGTCAGACTAGAGATTATAACTGAAGCCACTTAAGGCTTAGGTGTGGATTGTATATGCTTTGGAGGTTGCTTCTAATCTTAGGATTCCAGAAGTTAATGACTACTTGCCTTATATTTCCATTGCCTGCTATGATACCCAACACAGTAGGTGCTCAGTAACTATCATTGCTCAGGGACCACATGTAATATAATTACTCCAGCCTCTTGTTTATCTGGGAATTTACATGTTTAATAACCTCTTCAAGTGATTTTGAAAACCTCTGGCCTAAGGCAACAAACCTCAGTGCTGGGCTTGAAGTGATCTCCCTGGGAACGGCATCCTCAGAGAGAATGTTAGACCTCAGGGATCAGACAAGGAATCTTCTATCTGGTCAACAAGTTCAGTCTGCACCTTCTCAGCCAGCCAGGTTGTCAACAGCATCGTTAAAGCATGAGAAAGACCTTCTGAAATGACCCTAAATGTTCCCTGTGTTTTACAGTATCTCACTGGGTATGTGGGGAAAATTCTGTGAGAGGTTTGCCGTGGTGACAGGCAGTGGAGAGCAATACCCTCCAGGCCCCACAGGCGTGTTCCTCCAGCTGCAATATGAAAAAGGAACAGGGAAAATCTAACACCATTTTGATTTGTCCTTTTGATTCCATGTTCAGTATTTAAAATCATGTTCTTACATTAAAGCAAGTGTGCATGCATTCTATTTTAGAAATGAAAAAGTCACATGAGCTTTTCAAAGAAAACAAGAGTCTTCAAAGAAATTTCTTCCCTGAGAAAGTTCTGGGGAAGGCTCCAGAATGCCAGGGGTATGCATTTACTCTACTCCAACGAGGCATCGTCTAGAGCAGAGCTATCCACAGAACTTTCTGAGATCGTGGAAATGATCTGTATAGACACATGTTGCTAGTAAGCACTCAAAATGTGACTAATGAGACTGAGGAACTAAGTTTTTCATTGTATTCCATTTTAATTCATTAAAAAATTTTTAAAGATTTTTTTTATTCCTTAGCACAAGTAGGGGGAGTGGCAGGCAGAGGGAGAGGGAGAAGCAGGCTCCCCACTGACCGGGGAGCCCGATGTGGGGCTCGATCCCAGGACCCCGGAATCATGACCTGAGCCAAAGGCAGACGCTTAACTGACTGAGCCACCCAGGTGCCCCTTAATTCATTTAAATTTAAATAGCCACATGTGGCTGGTGGCTACTGCATCGAACTGGTTTGAAGGGCAAGTTTACATTTTATTCCCAACGTCTCCTGAGAAAAGTCTTCGGAATTAAGGAAGAATCTAAGAAATGGAGCAGAGTATGAGGCTTCTGTAATATTTTCCCTCTGTCTGTCATCCTTCACTTCCGCTCCCATCCCTGTACTCGCCTGAGAACTCCTTCCCCAGGCTCCAGAAGAAGCGAACATATGAAAAAAAGCCTGCTTCTGGGGAGAGCCAGGAATGGGGAGCAGTAGGTGTGAGGAAGTCTGGGAACGCATCCTGGCTGTCTTGTGCTCCTCGCAACAGGACCTCAGGAATCCTGAAGGTAATTTTTAACTTCCTCTCACAGAGGTAGGAAGCGAGGCTTGAGGGTGGAAGTACGTATTGTTCCAGTGACTTGGTGAATGAAGTGGAAGGAGCCAGCCCTCAGCGGCTCTGGATTAGTTCCTCTAACGAACCTGGGTACCTCTCAGGGAAAGATGATGGACTCTTCTTTCCTGGCCTGTGAGCTTGCTAAGATGTCAAAGCCAGACAGCATCCTTGTGGTGTGAAGATAGGTAGATAGATAGATAGATAGATAGATAGATAGATAGATAGAATGATTTACAAATACCCCCGACTTAGTAACTTATCCAAAGTAAATCATGGGGGAATGTTAATAATATTAAAATAAATGGAAAAAGAAAGGGCACAAAATTATATATACTATATTTATATGTAATAATATGTTATATGTGTTATATTTTTGCCATAATGTAATATTATGTCATGTAATTATTATGCATAATATATTGTACATGGTAATATGTATCATATATATAACTTATAACAAAAATTGTATACTTATAACAAAAATTGTAAGAAAATATACCAAAACAGATAGTATTATGTCTGAATGGTAGGATTATAGGTGATTTTAATTCTCTACTTTATATTTTCTGTACGTTTTAATTTTTCTTTAATAAACACCACTTTTGTGATTAGGAAAGCTGATTATGTAGAAAGACTAACACCTCATTTAATAATCATGATTCAGTATCTCGTATTCAGTGAGAACCCACAACATTGTCTTCACTGTTGTGGGCATATATTGGTGTACTTTGGTCCTGCATCAGCCAGCGGATGTTCTGGAACAGCTTGGAATTTTAAACATCCCCTTCGTGTAAGTTTTCTCTGAAGTGGGCTCTGCAGAGACATAGGCATGGGCAATGCCAATGGGCACGAAACAAGGGTAACTTGACCAAGGAGGAGACAGGTTAGAGTTCCTTTCAACTGACTAAGAGCGAGCGGGCGGGGGGTATTGGGGCCCTGGATAGCAAGCAGCTATTGTCAGAATGAGCAGTCTTCCAGACACCCGGTAGCAAAAGCTGTGCCTTTTTCTAATTTACAAAAAGGCAACTTCTAGGCTAACGGTGGTCTTGCTGTTACCAAGAGTAGACTCTTTGGTATCACCCACTTGATCATATTCAGAGTGAAATGCAAAGCTGGGAAACACCTGCAGGAGCTATATCGAAAGTTTGCCCCCATAACAGCCTTCAAAAGTCAAGGCAAATGCCAAGATCTCACACATGCCTAATTTCTAACCACGGATATGCAATTCCAGGCTCCTAGCTCCCCTGAGGTAGCTTTAGGTTGGCTTCAGGCTGATTCTTTGAAAGCAATTGCTGCTAGAATTGGGTAAAATGCACTCAGAACTGAACAGTAGTTTCTAAGGTGTTGAGAGCCTGGGCGAGCCAGCTTCCCCCTTCCACAGACAGACGCAGGATCGGATGAGAGCAGGGCTTTCTGCTGTGATGTGCGGCTCCCACTGAGAACACTGCTTTGCAGGCAGGACACGTAACGCTGCTTTATACATCACCCAGCTTTGCCACATCCTGTTATGTTGCATCCCATCCACCTAAGCCGTGATGGAGGGCATACGACCTGGGGTGGCACGAAGCACTTTGTAATGCATCGTAGCGTTTAAGTTGGCATCAGCCAAGTCGCGCACATTGGCTCGGACACTAGATGCTCGTTAAACAGAGGACACGATCTCATGTGCAGCAAGTGATAGCCGAGGGTATAAAATGCATCAGGGAAGAGCATCTGCATCACACCACATCTGAGAACCGAAGTTCCTCTACTGCATTGAATTATCAGTTCCCCGCTGGAAAGTTCCACAACCACTGGGTCCTTGCGAGAGACGATCTGACAAATGGAGCTACTCCAAACGTCTGGAAAGAGGATGGCGCCTCCAGTCTCCTGTAGAGCGGCCCATGCCTTGTGAGGACATCACCTTCAAGTACTGATGCTAGTGGATCCCTATCAAGCAACTTATGAAGCCCACAGCTCGGTTAACAGCTATCACCTTGAATCCGAATAATGCCAAATGACTTATAGTAGTTTAACTCAGGATCTTATTATCTTCACCTATTTACCAATGGATTAAGTACATGAGACTTTGCAGGAGAATGACGATGATGAACAATGAATGAATGAATGAATGTCGTGAGTCTCTCTAATGCCAACTCTTCACTATAAATGAAGTGAACTCTTCCTTATAAATGAAATGAATAAATGCTCTCCTCCTCCAGCTGCTGCCTGAAGGACTGGGACTGAGTAAATATGGGAAAACTTATGTTCTCCAAACCCCACTATGGAGCAGTAAGGGGACTTGGGAACACCACAGTCCTCAAAGACCGAGAAGCACTAGGGTATGGCTCACACATTCACAGCAGGCTGGGAATCCTCCCTGTTCCTCTCAAGAAAGGAGGGTTCAATGCAAGTTCAGGAGGGCTTCAAGAGCTCATGACTGGCCTTTAGGTTACAGATGCTTCCTGTTATATCCTTTTGTAAAAGTTTCATGCTCTGAGATTCTCTTGGCCCAGTCAGAGAGGGAGGAAAGTATTTGGGAAGCGGGATCGGGGCTATGTTTCTCAGGAGACTTCTTTTTATTCAGTATAATTGGAACACTCTGATGGGTAAGCAGTCCATCCAACAATCCATTGGTGAGTAGCAGGCCCAGCGCCTTGGCGATGTCAGGTCACCCTTCAGCTCTCACCCCTCCATCAGTCTTCCTCTGATGTGACTAAATTCTTACCTTCCTACCCTAATCAAGACTAATGGGTTGGCAGGAATAGAAATAACAAGCTCAATCAAAAAAGTGCCGCTGGACTTCGCCAGAACCAGCACTGGAAAACCAGATGAGTCAAAGCAGCTTCTCTCTACTTCGTTCTGTCCCTTTCCCTTTCTAGAACCGCATGGCCTTTCACTTTCCCTTTCCCTGCATGACATCTCCCCACCCCCATCTCCATCTCCGTCTCTGCCTTCTTCCAACTAGCTGTCTCTCTTAACCAGCTTTCTCTGTCTCTTTATGTGCACAAGGACAAACATGGCTACCTCGACCCATTTTAATTGTCCTCAGTTCAAGTGCCTTAAAAAAACACAAAGTACTGTGTCTTGTAGCTCTAATAAAAAGTCCCAGAAGATTTAGGCTCATTTAGGACTGGTCAACTCCGGTCCAATCGGTACTGTCCACTGAGTGTCCACTCTAGTCCATTCGGTATGGCCAGGATAGTCCTATCATCCAACCAAAACTTTCAACCACAATTTCACACAAATCATGGTACAGTGAAAGAGAATAGGCTTAGAATCAGACAGACTTGGGTTTGGACACTGGCTCAGAAATTACCAGCCATGTGACCTCGGCTAAGGACCATAAACCTCAATTTCTCCATAAGGATAGAGGAAATAGCATCTCCTAAAAGGTGTTTTGGAGGAAGAATGACTTATTTTGGAAAGAGTTACCTAGACTCAGAATCTCCACTTCTTCGCTTCCTACTCCCTCCACATTCACTTACTTCTCTGGCTTCTGCTTCTGTCATTCCCTTGAAATTGGTTTCATTAAGGTCAACTGTGACTTTCCTATTGGTAATATTTGTCTTGATCTTATTTAACTTCTCTTTAGAGTAGGCACTGTTGACCATTATGTCCTTGAAAATGTTCGTTCTGTGGCTTCTATGACAATATATCCTATGTTTTTACAAATTTATTTGTTGGTTTCTTTGATTAATATATAAATGAACAAATGAAATAGTCCATCTTTTTTGTATCCTCACCAAAAGTTAACTACTGCTAACATGTTTGATTCTCTTTTCTTTTTCATTCCTTTCTTTATGAAAACCACTTCATCATTTTATAAAAATTTTTACTTGCTCAGGATGTAAATTCAATTAATGGAAATGTAAAAAAAAAAAAAAGAGCAGAAAAGAAATTTAGAAACAGCTCAAATCCCTCCATCCCAAATTTCTATTCTTTATTTAGGATAACACAAACGCTTTTTGTTACCCAAGGTATCTTTTTAAAATGCAAACATGGACCTAGAAATAGAGGGAAATACATTTTTTTAAATGAGCTCACACTACAGATGCTATTTTAAGTTAAAAGAATTAAACTTCATTTTGCTTGGTTTTAATGTACGTGAAACAGAAGCACTGTTGACCTTCAAATGATTATGTCCTTCACCTGCCGTAGAAACCATTTTCTGAAAGATCCCTTCAAAGCTAAGATGAGAATATGAAAACTATTAGGCAGGTAGAGTCATCACATATTTCTCTGTTAGACATGAGTGCTCTCTCAATTCCTCCCAGCTCCCTTTGCCCACGTCCTGATCGTGTTTGCTGTATGGTTGTTTTTACATTGTCTCCATCTGTAGCTGTCATTTTAATTTCTGTACATGTAATTCCCATAGTTCCTTGGAATTTGGCTTTGGCTTTAGTTTGACTCTCTATTCAAAGGTATTTAATGCTTTCTACCAGTCCTTTGATCATGGAATGTCCATTCTTGGGTTCTTTATTTTGATTTACCTCAATGTGAAATTTTGTTATCTGCAGTTTTTTCAGAAATGCTCATGAGTCTGTATTCTTTGAGTTACTTCATATGTGAAAGAGTCTGCTGTAGCTTTTTACAGGAATGTGTCTTGGGTCATGTAATGTTCGCAGGTCACACCTTCTTTCTCTTAGAACTCTGATGATATTCCTCCTTTACTTTTTTCTAGCATTGGATGTTCTTGTGGAAGTCTACTGTTCTTCACTTGATGCATGAGAAAACTCTCTTTACCCTTGTTCATTAACTTAACTAGGTTTGCATCACTGGCCTACATCTTACATTCAGTCTGAGCAATTGAGATGATGTATAAAAGTGCCTGGCAAAGAGCCTAGTACAGGGGCTGACCAACTCTGGCCCATAGACTGAATCAGCCCACAACGTGTTTTTGTAAACAGAGTTTTATTAGAACACAGCCATGACTATTCGTTTATATCTTGTCTGTGGCTGCTTTGCTGCTATAATGGCAGAGCTTGTGACAGAGACCACATGGTCTGCAAACCTAAAATATTTACTACTTGTCCCTTTACAGAAAATGTTTACAAACCCCTGACCTAGACATAATCTTTTCCCCAATACACACACTCCATCTCTTGCCTATAGAATCAGAAAACGTGGACATTAAAAGAAACTTTACACTTCACCCTCTCGTCTAGCACCTTGTTTTCTGCAAGAAAAATAAAATAAAATCTAGCCATCTGCCCACCAGTCTTTCGTTAACCAACTCTTTTGTTCACCTGCATTCCGCCATGTCTATATTACCTGGTATCACCTTTCAAAGTTGAATTCACATCTATGTCCAGGGACCCATCACAACTGAGGCAGAATGATGTTTCAATTTAAAACTGCATTCAGGGGCGCCTCACTACCACAGTCGGTTAAGCCTCCAACTCTTGGTTTTGGCTTGGGTCATGATCTCAGGGTCGTGAGATAGAGCCCGGTGTTGGGCTCTGCTCTCAGCATGGAGTCTGCTTGAGACTCTCTCTTCCTCACCCTCTGCCCCTCCCTGCTGCTCTCTCTCTCTCTCAAATAAATAAATTAATAAAAAAAAAAAAGACAAAAGCCCCAACTGTCTGCATTCAGACACTCAGGGTCATGAGATCAAGTCTCCCCCCCGCCCCCCGCCCATGGGCTCTGTATTCAGCAAGTAATCTGCTTGAGATTCTCTCTCCCTTACCTTCTGCCCCTCCCTGCTGCTCTCGCTCTCTCTCTCAACTAAATAAATATATCTTAAAACAAGAAACTGCATTCAGACTCCAGCCCTATTGCTTTCCTGTGGTCAGATGGGCCACGCCCACTTGCAAATAACCAGTCAGTATCAACCACAGCAAGAGGTTTGACGAGAGGGAGAGTAAAATCAAACTGCTTCTGATGTGAGTCAAGTCCAAGAAAATTAAATGCTAAGTCTATTAAACGTAATGTTGAAAAGATCCAGATTTTAAAAGAGTTTCGCTGTGATGACTTTGAAATGCACTTGAGCAGGACTCATCTGGTCCTTCTTCTTGGGGAATGGGCAGCTTTCCGCAGAAGGAATACCTGTGGAGATCATTTCTGGCTCTGTGAATTGCCATCTCCACTCACTATCTCTCATGTACCAATTTGCGGAGAGTGATGAGGGTGGTGAGATAGGAGAAAGGATTAATAGTCTGCTTTCCAGTGACTGGGAATGTTGAGAATAGATATTTAGCAGAGGGTGAGATAAGGAATCTCCATGCTCTCTGTGTGTTTGTACATGGAAGATATCAATATATCAGCCTTTCAGATATCTACTTGCCTTAGGTCAGTTAAAATTAGAGGCAGGAATTTTATTTAACTCTGTGTTATCTTCTCTTTGCAACTTGAAGTAGAGGTAGGCTGGGTAACACAAAATAGATCTTGGGGTGGGCACACATTTGTAATGTATATAACAGGCTGAAATACAGCTTTTTCTATTTCCTCCTTCATGGACAGCAGAGTAAGCATCTACAAAGCTGACCCAGAATGTGTGGCCTCAGGCAAGTTTCTTAACCTGCTTTGCCTTAGTTTCTTTTTCTTTAAGATGGAGGAGTAAGAACTAACTTAGCCAAGTACTGACTCTGTGCTAGGTATGATTCTAATGCTCTCCAAGGATGATCTCATTCCATCCTGACAACTCTTCAAGATACTGCTATTGTCCCCTCTTGTATGAGCAAAGTGAGGGATAGAGAGGTTCAAGCCATTAGTTAGTGGGATTGGAACTTGGAAGTCTGGTTCCAAAGAGTATTCTGCCTCCAATCAACAGTGAGGTTAAAAATATACAAAGAGAAAAAATTCAAGTAAATTTCTTATCATTTACTTTGTAGATAGTAAGCATGCAAGAAATGGTAATGATCTAAAATAATGGTGATGATTGTGATGAAAAGAACAATAAAACACCAGAGTGATTTAGAAAAGAGTGATTATAACCCCTGAGAGGGCTTCTGGCCCCAACCAAACTTTCCTCCTTACCAGAGAGAGAGGGCTGTCTTTATTTGATCTTGGATCCCACTTGGGACAAAGACTGCCTCCTCCTGACACAGTATTGATGGAGTTCAAAGTTACTGAGGCCATTATCACAGTTCTGGCTTTTGGTCTTTGACCACGGGGCTTATGCTTAGCCTTTATCTTCTGCCAGGGTCTCAAAATCAGGGATGATTTTCATGCATTCACATCGGCTGCCAGGGAGAAATCAGGAATTACCACTTCTGGCTGTGGAAGGCTTGGGACTGGGGCCCACCCTGACCATTGGGCATCAGTGAGAAGAGATAGGAGTATTCCTCTTCTGAGAATTCAGCTCTGGGCTTCTGCCTCTTCCATAGCAGACTGATGGTGGAAAGGAGGTTTGGGAAATAAATCACAGTCTGTGAGCTGAAGAAGAGGATGCAGGGAAGGCAGAGAATGAGAAGAGGTGAAATTCAGGTAGCAACAATGAAAGGCTTTGGCAGGAACTGTGAATCACAAGAAGATGAAGTTGGGATATGTGGTCATGTGGTGAAGAAGATGAGCAGTACTTCTCAAGAGTAAGCAAAGACCAAAAGAATTAAAAACAGGGACTCAAGCAGATATGTGTACACTCATGTTATTAATAAAAAACCAACTTAAAATGGAATGATGTTCTATGTAAACCTCATGGTGACCACATACCACCATAAAAAAATCACAGTAGCCAAAAAGCAGAAACAACCCAAATGTCCATTGATGGATATGAGAAAAATATGGTCTACCCATACAAAATATGGTCTACCCATACAATGGGATATTATTCGACCCTAAAAAGGAAATAAATTCTGATATGTTCTACAACATGGATGAACCTTGAAGATATTATGCTAAATAAAAGAAGCCAAACACTAGAGAGTGGATATTGTAGGATTCCCCTTATACAGGGGACCTAGAGCAGTCACATTTATAGATAGAAAGTAGGTTGGAGTTTGTCAGGGCCTGGGGGGCAGAGATTGGGAGATGGAGAATTATTGTCTAATAGATACAGAGTTTCAGTTGGTGAAGACGAAAAAGTTTTGGAGATGTATGGTGGTGATAATTGCAGAGTAATGTGTGTGTACTTAATGTCACTGAATGATACACTTAAAATGGCTGAAATGGTAAATTTTATGTTACATCTATTTTACCATAATTAATACAATGAATAAAAAAATAAAGGAAACCTCAAAATAAAAGAGCAGGCAAATATGACTTAGTCACAGTTGTTGCTTTCTAATGCACATTGATTACATAGATATACGTTTATATTGAGTGGTAGTGGTGGCTGGGGTGAAGACGAAACCAGCAAAATGTATTTAATTTCCATTTTTACCAATCCGAACCCACTGGTCAAAAATGAGGCCCATAATTTACCCCAGGGAGCTGCCACAAAATTTGGCCAGTCCTGCCCTCCCATCAGTCACTCTCCAAAGAGGCCCAAGTGAGACCCCATGGAGGGTGTCACCCCCAGGATTCCTGACAGGAGAGCTGGCAAGATTAGAGCAGCAGGAAAGTAGGTCAATGGGAGAAGTCATTTGCTGGCTTGCAGAGACTTCAGCTGGGGCGCCAAAGAGCAGGCTGTGCTACCGGCTGAGATTCAGGGCATGAGCGCCTTATTATACACAGGGCTAAATGTTGTTAATACCATGAGGTTGCCCAGAGCTCTCTAGAAGCCAAACCGAGAGACTCTCATTGACTCTGGCAGCCTCCCCAGTGCTGGCAAATCAGGGCATCACGGGACTCTAGTCTCCCTACAATTAAACAGATAATTAAGAAATAAGAACATATTTTTCCAATATAAATTGATAGATGCTGGTTGGTAATGTTAGCATCAGGAATAAATTGAGCAGTAATCTGCGAAGGATGTTATTGCTATTACAAAAATAAAGATCTGTCTCCGCAACCAATCAATTCGGCAGATATATACCAACAATCAAATTGTTAAAAATGACTTCTATAAATTGCCCAGTGTTCCGTCTAATGGTACCAGAAGCAGCTGTGATACAATTTAGAGCTGATAGAACCATACGTCGAGCGTGCTTTTTCATCCTGATGGTTTTTGTTCCCTCCTAAGCAGTTGTGGTAGAGCCCCAGCTTTGTTTAATGCACCCATGTGAAAACAAAGTGTATTTCACGCCACGGGTTAGCAAAGGCATTTTGGCAGAAACGCTCAGAAATATATGCATTTAATATGGGAAGAATAATTCAATTTTCTTTCTATTATTTCAGCTACAAGGTTGCAATATCTTTAATTCTTCATTAAGCCCTCTGGCTTGCAAGGAAGTCGCTGTTCTTTACGAGCTGCCATACCTCTTCCAAATGAATGTGGAGAAGACCCACAAAGGGATAGTTATAATCAAGTATTTTTCAGTCTTGTCTAACAGCCATTTCAATGAAATCAGAACGATTGAGTACATTTTCTTGATACCTGCAGCACTTGAAGACTCGGTCTGTCCAAACTTTGATTGTCTGTTAATGCCTAATCACCAAGCCACCCTGTGATCTGTCGGTGGCCTTTTTTTCCTTTGCATATTCATGTCAGCTGACAGAGCAGTTAAAAACTGGCTGAACTGAAAGCAATTTTCCCAGTGGGGAGCCCTGACACAACAGGAATCCATCTTGAATATTACAGTTCCAAACTTCGTTCTCATGTTGAAGTTTGTCTGGTAAACTCAGATGGTGCCCAAGCTGAGACATGGTTCACTCCAGACACAATTAACAGTGAGAGCAAAAACATCAACAGTAGCCATTGGTCTCCTACTGAGTGTTAAGTTCTTTCTACAAATAATGGGACACCAGGAGGCATATCAACACAAATAAACGTGGTCCCTGCCCTCAAATAACTTACTATATAGTGAGGAAATGGCTAAAAAAATTGAGTGGTTTGGGAATAACTAAGGTGATACAAATTGGGGTGAGTCCTGCAGAATAGATTTGCTTTGGAAGAGAAAGTTCCTATTTCTCCCCCAAGATAAAGGTAGACAAGCTCTACACGGGACTCTACACAGGAGGGTTTAAGAGGAGCCACATCCTTGTCTTGAGTTCAACAATCTAACGATGTAGTGGAGGAAGAAATTTAGAGTGACAGCTTATATAATAAGGTAAGAGAAATAGAGAAATTCAGGGGCAGGGAAGGGAGAGAGAAGTCAAGGTGGGCCAGGGTCAAGGACAGGGCTGAGGAGGCATGAACGAGGCATATTAAGTTTTACATAAAAATGATGCCTTGTGAATGACATATCTGATAAAGGGTTAGTATCCAAAATCTATAAAGAACTTATCAAACTCGACACCCAAAACACAAATAATCCAGTTAAGAAATGGACAGGAGACATGAATAGACATTTTTCCAAAAAAGACATACAGATGGACAACAGACACAAGAAAAGATGCTCAACATCATTCATCATCAGGGAAATACAAATCAAAACTACAGTGAGATATTAACTCACACCTGTCAGGCTGGCTAAAATTAATAACACAGGGTACAACAGGTGTTGGTGAGGCTGTGGGAAAAGGGGAACCCTCTTCCACTCTTGGTGGGAATGCAAACTGGTGCAGCCACTCTGGAAAACAGTATGGATGGTTCTCAGAAAGTTAAAAACAGAACCACCTTATAATCCAGCAATGGCACTACTAGGTATTTACCCAAAGGATACAAAAATACTGATTTGAAGAGACATATGCACCCCAATGTTTATAGAAGCATTATCAACAATAGCCAAATTATGGAGAAAGCCCGAATGTCCATCAACTGATGAATGGATCAAGGAACTGTGGTGTATACATACAATGGAATATTACCCAGCCATCAAAAAGAATGAAATCTTGCCATTTGCAATGACATGGATGGAGCTAGAGTATATTACACTAAGTGAAACAAGTCAGAGAAAGACAAGTACCATATGTGGAATTAAGAAACAAAACAGATGAACATAGAGGAAGGGGGGAAAAGAGAGGGAGACAAACCATAAGAGACTCTTCTCTCCCCCCCCCCTTTTTTTAAGTAGACTCCAGACCCAGCGCAGAAACCAATGCAGGGTTTGAACTCACAACCCTGAGATCAAGACCTAAGCTAGGATAAAGAGTTGGACTCTCAACCAATTGACCCACCCAGGTGTTCCATGAGAGACTCTCAACTATAGAGAACAAATTGAGAGTTGCTGGAGGGAGGTGGGCAGGGGATGGGCTAGACGGGTGATTGGTATTTAGGAGGGCACTTGTAATGAGCTAAATCACTAAATCCTACTCCTGAAACCAATGTAAATAAAAACTTGAAACAAAAAATAAAATCAGACTTCCTGCAGAGATACTAAAAAAAAAAAAAAGAAGAAGAAAGAAAGAAAAAAAAAAGAAGAAGAAGAAGAAAGAAATGATGCCCGGCAATCAATTGAAATCTGAAGAGTCTGGAACTCAGGACAAAAGTCAAGAATAAAGATTTAGAAATTCTCTTTTGTGGAATACTTGTCAGGTATATTGTAGAATGCCCTAGAAATTCTATTTCTGACCCTCAATAATATTTAATTTCTTCCCAATAACAGTGGCAGAGAAATAGGCTCAGTATAACCCCATTTATGAAAACAACATTAAACAAAATAAAAATAAATATTTTACGTGAACTCTTGGTCCTTCGATCTCTATTCCCAAACGTTTCCTTGCCTTATCTCCTGCTATAGTCCTCCCTCAACCTTACACTTCAGCTTCGTTATACAGAAGCTGAGCTAGAGTAGGCATTCAATGCTTGTTGGATGAACAAATTAATTACAATTTTCAAAAATAACCCACACTTTCTTTCCCCTCCATCTTTATTGAGGTATAATTGACAAATAAAAATTGTATATATTTAAGATGTATGCCTTGATGTTTTGATATATGTATACATTGTGAAATAATAAATACAATCAAGCTAACTAACATATCCATCAATATTTACCATTTCCTTTCCTTTCCCTTCCTTTTTGTGTGTGTGGTGAAAACACTGAAGATTCATGCTCTTAGCAAATTTCAAGCTTATAATATAGTGTTGTTAACTGTATTTATCCTGCATTTTCAAGATTACATCTTAGTGTTTGCTCATACTGTTCCACCTGCTTGGAATGCCTTAACCCTTCCCTCATCTGTTGTAATTAGATTAGTCATCCAGCATCCTCTCCAAACGCCCTCTTACCTGTGAAGTCTTCTCAAACAACTCAACCTAGAATTTCCTGTCCCTCCTCTGCCATTCTGCAGGAATTTGTAACTTCAGCTGAGCACTTAGGACACCTTGCTTTGTATTCAGATCCAACTTCCTCATAAGATTCTAAGATCCTTGGGAGATCTTTGGCAATTTTATATCCCTAATACACAGCATAGGATCTTGCACATAGTAGGCACTCCATAACGAATTGCTGTATTGTCTTGAGTTCAATCTAATCGATTGTTAGGGTTTATGGCAGGCCAGATCTTGCTGCCTGTTGTAGATCATTAACTGAATGTCTCCCAAACCAAATCAATTCATTTAATTATGAAGTTGAGTGTCATCATATTTTAAATAATTTACTCTGAAACTCCAGGTAATTTAAATCTAAGATGAAAAGCAGATGTTTCATGTAAGAGCGCTAAGTAGGAAAGATGTTTCTTTGTTGGATATCAATGTCAACACAGAGAACGTAGGGGCTTCAAGCGAAGATCTGGCCTGGCCGGCGTGGGAATGGGCAGGAGAGGAGAAGCTGGCACATCTTTGGGCAACCAACCTCCTTTTCCTTTTCTCCAGGGGAATGAGCATATTTTCCTGTCTACTTTCGCAGCAGTTACCCCCTGCAGATTTCCCGATGAATCAGAAGCTGCCTCTGCACAGACCCATAATCCACAGCTTGTAAGTAATTCTCAAATCTAATTTATTAAAAACTCATTTATTTTCAACAACACCAGATTTCTGATTAATTCCCAGCACCATGGGTTATTTAATGCAGTGGGTTTCATTGTCATTTCTGATTTCCCAAAGTGCTTGATTGATAGAAGCTATTGTGGGCTTAGTCTGTCAGCGTATTGTTCCCTTGTCAAGTGACAACAAAAAAAACCTTATTGATGGAATTGCTGGGTGTCTCTTAAATAAGGTAGAAATACAGTGTGGCATTGGAGGCACACAGGTGTTAGGCATTCACTAGGGAAGTCAAAAATTATGCTTAGAAACTTCACTGAAATGTAAGGCATAGATCCCTGTCTATACTCCACCTAGAAAAGTCTAGCAAAGTGTGTCGTGTTTTTTCCTCTAATACCAAGGAACTAGGAGGTCTATTTCCATTTTGCCTTTTTATGAGGGTGATGAAATGCAGTGAAGTAGATTCAGAACCATAAAACCATGTTTGTTTTATAAATTTTTCAGAATGTTAAAGACCCATTTAAATTTTTGAGGAGAGTAACCCTTAAAAGACAGTATAGTCATTAAAGCTCAAAAAAAAAAAAATAAGTAAGAGATGGTGCCAGGACGTTTATGTGGCTAATATGCCACACTAAACAGGAATCCTCTTTGTTTACTCCCTTAACCTCTCCCCAAACTGAGATTACCTACCCAACCAAGCCACAGATACGAGCTAGGAATTGGGAATTAGGTATAAAAATTGTCCTAAAAGTTTAACAAAGGGGAAAGAAGCAGTTCTTCCAAGTAATGGCAAACTGTTTTCACAACTTGGTGTACTAAGTTTGTTAAAATGAGCCAACTCTCTCTTATATACCTTCCAATAGTGTCTTTTATCTTTCCAGATAGACAAGGACCCCGGTGGAGGAGAATTGACCATCAAATGGAAAATCCAATCCCTTCACATTTCTTAAGCATGAGGATAGATAACTTCCTAATCAGATCTTTCTCAGCTAAACACCTTCCACAACCCTCAGTGAGAGCAGGCCAGAGATTTGGATTCGTTTCTGTGCCAAATATTTCCCTTTAGCCTAGTGTCTAATGGTGGGTCTATTGTGCAGTTTATGAAATGTTCACAGTGAAAGAGATAATAGACCACCTTGAACAGCTTAGAGGAAACATACGGTGTAAAACCAAGAGCTCAGAAGTCAGGAACCTGAGAAGAAAGCATAATGTAGGATAAGTGTCCCCACCCCTTTTCATCACCTATACTTGCCTCCCTGGATGAAACTCTAAGAGGGCAAACTAGGGAATAATGTGACAGGGTCCAGAGTTCTTCAAATTCCACTTCCCCAGGCCCTTCGTTACATATAAACAAGCTTACTCATGTGCAATTTCTCTCCTATAAATACAACTCTCCTGACAATCTACTGTCAGAAAAGTGAACACTTTGAGATATTTTCCAAAGAGGAATTTACAGTAATTTATCTACACATCTGTATGCAAAGGCATGTATTTACTGAACAACTACATTTAGAATAAATGAGGTCCTATTGCCCTTTACAAAAGATACAGTTAAAATTGTGCCGTCTTCAGTTTTCACAAAGATCGACCAAGATTAAAGTTAACATATTGGGGTGTCTGGGTGACTCAGCTGGTTAAGCAATAGACTCTTGATTTCAGCTCAGGTCACATGATCTCAGGATCATGAGATCCAGCCCTGCATGGGTCTCCATGCTCAGCACCCAGGGTCTGCTTGAGATTCGCTCCCTCTCTGTGCCCCTCTCCCCATTCTCACTCTCTCTCTCAAAAAATAAAAATAAAAATAAAATAAATAAAATCCTTTTTTAAAAGTTAACATATTAAGATGGTGATGATATAGGAAAGACACTTTTATATAGTTATGTATAGATTGGTGCAAACTCTATGGAGGACAATTTGAGAATATGCATCAAAATTAAAATGTGCTATTAGAGATTTCCAATTTTAAGATAACAGCGGAGTCTTTTCCTGCCCCTTTTTCTTCTAAGAAATCACCAAAAACCAACAAGGAATAAGAGAAGCAAAACACAAATTCCATAATCCATGAAATTAGGAAATATTTATAACCTCCAAATATACTATATTGAAAATAAATGAAGGAGTTTAAATGATTTGGCAGCACGGAGAAAGCCTGTTTAGTTGGTTAACAATAGGATTTTTAAGACACTTACTACCATAGAATGCAGGAGTGAGGAAAGTGGCTAAAAATGGGGAGATTGATTAAAAGTCTATATAAGGAACAAAGAACCCCTCAGAGCCTCACCCTATCCTGAGCAGTCACATGTGTATCTCTCTCATTTCCAGGACCAAGTAGGAATTAAAGCAGAATGGCTTCAAACTCAGGGTCACCAGCCCAGTGGAAGGCAGGGAATAAGCACTAGATTAAAAAAAGTAAATTATGTGTAAAATGAACAGCAAGTCCCCCACCTCCTCTGCTATGCTTAGCTGCCAAAACACCGAGAACCAGATTTACTGCCATGGCCTTCCTCTTTCCCCACCACCCTCCACCCAAAGGAAGTAAAATAAATTGCAGAATTCTTCTCTGGAATAACTGAATGTCCCAGAGAAAATACCTAGAGATACAGATATGAATTCCACCAATAAAAATCAATCCGCTCACTACTCCACTAATTTACAACGAAGCCAAAAGCTCAGCTCCACAGATGGAATTTCCAATCAGCTCTTTAATAGCTCCTTCTAAAATATGAACTGACAACCAAGGATCTCTTGACATTTGAGAAAATCCTCCAAAATGAAAGATACTAAAACACACACACACATGCACACACACACATGGGGAGAAGGAACAACAAAGAAACAGAGACAATGTAGGTAGAAAAAATTATTTTCAAAAAATAAATATTATTTATATTCTTAGAAATAATGAAAATAATAAACCCATGGGGGAGAAGGAACTATAAAAAGAATAATCAGAAAAAAGGAATTCTTCAAAATTTAAAATATTACAGCAAATCATTTTTAATGTTTTTTTTCCAATAAATGGGTAGAAAAAAAGAGTTTAAGAAATGTCTCAGAGAGCATAACAAAAAGACAAGGAGGTAAATCAAAGGAGAAATGATGGAGAAAATTAGAGGCTCAAACCAAGAGATCCAACATCTCATTAATAGACGTACCAGAAAGAGAGAACAAAGGAAGGCACACGGAGGGAATCATCAAAGAAATAATACAAGAAAATTGTAGGACATAGATCTCCAGATTGAAAGAACCTCCAGAATGTAGCTACAAAGAATCAAAAAGACCCACATCCAAGGGTAACACTGTAAAATTTCAATACGTTGGGAATAAAGAGCCTACACCTTTAAGAGGTTGTTGTTTTTTTTAATTATATACAAAAGATCAGGAATCACAATGGCACTGGATTTCTCAACAGCATTATTGGAAATTAGAAGACAGTGCAGAAATGTCTTTAAAATTCTGAAGGAAAATTATGTTCTATCTGCATTTGGCCAAACTATCAACTGTGAGGGTAAAGACATCTTCAGGTAGAAAAGGACCTAACATTTTTACATTTCATTAATCATTCTTTGGAAGCTACTAGAGAATGCACCCCATAAAAAGGATTAAAACAGACGCAAGTCATCAGGGGTCTAATACAAGAGAGAAAGATAAAGAGAATTCTTAGAATGAGAGCAGCAAGCCCAGAGAGCAACCAGTCAACACAGGAGCAAGAAAATGGAAGGTTCTAGGGAAAAGAAGGAACTGATTGATCACCGATGAATGTGTCACCATGGAAAATTGTATTGAAAGGTTGTTGGATGAAAAATTAAATATTTACAAAGAAAACAGGGAATGAAAAATACGAGGCGATCGTTAACACCAGAGGAAAAAGTCCAAGAAGGAAAACAATCATAGCGGACTACTTGGTATACCAGTGGACAAAGTTTGCACAGTCAAAATAACGTCATGTAAGTACAAATGTCAGTTTAACCCTCAGCTGTGATATGAGTACATAACGAGTCTGGAGGGAGGGGAAAGAGGGCATAAGAAAACTAATTCTTCATCTGACATAACAGTCAATAGAAAACACCCGAAAGGATAACTCAAACATCAGTATGAGATCACAATCTAGAGAAATGGAGGTAAAAACCAGATGGAAGAAACAAAAGGATTGAAAACAGCGGAGTGGCCTGTGGGGAACCAGGAAATGGTGGGCCTTGGGGCTATGACTTCTAGTTATGTTTTTCAGTGCTCCTCGATTTTTAAAAATTACCTGCCTGTGATAATTTGATAAAAAGTAAACATTTACTTTTAAATAACAATGGGGTCATATTAGGTGATCTTTAAAATTGCTCCTAGCTTTAAAAAGCACTTATTAAAAACTTCAAAGGAGAGAAACCACTGGAAGGAGAAAAGTATGAAAAGTAACTAGCATGTCAAGGGGCTAAATAAAGACTTTTCTTCCCCTGCATGGGCTCCTTCTTTCCTGCTCTTATGCTAATTCCATAAGGTTTGGAGTAGAAAAAAACATATTTGGGTGAATAGAACCTATCTCTGAACTTGCCCTAAGTTAATTTCCTGAAGAGTAATTTAAAAGAACACAGATAGAATACTATTCAGCAGTACGAGAGAGCACACTCCATGCTACAAAATGGATAAATCTTAAAGGAATTATGCTAAGGGAAAGAAACCAGAACCACAAGATTACATAATGTAGGATTTTACTGCTACGACATTCTGGAAAAGGTAAAACTATTGGGACAGGAGATAGATCAGAGGTTGCCAGGACCTGGGAGTAGAGTGTGGGCTTGACTTTACAGGTGCTGGTTGGGGGGGAGGGCGGTTTGAAGGGATGGAATAAGTCTGTATCTTCATTGTGCTTTGGGTTGAACAATGATATGCTTTTGTCGAAACTCATAGAACTGCATAAAAAGGGTAAATTTTACTGCATGCGTATTATATCTCAGCAAGAGAGACAGAGAGGGAGAGGAGACAGGGGAATGGACAATGATTCCAAAATAGTTCTAGCTTCACAGATCATTAGATGAGACTAAAATAATCCCACCTCACTGGGTCTTTCCTCACAGCCCTGGGTAGGTAATTAAGGTCTCATAAGGCCTAAAGTTCAACATAATTTTTTCCCAGATGTATCAGCGGGGATAGAGAAACCCAAAATGTCATGCAGGACTCTGCTAGCTTCATGATCAATGCAGTCTTTTTCAGAACTTTCTAAAAGTCAAATATGAAAATTAAAAGCCTCTCTGCAGTAGATTGCAAAAATAGCCACAATTCTTCTCCTTCCTGAATCCACACTACTTTGCAACGTGCCTTTGCAGCTCCTTTCATCAAGAGGACTTGTCTAGGTCTCCACCACTTGAATCTGGGCTGACCTTGTGAATTGCATCATGAATAGAACATGGTGGAGGTGACTTTGTACCGGTTCTGAGCATTGGCCTCAAGACTTGTGGCCTTTCCCTAGATCTCTTAGAGGGCTGCCCAGCTACCATGTGAATAAGCCTGGGCTTGTTCCCATGAGAGACATGTGTCTGAGTCACCATCATCATCACCTGCTAACCTTCAGGTGTGTGAGTGAGGCCATCCTAGATGAGGAAGCCTCCAGCTAATCCACTGGCTGACCACAGACACGTAACCAAGCCCGGTGAAGATCAGCCGAGCCTGGCCCAGGTGAGCTGAATCATCCAGCTGAACTATAGAATCATGAACAACAATAAATGGTTGCTGTTTTAAGTCACTCAGCTTTGGGGTAGTCTGTTAGGCAGCAAAGCTAACTGATAAAATATAAAAAAGAATGTACACTGTTAAATATATCAGTATGTATTTATACTGATATAAATACCAATATAAAAGATACATACTGATATAAATATATATAAAATATATATATACTGATATAAGAATATATACTGATAAAATATAAAAAGGAGTATAATTCAGTAAAAGAAAAAGGGGGAAACAACCCACTTAGGTGTGTTTGTAATACTGAAAAGCTAGGTATCTTAGGCTTGAGATGAGTCATCAGAAAATAAAAATAAGACTTCTTAAAGTTTCATAAAATACTGCATTATACTTTGAAAAAGCAATTTTACTCTCAGCAATTTATTCTACAGCTATACTCACGCTGGTATGCATTAATGTTAATAACCAAGTGAGCTCTGATTAGTCTAAATGAAGTTTTACTAAAATACAGCCTCATCCGTTTATTTACATGTTCTTTGTGGCTGTTTTCACAACAACGGCGGAGTTGAGTGATCTCGATAGAGATTGCGTAGCTGTCAAAGCCTAAGATATTTATTATCTGATCCTTTACAGATATACAGATCAATAAAAATTTGCCGACCCCTCGTCTTAGCCAGTGGTTCTCAAATGTTAGTGAACATCAGAGCTACCTGAAGGACCTATTAAAATATCGATTGCTGTGTCTACCCTCGGAGTTTCTGATTCAGTAGATCTGGAGAGGGCCTAAGAATTTGTATCTCCAGTTCTTTCTAATGATCTTCAAATTACCCTCTGTAGACAACTACCTATTGCGTGTCCTCTATGAGCTGGTAATAGAAGGTTCTCAATCCAAATGGCAGGTGTAATCTAGAGCAGTGTGTTCAATGCAGCAATGCTCTGCCCACCGTGCTCGGAACATCCCGCCGAGCCCTGGGGTCCAGCTCATAGCTCTCACTTTGCCATCAAATCTTTCCTCCCAGGTATTTGGAGGGAGACCCATAGAACCAGCAGAAGAAAATTATAAGACCTGGGTTCAAGTTTCTGTCCTACTGGGTCCTTGCGTAAGCTCCCTGAAGACCTGGAGACCATAAAATGCTCTTATCTAATTTACATGGCTGTTGTGGGAATTAAATGGGAAATTCTATACTAACTATTCCATCAATGTTAACTCTCCATTAACTAAAGTTGTATGGTTATGTTGTATTATTGTTAGTAACCTGCTATATTATAACATTGCTATTATTGATAACCCTAGCAGCCCTAGGCAGATGTCACTATACGCGGAGAAAAAGAAGAATAAATAGAAGAATCCCAGAAGAATAAACATTAATAAAATCAATCTCTGATTAAAAGGGAGGAGTTTAACCCATTAACTAGCTTCAAACATTACTCTGCATTCAAATGTAAATGTTTGTCTTCGTTGTTGGCAGAAAATAAGGGTGTGCAGGACACGTAAGTGATATTGATAGAGCAAGCTTGCCAGACTAGAAGCTCCAAGCAAACCCTGCCTGTTTCCCTGCAAAGACCATCTCCTCCATCTTTGGCTTCCATTCCCATTTGAAGCCAGCCTCCAATGCCGTGTCAGCCTTTGAGCACCTCCAGGTGCTCTAGCACCTTCTACTGAATTGCTGCAGGAGAACCCAAGGTCCTGAGAACACCTGCCTACACAGGAAAGCTCAAGGAACTACTGCCAGCTGGCTCCAAGCTACAAAGAGCCTTTAGCTGCGATTGACCCTTGGCAGAGCAGCTAGTCGGATTGGAAGTTGACGTGGCGTAGGGCAACCCAGCAGAGCTCATTACTGTCCCCTCCAGCCACCCAGCTCCCCAGAGGCCCCTGTGCTCATGTTTGCTGGCTGGCTGATCTTGCCAATGTCTCTTCTTGAACCTCACTGCTAAACTTCGTAGGAAAGTTAGCCAGAGGCGGAGGCCTGCCTATCTGCTTTGTGTTTGCTCTTTAGCTGTTATTTCAAGGTCAACTTACTCACCGGTGGCCAGGTCCCAGCTCATCAGATTGGCACAGGTAGCTAGAGTCCTGATTCAAAGCACCGTGTTTATACACACTCTCCCTTCCAACACTCCCCAAGGCACGGATCTGCTAATTCCAGTGTTTGTGGCCTCCCCACAATTCCCTACTCCCGACTCACACAGAACACAGGTGACTCTCCTTGAGAGCCCTTGGCGGATGTCAAGCAATTCAAATCCCGACAGCACGTGGTGAGAAGGCTCAGAGAGCTCCGGGGCTATTAGCTGCCTCGGGAAAACAGACAGTGTCTAGGCCACACAGAGTCAGAAACTCCTGATCCAACCTTGTTCTGGAAGTTTTGTCCCTCCAGAAGCAGGAGTGCAGATAGCTTCACCCTTTAGAAGCACTAACAAGATGGTTCATGTGTTTGAGTTTATCCTGAAAAAGCTGGAACACTCAGTCGGGCTTCTGATATAATCCTGTGTGTTTCTCCCCTTGGAATGAAAAAGCGAGAGAGCCACTTCTGGCGCCTCCTCGGCTACCAGTTTACTTGGGGATCTCACGTAAGTCACATCGCCTCTCTGGGCCTTGGCTGCTTTCTCTAAAAAAATGAAGGAGTAGTTGCATTATGATTTCTAAAGCTTCTTTCACTGCCACTTCTTTCGCTTGAACTCCAGGAATGCCATTCCTATCCCCCTCCCATCCCTCCCCCCACACACTCAGAGAATGCAAATAATTTTTTAATATAAATCCAAGCAAAATGTAATAAAGAAGGTAAATTTGCTGTCAAAATTTGCATAATGTATTCTCAAGCCAAGCAGAAATGGCATTTGGAATGTTTGCTGTTTTGAATTATCTGCACCACCGCACCCCTGCATTTGTGCAGATAATTGGGAGTGACTGTATGTGGGGAAGAGACGCCGTTGTCTCGGATGGATCACATCGCAGTAGCAGCTCTCAGAGCTTGGGTTAATGTGATTAACTCAGTTGGTGGGGCCCGAGGAAGAGCATCAGTTGGCTCTCTGTAGTTTTACGTAGAGAAAAAGCTCTTTTCAGATGCTCCTAATTGCACCTCTAATCATAAAAGAAAAAAGGAGCTTAAAAAATGCATGTGTTCACTAACTTCTGAATCAGTAGACTCTTGCAGTCATGAATTTTCCTTTGTGATCAGAGTAACTCCAAAGGCAGGTAAGATAATTTGTCGTTTTATTGCGGCACGAGTTTGCATGGCCTGTGCTGGGTGACGAGCACCTAGTGGTGGCACCTAGCCAGTCACAAAGCAGCCACTTAGCTTTGTCCTTCTCATAGGCAGCAACTTACGTGAACGCTGTACAGAAGTGATTTCACTCTGACGCTTCAATAAAGCTAAAAAGGCTGTAAGCTTGCCTGTGAAAATATGCAAAGGAAATACGTGATTTGGAAAGCAACCCAAAGAAAGCCTGGTGCCTGTACAAACACTCGCGTTCACTCAAAGTCAGAAATGCAAACAGGTCCTTGCGGCGAAGGTCCCCGGGGCTCCCGCGGCAGAACCGTGAAGCTGTCACAGGACCTCGGAACAGGGGGTGGGGGACTGTTAGGACAAATACAACAAATGACTGCTGGACAAAGCAGGTAGTAAAGAAATGAAACATGTTGCTGCTGAAGGCGATATAGGCTGAAAATAGAAGTAGGCTCAAAAATTGCTTTGGATAAACTCCAGGCTTATAAATCTACAACAGAGGGTTTCCTTTGCGATGGGAAAGCTATGCACACTTGACGCTTGACCGAGGATAGCGGTGCTTGCCCACAAAGCATCCTTTTCCTCCACCCTCAGACGGCAGCTGCTGTTGCTTCTAACCTGTATTTATTGAGTGCTAGGCAATTACTGAAAACTTTCTATGCATTATCTTATTTAATCCTCACAGGGGCTTTGTACTGAGTATTATTATCCCAATTTCAGAAAAGAGGAAACCTGGCATTGTACAAACATCCTGGGTTGAGTGCTCAGCTCACACAATCCCACCCCCTCCCCAACACTCGACTACATCTGTGTCACGTGATTCCCTCCTCCTCCTCCCCGGATTGCCAGCCGATTTTGGGGGCAAGCCTCTGATCCAACCCAAGCTGGGCCAATGGCATTCTCTCTCCCAGAAACCAGAAATGTGAAATGACGGTGCACAGATGTGGAATGTGCCCATTCGTGGTGGAAATTCAGTTAAAGAACATATCCTTGGAGAAATTGGAACGCCCATCCGTCGCTGATGGGAATATCAAATGGTGCAACAGCTGTGGAAAATAGTCTGGCTGTTCTTCAAAAAGCTAAACATAGAATTACTGTATGACCCAGCAATCCTACTCCTAGGTGTATACCCCAAAGACTTGAGGACAGGGACTCAAACAGATACTTACACACCAATGTTCATTGCAGCATTATTTACAGTAGTCAAATGGTGGAAGTAACTCAAACGTCCAATGGTGGGCGAAAGGATAAACCCAATGTGGTATATCTATAAACGTAATATTATTCAACCATAAAAAGTGACCTCCCAACACATGCTAAAACAGGGACAAACCTCGAAAACATTATGCTAAGTGAAATAAGCCGGAGACGAAAGGACAAATATCGTTTGATTCTACTTACATGAGATATCTAGAAAAGGTCAATTCATAAAGACAAAAAATGTATTCGAGATTACCAAGGGCTCAGAATTTTCAGAAGGGGTGTTCAGACAGTGTTCAAATTAAGAATAAGCCTGCTTTTACTTATGCACCAAATTAGCCCTGAGAGTCTGAGATCTGACTAGTACAGATATTTGTAGAAGAGTAATTCTACATTTCATTGTTTATTTAAGTAAAAAAAAAAGTTTCACAATTCGTGTCAAAAGCATCCTATCACTCTGGATCACCCTTACGTCCATTCTCCTCTCTAACTTATCATTGTGAGTAGGCCTGACTTCTCAGGTCAGACAGTTCTGTGATCAGCTGTGTTAATCTCAAAAACACCTCTTAAATTCAATATGATAAATTATACCCAGGAACACACACACAGGAAAACACTCTTACATGGGGATCCGGACAAGTAGCAACAATTACATCTGACTTACAAATGTATCTTCTTTGGCCTGGAAGTATGGAAGATGCTGTTGATTGATTACAAAAACACCTTTCCCAAATGTCTTCTTCCTTGGCGTCTTTCACTATGGGGGAGGGGGTCTCTCTTTCCACTAGGAGTGACCACACGACCCAGTTTTGGCCTTTGTGATGGAAGTGAATGGCTGTGGGCTAGGGTGAGAGGGGGGTCTGGGAAATAATTTTTGATTTTCTGATATAAAAGGGTGATGGCCTCTTCCTCAGGCCACGAAGGTGAACGTGAGGCACAGAGTGCGGGGGTGGTCATCACATGAGCTGACGGGCTTAAGGATGAAGGCCAACAAGCTGAGGATGGACAGTACAAATGAACAAAGGCTTAGGTCCTAGAATCAATACAGCAACCACTCACCTCTACATTTCCTCTTCTTTTGAAGTATTTTTATTGACGTGTAATATACATATAAAAAAGACACCAACCATAAATGTACAGCTCAAAAACACCTCACAAACTGCATACATCCTTGGAAGCAGAACTCAGATCAAGAAATAGAACATAACCAGCACCCCAGTGTCCCCCTCCACCCCCATATCTTCTTTCACTCTTTACCTCCACAAGGGTAACCCTCTTCCTGCTTCTAATACCATTGATGAATTTGGCCCAACTTTGTACTTTACATACATGGAATTGGACAGTGTGTATAATTCTGCATCTGGCTTTACTCAATATTATGTTTGTGAGCTCCTTCCATATTGGTATGTGTTTTGATTCATTTGTTTTTGTTACTGTATGGTATCCCACGTGTCCATACACCATAATTTATCTATTCTACTGTTGAGCATTTATATACTATTCAGTTTTTGGTTATTATCAATGAACATTCATAAACAGTCTGATGATAAACACATGTACACATTTCTGGTGGGTATACACCCAAGAGTGGAATTGCTGCGTCATAGGATGTGCGCTGCTGAGCAGTTTTCCAAAGAGATTCTGTCGGACATCTTTTTATGTGGCAAAAAATGCAGCCATTTGTTTAAGCCATTGTAAGTTGGGTTTTCGGTAACTTGCAACTGAATGCATTCCTAACCAATACAGCCTTCTGTGTTTTGAAATATTTTTTCAAGTAGATCGAACATACGGGGTCAGGGAACTTAACCACGATAAACTGCATTTCTAGCTTGTCTTGAATTATTAGAAGATCTCACAAGACAGAGAACATTCCTGTGTGGAAATAATGGGCTGGATTTGAAAATAATAATTGTCAACATTTACGTGGTGCTTATTATGTGCCAGAAACCACTGTACGTGCTTTACATATATTAACTCAGTACTCACAATGATCTTACAAGGCAGATTCAGTGAGTTGCCCATTTTTTTAAAAGATTTTATTTATTTGAGAGAGACAGCACGAGAGGGGGGGCGAGGCAGAGGGACATGCAGACTCCCTCCTGAGTGCAGAGCCTGACATGGGACTCGAGCCCAGGACCCTGAGATCATGATCTGAGCCAAAATCAGCCACTTAACTGACTAAGCCACCCAGATGCCCCAGGGATTTGCCCATTTTACAGATGGAAAACAGAGGCACAGAGAGGTCAGATATTTAGACCTGATCACAGAGCTAAGAGACAGTAGAACCAGGATTTGTATTCAGGCTGTCTTGTATCAGACTGCGTGCTTCTAAGAACTACACACCACCATTCAAAGGGTCATCCATGCTCCGGTTCACGACCTCTGTACCCATCAGTCTCTACTGTCTGAGACCCAGTTCTGTTCCCATTTAGGTCAACCCACCAGGCTTCTGTAGACATTCAAATTTGCAATGTAGGAATCCACATTTTGTGAAGGAAAGAAAGCCCGATCTATAAATTCAGGATATTCTCTGTAACATCCCAGGATACTTGCCATACTACCAAATTACTAACCCCTAGAACAGAATGCAAAGCAAAATCATTCCTTATATTTACCCATGCACAATAGTTTTACTATTTTTACCATCGCTCATTATTGTAAATTACCCACCATCCCCCAATTTTCTGTGGAGTTTTTAAAAACTACCTCTTTCTGGTCAATAGTTTAACACACAATTATGTTGCTATTTCTTAAGGTCAGCATTGTTTAGCAGGCTAAGGCCCTTTGACCTGGAAGCTCAAAGATGCTAGTAGAAATGGGCAAAGGGAAGCAGGCCCCAGTATGGTGTAGGATGAGGGAATATGATGTGGAGGAAAGCAGAAAGAATCAGAAAAGAGAAATTACCTGAACAGAGGCAAGTCGGCTAGAAGTGCCTTGAAAGCAGAGAGCAAATGCTGAGAGGAATATTTTCACTTAGTTTGAAAGCTCAGAGGGAAGGGAAAGGAGGGCAGAGAATGTGAACCACACCATTTAGGCGGATAACTAACTGAGAAATTTATTTTCCAGTTGAAACTGAAGGTAGAAGAAGTGGTTCCTGAAAAGCAAATAAAAGGACCTTCTTAGGTTTTCAGGTAAGTGGAGAAAAACAAAAAGAGAAGGAAGAATATGTGGTGGACATTGATTGCTTTTGCCCTTCTTCTGGTCATAACACCACTTCCGGTCTGTATAGTTCCGTAGGATTGACCATGCCCACAGGTCCGGAAGTCGGCATGTGACCCAGCATGGCAAGTCAGCATACTGAATTTTGCTGACTACATTGATGAGTTCAATGATGGGTATGCAATCCAAGCCAGGTAATGCAATGCAACCCCATCACTTTTACTGAAATTATAAGGAAAGATAAGCTCTTGAAGATATTTCTAGTTATTCATATACAGATGATAGATGCTTGAAGCTGCTGGGAGCTCCCAGGTGGGGACCATCTTCTTGATATAAATAAAGATGAGAGAGAAGAAAACTGAGTGCTAATGATTTGACGTGGTTCAAGACCCTAGACCCAGCCATACCCGAAGTTCTAGATTTTTCCATCATGAGAACCTATTCATTTGTTTTTGTGCTAGTCAGTTGGAGTTAGTTTTCGGTCACTTGTGACAACAACAACAAAATCTTGATTTATTGCTTTATACTCAAGGTATAATGCACAACGAACGGGCTAAGGCATGATAGACTATACACCCTTAAAAATTAAGAAAGAGAAGAAGAGTGAGAAAGAACTTTGGCTGGTCCAGAATAAAAGGAGAGATAATGTGGCTAAGTATATATACCCTAGAACTAGCAAGAGAAAGGTGGGGCTGAGAAAGAAAACTAGAAGCTCCTGCTGGTACCTTATTGGTGTGGGAAGCAGGTTAAGTTCAATGAGCCCTGGTGTTCACTCCCTGCCCCTTTGGAATATTCAGGTCCCTACACTGTGGAGGGTGGAGTCTGTTTTATGTGGAAGATGGGGCTAGAGCAGCGGAGGGGGTAGAGGCAAATGGCTCTGGACATAAGATTTCAGGACTTTTCTTGGGATTTCTTTCGCTTTTGATGGCCTCTCAAGGCCTTTCTTATGATTTCCTTCATCCCACCTTCCTCTTCCTTTGGTCCAACTTCCACTTTTATGTTTTTTTCAGTCTTTTCTTCAAATGAGTTCAAAAGAGGAGTTTGAGATTGTCATCATTAATCATTTGTTATTTAATTGGGTTTTGATTAATATCCATGGATTAAGGTCACATCTTTCACTTAGAAATTCTGCCAGAGTGATGAAGGTAGATATAATCCTAACGCTGAGCCCCAAACTAAAATACTATAGACTAGGACAAATCACCTGTCAACATTATGCTAATATTCAGCTTCCAAATTGTAAAGACAGGTTTCTCCAGTGTTATAGACAGCTTTAATTTAATCACCAGAAAGGGTCTCAAGTGAGTGCTCACTTCCACACCTGAATCTTTTAATTAAAAGCTATATATATATATATAGTATTTTTAAGAGGTTGAGAATAGAGGGTACCATTATTTTCTCATTTTAACCCAAGTTTCAAGAGAACACCTTTCCTTGTTGGCGTTATCTTTTTTTAAGATTTATTTATTTTAGAGATGGAGGAGGGGCAGAGGAAGAGGATGAGAGAGTCTCAAGCCTACTCCATGCTGAGTGCAGAGCCTGATGCGGGGCTTGATCTCACGATCCCCAAGATCATGACCTGAGCTGAAACCAAGAGTTAGACACTCAACTGACTGCACCACCCAGGTGTCCCATTGTTGGTATTCTTTTCTTTTTTTTTTAAGATTTTATTTATTTGAGAGAGAGGGAGAGAGAACACAAGCACGGGGAGCGGCAGGCAGAGGGAGAGGGAGAAGCAGCCTCCCTGCTGACCAGAGAGCCCAATGTGGGGTTCCATCCCAGGACCCTGAGACCATTACCTGAGTCAAAGGCAGACGCTTAACCCACTGAGCCACCCAGGCACCTCCTGTTGGTATTATCTTTACCTGACTCAGATACACCTACTTGTTTCCATTCCAGAGGATGTTCAATATCATAACTGCAAGCAATGTTGGAGACTCCTCCCACCATATAACATTTTTACAGGATCCCCTTGATTGTAAGTTATGTGTCAGTGTAACTATTGACATGTTAAAAGTTTTTGGAGGCAATTAAATACTTTTCCAGCAGACCTAATTATATATATTTTCAGTCTCTCTTTTCATTGGCTTCCTCAAAAATCAGAACTAAACTTGAGTCATCAATCCTTCTCTTCCTCCTCCCACCTCCTCCCAATCCATTCCTCATTCTCTCAATCTCTCCCCACACCCCATCCTTTTTATTTTTCAACATTTATTGAAGGCCTATTGTGTTCCAGCACTGCCAACTCCAAAATGACACTAAAAAGTCCCTTACAGTTAAGTTACAGTCACTAGTGTTCCCTATTATTTGACTTAATCCGCTGAGGGAATCGTTTTTAATTTCATCGCTGGAAATTTCCTTAGCTTCTGATTTCCCCAGGGGATTGTGTTAAGTCAGAAAAAAAAAAATTAGTCTTTTTTTTCCTCCTAAGATCTTAGTGAGTTTGAGGGCCGATATACATCATTGAAGTTTGCTATTAACATTAAGTTAGTTAATTATGGCAAACACACAGTCGACATGCTGTGATGATGGAAGGGAAAAAGAATAGCCCATCAGTCAGAGGGGCCTCTAAATGATTTTGCCGTAATCTAGGGATATTGAAATTGATGGGTCTCAGCCCATCAACCAACCAAATATAGCATCCAGCTCTTACTGAGATGGGATCTAGACTTTAAAGGAAACTAAAATCAAAAGGGGCTGGGGTTGGTGGCTCTATGTTACACTTGAACAAAGAATTATTTCCATATCTCTCATTTGTCACCAGCACCTGGGACAAGCTGTCCATATTCTCTAGACGACCTACTATTAGCGTCTTATGTCTTTTCTGAAGGTTCCATTGCTAACAGACACCTTTGGCTTCCCTCCTGAGACTTGTGGCTTGACCCCCTGAGTTGCAAGTGGCCTGATTAGATCTGAGGCTCTGTCTCCACCACCAGACGACAGGATGAGCCCTGTCATGTTCCTGCAAATCTGGGGCCACCAGAGAACTCGAGAGGAGAAGCTTCCCAAAACTTTGGATTCATTGGTCCCTGCTGCAAGCTGCTCCCTCTCCTGTGGCTGGAAAGCACCCACCTAGCCAGGTGATTGGGGATCAGGTAAAGCACCCCATCCGGGATGGACTATAGACATCCCAGGCTGTGTTGACTTGTTAATTATATCAGTGAGCCGCTGGAAGTTGTTTTAGAGGAAATGGACAGAAACCCTACTCTTCTTCTAGGCCTTTTCTACCACCAATTCCCTTCCCCTCCACCCTCTCCCTCCTATTCTACTTCTTTCACTTCATTTCATGCAAATGAATGTTCCCGAGTTCTTTAATTGGACCCGGAGTCCTGGACTGACCTCAGGCTGCTGCGAAGAGATCTCTCACACCATGGAAGCTCCAGTGTGGTCATTTTCCTACCCGAAAAGATTTTTTGAGTCTCTTTACCAACCTACTCTAAGCATTCCCTCCATCCCGAAGTGCATCTTTGTTTTCACCTAAATACGCTTTGTCTCCTTAACACGAGTCCCAGCAGCTTGGAGCAGTTAATTTTTCCAACCTGACCTCTTCCGCTGATCTCTCCCTCTTAAAATCACCATGGATCATTTTCTCTGAATACGACGGAATATTCAAGAACGCAGAGAGGCTTCGGAGCCACTAGGATGACAGTATTTCATCCACAGAGACCGAGGGTGTTAACATGCTCGACAGCTGCACACCAAGGAGACGTCTTCCCCCTCACACCTCTGGGAAGCCCAGGGCTGTGTCTACCACGCTTCCGGTGGCACGTTTAGCACGTATTTACACGTTCACAGCTCCTGTAAGGGTATCTAATCTTGCTGCAAAACAAAGTCAGCCAGCTCGGACCGCCTTATCAGTCTGAACCTATTAAATCTTATTCCTTTCCCAGCTGCTGGGGATGCAGGTACTGGTTACTACTGTAGGGATCTGGCAAATGTCAGACAAAGCCAGCGATGCTTGTCTAGAGAACCATTTGCAAAGGATGGCCATGAAGGGGTTCTGCGAGTATTTCCCAGCCTCTTCTCAGACGCCCCTGCTTGCGGTTGTAGACAACAAGGCCGCGCATTGTCTGAGCAGGAGGGAAACGGTGAGATTGTCTCCCTGCATGCTGAATGCTTCGGGAAACAGCATCGTTCATATCAATTGTGTGACCGTTTGCTCCACAAACTCACCGTGCAAATACGTTCACAGTCCTTTTGCTTTCCCCATTATTTCCCCGACTGCAAAACTCTGCCAGGTGCCTATTGGCAGAAAGCCCAGGATTTCACCCTTGAGGCCACCCTGATACTTCCAATTATCAACGGACACTAAAGCTTCATCCCTGGGGAGTGGGTGTTGGGCATGGTGGCGACAGCCGGGCTGGAGAGCTGGCTTACAGCATACAGTAGAGTCCCTGAGCCCCTCCCCTAAGCCCTCCCGCTGCCTTTCCCTTTTAGGACTGATTGGCCTCTCTGTCCTTTCTCAGAGACAAGCCCTTATACTAACAAGTCCTAGCTGTGAGCGGCCTTGCCACCTTCCTCGTGCCACAGGGACTCCCTCTCTGACATTTACAGGTGGCTTGTCCAACTGAATCTTCCTTGATAAGACAGGAACAGTCTCTCTAGGAAAGGTTGTCATTTTAAACATCTCTGTCGACGGACACTGTATCATCTCTATCTTTTAGGCACACCAGTCCCAGAACTCACATGTGGTCATTTCTTAGTTCTCAATGCAAATGTAGGACAAAAATGCTGCCTTAACTAACACCTATGTCCAAAACCCACAGCTTAGGACAAAACGTAAGATGCTTGAATTTTCTTTAAGACCCCACATCACCAGACCCCTGAGTTGCCCTTACTAGACCTCCTTAAGAACCCCACCGTTTCTCCAGGGAGGCCCCCTCAGGGCTCACCAGCTGCTGGCAGCCAGGAGAGGGAGAATTCATTTATCCTTGGGGCCAGCCAGCCAGTCAATAACAATGGGAACTGTTGGTCCTCCCACTGGCCTGGAGTTTCCTTCTCTGCCCCCTGCCATCGGGTCCAATGGAAAGGCAGCCAGCCACCCTACCATCTGGGTCTCAGAGGGGCACAGCTCTTTGAATGTATAGCCATTTTCACCACGGAGGTCTCAGAGTGCCAGGAAGGCTGGGTGAGGAGAAGTTTTAGTCCACGGACTCTGCTGCAAACCAACACTTTCCTCTGACAGCCAAACTGCTCGTGCTAAGTTGGAGTGTCCAGCCTGGATTTCCCCCTCTTTCATGGTGTGCCTTCTCCCAGGGACTCATGTGTCCTGTTCCGCAGTCTGGCTTAGGCCGGAGGAATGGTCTACCACACGTTATCTTTGTCGTTCACACTCAGGGGAAGGGGAGAGAGTTGAATACATTTTCTCCAAGTGGTTCTACTGGCTCTTCCTTCTGAATGCAAACCGCTAAGGGACAGGAGTGGGGAGTGACCTCTCTACCTGGCAATTGCCAAGATCACACCTTATCCACTCCCCGCAACTGTTCTACTTCAATTCCCGCCAAGCCTAAGATGGCCTTTTATATCAACACATGATGACGATGATACATTTCATCCGCTTTGCCCATGGGGTTAGTATTCTGTTGCTGCTGTAACGAATGACCACAGCCTTGGTGACTTAGAACAACACCGATTTATTATCTTATCGTTCTGGCGTTCAGGCAGGAGCCCAAAACCATGCATATTATGAAACGATTATCACAGTAAGGTTAGTTAACCCCTTTGTCCCCTCACATAATTACTTGTGTGGGGATGTCTTTTTAAAAGATTTTATTTTTAAATCATCTCTACACCCCATGTGGGGCTCGAACTCACAACCCTGAGATCAAGAGTCACTCGTTCCACTGAGTAAGTCAGCCAGGTACCCCTAGTGATAACTTTTAAGATCTACTCTCTTAACAACTTTCAAGTATATAATAAAATACTATTAATTACAGTCACCATGCTGTACATTAAATCCTCAGAACTTAATCATCTTATAGCTGGAAGTTTGTACCCTTTGACCAACATCTCCCCATTTCCCTCACCGTCCAGCTCCTGACAACCACCATTCTACTCTGAAATTTCTTTGAGTTCAGCTTTTCTAGATTCCATATATCTAAAAAAAAAAAAAAAAAAAAAAAAAAAAAAGTAAAAAGTGAGATTGTAAAGTAAGGTCATACAGTATTTGTCTTTCTCTGCCTGACTTAGTTCACTTAGCATAATAACCACAAGGTCCATTCATGTTGTCACAAAAGGTAGGGTTTCCTTTTTGTGGTTGAATAATATTATATACATATTCTCACATGTCCCTTTTTTATCCATTGATGGACACACATTGTTCCCATGTCTTGGCTATTGTGAATAATGCTGCAGTAAACATGCAGATATTGCTTCAACATAGTGATGTTATTTACTGTCCATCTATACCAGAAGCAGGGTGAATCATAAGGTAGCTCTATTTTTAAATTTTTAAGGAACCTCCATACCTCCAAACCTCCATGTTTTATTTTGTAACTGTACCAATTTACGTTCCCACCAACAGTGCACAAGGGTTCCCTTTTCTGCACTCTTTCCAACACTTGTTATCTCGTCTTTTTGATAATAGTCATTCTAACAGGTGTGAGGTAATATCTCATTATGGTTTTGAGTTGTGATTCCCTTATGATGAGTGATTTGAGCATCTTTTCATGTACCTGTTGACCATTTGTATGTCTTCTTTGGAGAAAATACCTATTTATGTTCTTTACTCATTCTAAAATCATACTGTTTGGGTTTTTTTGTTTTTTTGCTGTTGTATGAATTCCTTATATATTTTGAACATTAATCCCTTATCAGATAGATGGCTTGCAAATATTTTCTCCCATTCCATAGGCTGCCTTCTTATTTTGCTCATTGTTTCCTTTGCTGTGCAGAGCTTTTTAGTTTGATGTAGTCCCACTTGTTCATTTTCACTTTTGTTGTTTGTCTTTTTGGTGTCGTACCCAAAAAATTATTGCCAAGATCAATGTGAAGGAACTTTTGCCCTATGTTTTCTTCTAGAAAGTTTGCAGTTTCAGGTTTTACCTTTAAGTCTTTAATCCATTTCAAGTTAGTTTTGTGAGTGGTGTAAGATAGGGGTCCAATTTCATTCTTCTTCATTCTTCATTCTTCCCTGGTGTAATTTATTGAAGAGACTATCATTTCCCTTGTTGAATTTTCTTGACACCTTGCGAAATATTAGTTGATTGTATATGTATGGGTTAATTTCTGGATTCTTGTTTCTGTTCCACTGGTTTATGTGTCTGTTTTTATGCCACTATCATACTTTATTATTATTATATTTTTGTAATAAAGTTTGAAATCAGGAATGTAACGCTTCCAGCTTTGTTCTTTGTCAGCATTGCTTTGGCTGTTAGGGGACTTCTGCAGTTCCGTATGAACATTAGGATTGTTCTTTCTATGTCTGTGAGAAATGCCATGAGAATTTTGATAGGGATTGGTTTGAATCCATAGACGGCTTTGGACAGTATGGACGTTTTAACAAGACTAAACCTTTTAATCCCTGAACGTGGGAATTTATGACTTTTTCAATTTCTTTCCTCAATGTCTCATAGTTTTCAGCATACAGATCTTTCACCTCCTTGGTTACATTTTTTCCTTAGTATTTTATTATTTTTGATGCTATTGTAAATGAGATTTTTAAAAAAGATTTATTTATTTTTGAGAGAGAATGAGGGAGCAGGGGATGAGCAGGAGTAGAGAGAGAGGGAGAGAGAATGCAAGCAGACTCCAGAGCCGGATGTGGGGCTCAATCTCACGACCCTGAGATCATGACCTGAGTCAAAACCCCGAGTTGGATGCTTAACCGACTGTGCCACCCAGGTGCCCTTGTAAACGGGATTTTTAAACCTCTTTTTTAGGGACTTCATTGTTAGTATGTTGAAATGCAACTGATTTTTGTGTGTTGATTTTGTATACTGCAACTTTACTGAATCTGTTAATTAGTTCTAATAGTTTTTGGGTGGAATCTTTAGTGTTTTCTATATATAAGATCATATCATCAGTTAGAGACAATTTTACTTCTTCTTTTCTAATTTGTATGTCTTTTACTTCTTTTTCTTGGCTAAGTGCCCTGGCTAGGACTTCCAGTACAAAGTTGAATAGGAGTGGTGAAAGGAGAAGTGTTCTTCTATATCCAGTTTCTTGAGAGTTTTTATCATGAAAGAATGTTGAATTTTGTCAAATGCTTTTTCTGTATCTATTGAGAGGATCATATGATTTTTATCTTTCATTCTGTTAGTGTAGTATATCACATTTATTGATTTATGGATGTTGAAGTATCCTTTTTTTCTTGGTAAGTGTAGGTAACAGTTTGTCAGTTTTGTTTATTTTTTCAAAAACAAGCAATGCATTTCACTGATCTTTTCTCTGGACTTAGTTTGTCTTTTTTCCAGTTCCTTAAGGTGTAAAGTTAGGTTGTATATTTGAAATATTTCTTTTTTCGTACTGTAGAAGTTCAGCACAATAAACTACCTTCTTAGAATTGTTTTTGCTGCATCTCATAAATTTTGATGTTTTGTATCTCCATTTTCATTTGTTTCAAGATATGTTTTGGTTTCCCTTTTGGTTTCTTCTTTGACCCGTTGGTTGTTCAGGAGTTTTGTTTAGTTTCCACACATTTGTGCATTTTCCAGTTTCCCTCCTGTTTCTGATTTCTAGTTTCAAAACCATGGTGGTTTGAAAAGCTACTTGATGAGATTTCACCCTTCTTACATTTGCTAAGGCTTGTTTTGTGGCTCAACATATGATCTATCCTGGAGAATGTTTCCTATGCACTTGAGAAGAATGTGTATTCTGTTGCTCCTGGGTAGCATGTTCTGGATATGTCTGGTAGGTCCATTTGGTCGAAGGGGTACTTCAAGTCGAATGCTTCTTTATTGATTTTTCTGTCTGGATGATCTGCCCACTGTTGAAAGTGGGGTCCTGAAGTCCTCTACCGTTATTGTACTATTGTCTAGTTCTCCCTCCAGATCTGTTTATATTTACTTACTGTGTTTAGGTTCTCTGGTGTTGGGTGCATATATATTTATAATTGTGATATCCTCTTGATGAATTGACTCCTTTATTATTATATAATGACCTTCTTTGTCTCTTGTAACTGAATTTGACTTAAAGTCTATTTTAAGATCTAGACATCTTGTTGTTATTTATTGTTTATTTGGACCTCTGGTTCTACTGATTATACTCCTCTGTTCATTGCACAGTGCCAAAGTTGGTTGGATTAGTTTTCTAAATCCTGAACTCAAAGAAGTGTCTTTCTTTACTAAATTCTTCTGCACATCTCCATTCTGCCTGGCTATTTACTAATTTACAAGATAATCACATTCCCAGAGGGGGAAAAGAAACTGAATACAGAGCAAAGGAATTCTTTGTTCTCAAAAGCTAAATCATAGGACAGGATACTTAAGTGGACTTTGAATCCAAAGGAAATCTTTTTTTTTTTTTTTTTTGTATAATGTGGGAAACTGTAATACAAATTTCCTTTTGCTTTAACAACCATGCTGACACTATGAGTCTTCTGCTTTTTATAGCTTGTACCACGTCCCCTTTCGTCCTTACTGAAATGAATAATGTAAATCTGATTCTACTCTTTCTAACTTCAGCAGTGCCTTTAAGTGAGTCCCGAGAAGCAGAAATGAGAGGTCCCGTGCACTCTTTGTTGCAATTGTATAACTCCTTTCCCATTCCCTGGAACTCATACTAACATATTGGCACCACGTTTGAATGAGCTGGAGGCATTCTCTCTCTCCATTGCAAACAGGAATGTGTGCATCCTTTCCTTTGATGTTGGCGAAGTTTTATTCTCTTTAGCAGTCATCCTAACGCAAGTAATCCCATTGACTATTAAAAAGAAAAAAGCCTAAAATTGTGCCAAATTCTAAATAGTCACTATGGGTAGATATGCTCCAGTTTTCAGACTAAACAACTTTGTTATTTAATTTGGTTATCAAGAGATAGTTTAGTTATCCAAAGCTGTTTCCTGAAAAAAATCTTGGCACTGTTTGCGTATGCGTCTGAAAACTACCCAGGGTACAAATGGAAAATCTTTCCACCTAGGCAAGAATATTAATCAAGCCTCTTAGTTTTCATAATAAAACCTCAGCTCTGCTCACCAAATGCCTATAGTGCATGAGTCTTCTTCTATCAGCAGCGTGGAAGATCTATGCTTTAGGTCTTAAATTACCTGCCATTCATTGTCTGTTAATTACCCGCCTGAGACAACTGATAATTGAAAAGAATTTTCTAAGATGAATAGCTAAAGATGCATTCCTCTAGCCTAAATTCTCTTCTAGTCTAAGTTTTATCTTCATGCCAACTCAAAGAGTAGCAAATAACACCTTTAGGATAGACTTCCTTAAGCTACCTCTGAGAAAACCTTAACAAGCATGTGACTTAATATCCTCCCCTTGACACTTATCAAGAATATATTTGAGAACTTCCCATATAAAAATGTCCCTGTATCTCAAATAAAATTGAAGATATTTAAATCCACCATATTAGTTGAATATCTGCATGACAGGTAAATTTACTTGAGAATTTAATGATAGGAAAAAAATTTTAAAGCTGATATATTTAATTTAATAGCTAATGAAGACTACCTCTGTCATTATATTTTTTACCTTGGCTTCCAGGGAACTCAGAACTATGTTTGGGGATTGAGTGAAGTAGTTTTGCTTAGCTTGAGATTTTTAGGACACAGCTATTACCCATCTATTGCTTGGCTCTTCTTCTTTTGCTGTCTTTTAGTGGTTTTTAGTATTTCAGTCTTTATTGTGAATAATTTCAAATCCATTGATAAAATCAAAGTAATAGGCAAATAAACTGTATATACTTTTTATATCACCATTCTTGGGATTTGATAGAGTTAGAGGTAGAGAGAGAATGAAAATGAATTGCTAGAGAGGAGAAGGCATAGGGAGAAACAGAACCAAGGCAACTTTCTGCCTAAGAGGAAGAGCTGGAGGACATACCCTCAGCTACAGAGCCCATTTTCTAAAATGGATTAGAATTTGCATTTTCTCTGGCTACTAAGCAGACAGATCTCCTACTGCTCTCTTGGACAAACAGTTAGTGACCTTTTCACAGAAAGAGAAAGCTACTGTGTTGGTGACTAATCTTAATTTAAGAAGAATAAAAAATGAAGTCTATCTCTACTTTTTTAACGGTGTATGTTTGTTGCTTGCTTGCTTGCTTGCTTGGGAAGGACTTTTTTTCTTTTCTCTTTTCCCCATTTCGCTCCATCGTCTATTCCTAGGCTTGCCATTTCCAAGCCCACTTGGGACCACGAGCACAAATTTGTACAGCAGAGACCTCGCCATCAGCTCACGGTCCCCTCAACTCCCTTCTGGGCCAGACTCGTCTCTCCAACTCGTATTCCCCGTTCAGAGTGAACTGGCGAGAGACAGGAAGAGTCTCTGATGTCCCTTCCGCCACCTCAGCTGCAGGGTTGGGCTGTTGCCAGTCAACAAACAGGATGTCAGGCTCAGCTGTTTCAGCAGAAGAGACTGATCCTTTTTAAATAAAATCTGTTGGGGTGAATAACATGACTCTCAGGTGATCTGACAGGGAAGGGTCGCGCAGGAGAGAAATATCAGGCCACAATCAGAGAGAAATATAGACGGTAGTTCTAGACCTCACCAAGTACAGAAAGAGATCTCAGGGACAGCTTTAGGGGAAAGGATTGTAATAAAATTAAAAAAAAAATTTTTTTGCTAAAAAGCCAACTGATGTTATAGTGTAACTGTCGTCTTAATATTGTAGAATTGAAAAGATACCCATGGTAATCAAATTCAGGTTATATTAAGTGACAGTCTACGAACCGCCTTTAAGCTGAATGAAGAATTGTGTGGATATGTGCAACATTCATTTTCCTGGCAAAAGAACTGATATTTTCATCAAATTTCTAAAGGGGTCAACAATAAAAAAAAAAATAAAAAAAAAAAAGGTCCAGAACCTCTCGCTGATCTAATCCAATGCCCTCATTTCATAGGGCCCATCCAGTCATAACTAACTCAAGTCAATGGCTAAAGCAGAGCTGCCAGGTGAGGGATTAGGGAAGATCAATCACAGGAAAGGAACTTTTTTAATAAGATTTTTTCTAAGTCCTATAGCTTTCAAGGCTGAACACCATGAAAGGATAAGAAAGGGCTAGACCATCTAGAACACTAAATACACAGTTTTTCTGACCAAAATATTTCAGCATGATATTTTTCATGATCATTTTCTGTGTTTCTACAGAGGTACCGAATCATTTAAAGTAGCAAAACCTGCAAGCGGGAGATGTTGCTGTCAGCCAGCCTGAGTTCTTTGGAATCTTCCTCTCACCAAGAACACAGGAATGACTCAGCTCCCTGGCCAATCAGCTCCTTGTTTCACACAATGCCAATAAACATCACTTCCTCTTTTTCTCAGCCATTTACTTCCACGTCCCTAGATCTTGTCATCATCTGGAAGTCTTTTTCTGAAAGTTTTCATTTAAGGTTCTCCTCCTGATGACTATTTCATTCACTCATTATCCCCTCTGTACCTGTTAGTTTGCACTTGGACACCTCTACTTCCCAGCCCCACCTCCTATTTCCCCCATACCCCGCCGCTCCATTCCTCTGTCTTCCTTGCTTTATCTTCCTCTGGTCTCCTTGGCTGTCCGATCCTACCACCTGGCTGAGGAGCATTCATTGACTGATCTAACTGTCCACATTCTCTGCTTCTGTATCAGTCTGGGTTCTCCAGAGAAACAGAACTAATGGGAAATATCTGCGTATCTACATATCTATCTATATCTACGTGTATATACATATACACATATATCTCTATATAATAAGGGAGATACATACATATCTCCTATTCTCTATTCTGTAATCCATCTCTATATAAAATTATGTATATAATCTAACAAGTAACATATAAAAATATATAAATATGATATTTAGATAGATATAAATTTATAGAATTCTTTTTTTTTAAAGATTTTATTTATTTATTTGACAGAGAGAGACAGCCAGCGAGAGAGGGAACACAAGCAGGGGGAGTGGGAGAGGAAGAAGTAGGCTTCCAGCGGAGAAGCCTGATGCGGGGCTTGATCCCAGAACACCGGGATCACGCCCTGAGCCAAAGGCAGACGCTTAACGACTGAGCCACCCAGGCATCCCTGAATTTATAGACTTCTATATCACATATATAATTCTCTCTCTCTATGTAATGTATTTACATAGATACACATACATATACATACATATGTGTGTGTGTATATATACATATATATTTGCTTAAGGAATTCACTCTTGCACTTACAGAAGCTGGAAAGTCTAAGATCTGTAGTCCCAAGCTGGAGACCCAGGAAAGGCAATGGTATAACTTATAGTCTGAGTCCAAGTCTGAAGGCAGAGAAGACTGATGTCCCAGTTTGAAGGCAAGGAGAGAGAAAATTCATTCTTAGCCTTTTATCTACTTAGGCCTTTAACAAACTGGGTGAGGTCCACCCACATAGGTTTCTTTTTTTTTTTTTTTAAGTACTTTTAGCAGTTTTATTGAGGTATAGTTGATAGACAAGAAACTACACATATTTAAAGTATACAATTTGAAAACCTTAAAACTTTTATATATACATACCCTTGAAACTATCACCACAGTCAAGATAATGGTCAAGATAATCAGTCCACAGGCAATTACTGATTGGCTTTTTGTCCCTATAAATTCTTTTGGATTTTCTAGAATTTTTAATCAATTAAGGCATACGGCATATACCCTTTTTCATGACTTTTTTCAGTCATCACACTTTTGAGATTCATCGATATTGCATGTATCGATAGTTCATTCCTTCGCTGTGTCGTATTCCATTGTCTAGCTATACTACAGTGTGTTTACTCATTTACCTGTTGTTGAACATTTGTGTTGTTTCCAGTTTAGGGCTGTTACAAATAAATCTGCAATGCAGATTTATCTTTATATAGACATATGTATTCATTTTTCTTTTTTTAAAAAATACTTTATTTATTTATTTGACAGAGAGATAGAGAAAGAGCACAAGTAGGCAGAGTAGCAGGCAGAGGGAGAGGGAGAAGCAGGCTCTTTGCTGAGCAGGGATCCCGGTGCGGGGATCGATCCCAAGACCCTGGGATCATGACCTGAGCCAAAGGCAGCTGCTTAACCGACTGAGCCACCCAGGTGTCCCCACTTTTCTTTAAATTTTAGCCATTCCAATGGGTGGGCAGTGGCATCTCATTATAGTTTTAATTTGTATCTCTCTAATGACAAAGGTTGTTGAACATTTTTTCATGTCATTGTCATCTATTTATCTGCCTTGGTAAAGCAACTTCTCAAATCTTTTGCCCATTTTTTAATATAATTGTTTCTTTTCTTATTGTTGAACTTTGAGAATTCTTTATATATTTTGGATCTAAGTTCTTTACCAGATATGTAATTTTCAAATATTTTCTCCCAGTCTGTGATTTTTCATTCTCTTAATGAAGTTCTTAATTTTAATGACGTTCTCTCTTTCAAAGTTCTTAATTTTGATGAAATCCCATGTATCCATCTTTTTTCTTTTATGGTTTGTGTTTTTGGTATCATATCTACGAAATCTTTGTCTAAGGCCACCGATATTTTCTTCTAGAGTTTTAGCTTTAGAAGGTACAGCTTGATCTAAAATACATCCTGAGTTTATTTATTTTTTTAAACTTTTTTAAAAAAAGATTTTATTTATTTATTTGACAGAGAGAGACAGCAGCGAGAGAGGGAGCACAAGCAGGGGGAGTGGGAGAGGAAGAAGCAGGCTCCCAGCGGCAGAGCCTGATGTGGGGCTCAATCCCAGGGATCACGCCCTGAGCCGAAGGCAGACGCTTAACGACTGAGCCACCCAGGCGCCCCATGAGTTTATATTTTATCTGGTATAAGATATAGATCAAAGGATTATTTTTGCATGTAGTTGTTCAACCGTCACAAAATCATTTGTTGAAGACTAGGTTAGGGGCACCTGGGTGGCTCAGTAGATTAAGTGTCTGCCTTCGGTTCAGGTCATGATCCCAGGGTTCTGGGATCGAGCCCTGCATTGGGCTCCTTGCTCAGTGGGGAGACTGCTTCTCCCTCTGCCTGCAGTTCCCCCTGCTTGTGCTCTCTCTCTCTCTGTCAAATAAATACATAAAATCTTAAAAAAAAAAAAAAAAGACTAGCTTTACTCCATTGGATTGCTTTTGTGCTTTTGTTGAAAATCAATTGACCATATATGTGTGCATCTATTTCTGTACTCTCTAATCTGTTTCATTGATCTATCTTTATGCCAATACCACACGGTCTTGATTACCATATCTTTATAAGTCTCAAAATCAGGTAGTGCTAAGGCCAAAATTAAACACATTCTCTCCTTTCAACCTGATCTTACTCTTGTCCTCTTTATTTCCATGAATGGTGGTACCATTCATCATGCCAGAAACCAGAGCATTATCTTGGGCTTCTCCTTCCTCCACTCCTACATTTCCTCAATTACCAGTATTTCCGCCACCCTTACCATGGCTACTCTGCGTCACTATCATTTTATTACGCATTGAGTCTCAATCTCTGTCTCTCCCTCTCTCTTTCAACTTTAAAGTTCATGAGGATAAATCATACCTGCCTTGTCACCATGGTATCCCAAGCCCCTTAGATGGGGATCAATAAACCTTAGTTGAATGAATAAATTAGTTAGCTTATTACCAGGAACTCTGTACAGACCAGTCTATTAATTGGTTTCCTCCCGTCATGGCCCATCCAATCCATTCTGCACAATGCAACCAGGATAATTTTATAAGCAAATCTGATAAAGTGCATTTCCCTTTAAAGGCATTAAAGTGTATTTCCATTGAAGGCAATGGCACCTCATTCCCCTCAAGATGATTTCCAAGTTCCTGAAATTGATTGCCACTGCCTTCTGCCCTGGCCCATGCTTTGTTCCCTAGACCCAAGTCTCTTCATGCCCATCCTCAACACCGTGTCACATTCTTTCTCTCACTCTTTCGTCTTAGCGCATGCTACTTAGTTTGTCTATTTGGAAAAATGTTTTCCTCCTCCCTTTCATCAGACTAATTCCTACTCATCCCTCATGCTTAAGTTGAGATGTCTTTTCTGAATCCACCATATCTGGGTTAGATATTTTTCATATGCTCTCAGAGCACCAGGTATTTCCACTTACCACAACGTATTAGAGTTATCTGTACCCATAGGAGGAGATGGGACTGTTCTGTTGATCATGTAACTCCAGCATCCACTGCAGTTCCTGGCACATAATGAGTGCTTAATATTTGTTATACGTTGTACACTCAGACCTATATGACTTAAGCTATGTGTATGGCGTTAAAAATAAGATGGATCATTTCTGATAGTTTCTAAAGCATTGCTCTATATGAACAGATTTAAAACTCTTTCAAATAATTTGACTTAACACCTTTAAGAAAGGGTTCATTTTAATATCTACATGGATAACTTTTAAAGGAATCTGAGTCTCAAGCAGCGCTTCTCAAACTTCAATGTGCATACAATTACTTGGAGAGCTTAAGAATTTCAGCGTCCTGGATCCCATTCCAAGAGTTTCTGATTCAATACCTCTTGGAATGGAACAAGGAATCTGTAATGTTAATAAGCACTGTCTTTTTTTTTTTTTTAGATTTTTATTTATTTATTTGACAGAGAGAGACAGCGAGAGAGGGAACACAAGCTAGGGGAGTGGGAGAGGGAGAAGCGGGCTTCCTGCCGAGCAGGGAGCCCGATGTGGGGCTCGATCCCAGGACCCTAGGATCATGACCTGAGCTAAAGGCAGACACTTAACAGCTGAACCACCCAGGCGCCCCAACTAAGCACTGTCTTAATTAAGGTAGTTTATCTGCTGTAACAAATAACCTCCAATCTTCAGCTGCTTAACACAAGAAAAGGTGCATTTCTTGCTTGTGTCCCAATCCAAATGGATTGGCTGCTCTCCATGCAGAGATTCCAAGACTCTGACTCCTTACATTTCATGGTTCTGTCATCTTCTAGGGACTTTGAGTCCTCTGGGTGGAAAAGCCGTCTCCAACCAGGAACTGAAGGGAGACGGAGAACATGGGGCTATGGAGGATCTGGGAGTTTTTAGTACAGTGCTCTAATAAGTCCAGGGCTCAACTCAATCAAGAGGTCATGCCTAACTGTAAATTGGGAAGGGGAATGTCGTCTCCTGGCACGTTCAGGTGCAAGAGGAAAGGTTTGGATATTGGCAAAACTTCCATTCCATCTCTAGAGCCCTTTGCAGGTGCGCTCATCTATGGGCAATACTTGGGGAAAAACCCTGGTATAATGTAAAACTCAGTTCATTTCTTGCAAATTCTAAACCTGATCATCCATAGCATAGTTTCTTATCCCCAGACTTGATTTTAAAATATCTTTTTTAAATTTCTCTTTAATCCCTGTTTTTTTTTTTTTAAGAATTCTTATTTATTTATTTGATGGAGAGAGAGACAGGCAGCGAGAGAGGGAACACAAGCAGGGGGAGTGGGAGAGGAAGAAGCAGGCTCATAGTGGAGGAGCCTGATGTGGGGCTCGATCCCAGAACGCCGGGATCACGCCCTGAGCCAAAGGCAGAGTCTTCACGGCTGAGCCACCCAGGCGCCCCTCTTTAATCCCTGTTTTGAAGTCAGACAATATATCAGATGGTTTGTGTCTGGGCTCTGTAGACTCACTGCCTCAGGGTAAAACATTGTTTTCATAGTTTCCATCAATTCCTGGCTATTGCTTTCGCTTAAAGAGGCATTTCAGTGACTCCCCTTTCTAACAGCTTCTGCTGAAGTAGTTCCTTCTAAGTTTTAGGTCTTTTCTTTCTTTTTTTTTTTTTTAAAGATTTTATTTATTTATTTGACAGAGATAGAGACAGCCAGTGAGAGAGGGAACACAAGCAGGGGGAGTGGGAGAGGAAGAAGCAGGCTCATAGCGGAGGAGCCTGATGTGGGGCTCGATCCCATAACGCCAGGATCACGCCCTGAGCCGAAGGCAGACGCTTAACCGCTGTGCCACCCAGGTGCCCCAAGTTTTAGGTCTTTTCATCGATTCTTTGCATGGAGCAGGAACAAGAGGAGATTATGACCAGGTAAGGCGTTTCAGCCCTTTCAAAAAAACCTCTTAGTAATTAATTCTATTTCTAGATCTTTCTTCACTTGAGTGCCTTTACATCTTTGCGTTTTATTTTTCTTTTATGTGAGAGCTCACTTCAAGTTATAACCGTTTGATCAATATTTTATTTTGCACATAAATGATTTTCCTTAGTAACTTTTTAACAACTTACAGGTTTCATAAACTGCCTTCTTAAGTAAACTACTTTCTAAGGAAGATTGCAGAAGAAAGTCATTTGTAAAGATTATACGTTGTAAAAGTCCTAATAAAAATTATTGTGTGCAAATATTTTTGCCCACAGAACTCACATTCGGAATAGCGTTTTAACACCAAAAATGGAAACCATTTAAAGGAGATTTTAAGCTTTTTGCAGGACTCAGAGACTGCAGAAATGATTTAGACGATTTGGGGAGGCAGGGTAGGAGAGAAAGCATTCCTTCAGCTTTAAACATGTGGTGTTCATTTTCACCCTCATTTTCTGCTTTGTAGAAAGAGAGCTACAGTTGAAGCCTAGGAGATAATTATTCTAAGATGCTGAGGAATCATTGAGGGGAAGAGGAGGAAAAATTGGAAATTCTCTGGTTGAGTTTCTCATCAACTCATAATGCTGTCATGGGTTTTCAAATCCCCTTTCTAATCTTGAGCAACTTGGACTCCATCACTCCCCAACTCCCTGCCTCAGTTTCCCCACCATATAGGCCAGAGAGTCCTGCACTGATCCATGAACTTGGACAGTCATAGGTCAGGGAAATTGTACCAAATCTGAAAACCACTTTGAATTCTGTTTTAAAAATAGTAAAAGAAAAGATTGATCAAAATATCGTTGGCAAGATGCAGCACCGTACCCATTTATTAAAGGAATCATTCTGTCTCGGACCTTTCTCAAATGGCCAGGGAGAAGGGTAGAGAAGAGGCTCAGCCTCCCTCCACACAAGCAAATGTTAGCTCTTCTAATGCAGTCTAAAGTTCAAAGGATAAGCAAGTGGAACACATCTGGGACACAGTGGCAAAGGCTCTGTACACATTTCCAGGAATGAAATTCCCTTAAGCCCTTGAGAGGGCAAAGAGCCTGTGGGCTGTGTCCTTTCTCTCCATCACCATTCTAATCACTGCAGGTGAAAGTTTTAATAGTGTTCCAGGTTAATATTTCCCACACTCTTACTCTTTGGGCCTCTCTGGGACTGGGTGCCAAGGGCTTAGTGTTCCAATCCTGGCTGGGTAGAGTGGATTCTAGACAGAGCTCACTTAGGATGGTGGAGATAGCCCTGATCTAGTAAATTCTACCCCCTCGTCCACCACTGAGATCCTGAGGTCTAGGAGCCTAACTTCCTTCCACCTCCATTTTCTCACTGAGAACCTTAGATGATGCTGTCTGTACTACGGCTGTGAAAAAAGGATGGCAAGAGGATAAAAGACTTTGAGTATCTTAAAGGAAGACTTCATCTATGGCTTATATCCCAGGCCATACAGATCACTATGTTTATATTAGTTTTATATCAAATATAGAAAGGGGCTAATAATGCAATACCTCCTATGAACTTCAGGCTTAATTAACTGTTAAAATCAAGGTGTTGGCAGAACTTTCTGGAGGATCCAGAGGAGAATCTGTTTTCCTGCCTTTTCCAGCTTCTACAAGCAGCTGTGTTTCTCAGCTCAGGGCCCCTTTCTCCATCTTCAAGGTCAGCAAGGATGGCCAAAGTCCTTCTGATGATGCCATCGCTTTAATTCTCTGCCTCCATCGTGTGACTACTCTGAATCCACCCAGAAATCAACTGGTCTCTTTGCGTGTGTGTGTGTGTGTGTGTGTGTGTATTAAATTTTTTAAGAATTGTGATAAAATATGCATACCATAAAATTTACCACCTTAACTATTTTTAAACGTACAGTTCAGTAGTGTTAAGTATATTTACATTGTTGTGCCTTTTCTGATGTCAAAAAGGAAATTCAAGTCCCCCTAAAATATAACATAGATATTTAAAACAGACTTCTAATAATTCTTGGTTTACAAATAACATCAGTGCTGAAATTACAAATTATTGAGAGGTGAATGGCCACAGTATCCCCACATGTCAAAACCTGTGGGGTGTGCCCAAGAAAACTTATAACCTTAGGGGCGCCTGGGTGGCTCAGTCGTTAAGAGTCTGCCTTCAGCTCAGGGCGTGATCCCAGCGTTCTGGGATCGAGCCCCACATCAGGCTCCTCTGCTGGGAGCCTGCTTCTTCCTCTCCCACTCCCCCTGCTTGTGTTCCCTCTCTCGCTGGCTGTCTCTATCTCTGTCAAATAAATAAATAAAATCTTTAGAAAAGAAAAGAAAGAAAACTTATAACCTTAAATGTATTTATTAGAAAATAAGATTTTAAAAAGTGAACTAGTCGTTCATTGCAAAAGCCTTTGAAAAGTACACGAGAGTAAAAGGGAAATATTATAAAAATAAAAACAATTAATGAAACAGAATATAAATACAGTAGACTTGATCAATATAAACAAAAATGAATTATTTTAAAAGAGCAGCAAAATAAGCAGTTTGGCAGTTCTTACAAAGATAAATGAGAAAATGCAAAAATAATAAACCTTAGAAAAAAGAAAGCAAACAGACCAAAGGTCCAGCAGTGGTGTTCTTTTTTAACTCCACAAAATTATGTAAATTTTATACCATTATGTTTGAAAGTATAGATTAAATGGTTGATATTCCAGAAAAATATAAATCTCCATATTGACTTAAGGAGAAATAAGAGGTAGAAAACTGAATTATTCAGTAACTACAGAAGTAATTGAATAGGTAATCAAAGATCTAGCCTTGAAAGGCTCAGTCCCAGAAAATTTATAGGCAGGTACTATCAAACTTTCAAGAAACAGATAATTCTTTTTTTTTTTTAAGATTTTATTTATTTATTCGACAGAGATAGAGACAGCCAGCGAGAGAGGGAACACAAGCAGGGGGAGTGGGAGAGGAAGAAGCAGGCTCATAGCGGAGGAGCCTGATGTGGGGCTCGATCCCATAACGCCGGGATCACGCCCTGAGCCGAAGGCAGACGTTTAACCGCTGTGCCACCCAGGCGCCCCAAGAAACAGATAATTCTTATATATATTATTCCAGGAATAGAAAAAGATGGAAAGCATCCCAACTTGTTATGTGGTCATAGATGGAATATATCCATGATAGAACCATAAATATATATATGTATATATAACCTTAAATACAAATAAATATCCTAACTAATGTATTATAAAATGATGACCTGTGAGTATGTAATCTCACAAACCCACACCATAGCCAAGTGTCATTTAATCCCATGAATTTAAGGATATCGCAATGCAGAAAATCTTTTTCAAGTAATTTTCTATATTAACAAATAGGGAAATCAACACCAATATATACTTTAAAAATCTGCTCAAATTCAATTCCTATTTCTGAGTAACATTACAAACCTTAAACTAACATAGGAAAGGAAGAAAACACTCTTAACCTGATAAATGATCTCTGCCATAAATTCAAAGCAAGCAGTAGCACTTCCGGGTGGGGGAGGGGGAGGGGGAGGGAGCATTAGGAATATTCTAGCTGATACCAGGATGGGTGTCTGCATCAGCTCCGCTCTTCTACATTGCACTGGAGCTTTGAGCCTGAAGACAAAGAAATAAGTCATAAATATTGGGGGAAAGTAAGGTAACCGCCTTTATTTGTCACAAATTACTGTTTAATTCAAATGTTCAAGGAAATTAAAACTACTAGGGTTGATAAGGAAGTTCAGAAATTTGACCAGATTTGGGGGGCGCCTGGGTGGCACAGCGGTTAAGCGTCTGCCTTCGGCTCAGGGCGTGATTCTGGCGTTACAGGATCGAGCCCCACATCAGGCTCCTCTGCTAGGAGCCTGCTTCTTCCTCTCCCACTCCCCCCTGCTTGTGTTCCCTCTCTCGCTGGCTGTCTCTCTCTCTGTCAAATAAATAAATAAAATCTTTAAAAAAAAAAAAATTTGACCAGATTTGAAATCAGCATTTAAAATCATACTACTGCCAGGGGCCGTCTGGGTGGCTCAGGCGGTTAAGCATCCAGCTCTTGATTTTGGCTCAGGTCATGATATCAGGGTCCTGGGGTCTAGCTCAGCATAGGGCTCCACACTCAGCATAGGGCTCCACGCTCAGCGGGGAGTCCACTTCTCTCCTTCTCCCTATCTCCCTCCCCTTGCTCATGCATGATCCCTCTCTCTCTCTAAAATAAATTAATTTAAAACAAACAAAAAGTATAACTGCCAAAGAGCTTTGTGAATTCCTTTGGTGGGATTGACTGTATATACACACACTTTTAATTTTTTTAATTCTTAGTTTTTTGGCTTCTTTTTTTTAATTGAGATATAATTGACATATAACACTGTATTAGTTTTAGGTGCACAACATAATGATTTGGTATATGCATATATTGCAAAATGATCAACACAATAAGTTAATCTCCATCACCACACATATTATAAATTTTTTTTCTTGTGAGGAGAACTTTTGAGATCTACTCTCTTAGCAGCTTCCAAACATACTATATAGTTGTATGTATAGTCACCATGCTGTACATTACATCTCAACAACGTATGTGTCTTAAAACTGGAAGTTTGTACCTTTTGCCCACCACTGCCCCACCCCACCTCTGACAACCACCAATCCATTCTGTTTCTATGAGTTCATTTTTTAAAAATGATTTTTAGAATTTCTTCTTTATTGAAATAAAGTTAACACACAATGTTACATTAGTTTCAGGTGTACAGTGTAGTGATTTGACAACTCTATACTTTACGCTATGCTCACAAGTGTAGCTACCCTCTGTCACCCTACAGCACTCTTACGGTATCACTGACTGTATTCCCTGTGCTCTACTTTCACCCCCATGATGTCTTCATTCCATAACTGGAAACCTATACCTCCCACTCCCCTTCACCTATTTTGCCTATCCCTACACCCCATTCCCCTCTGGCAACTATCAATTTGTTTTCTGTATCTATGGGTCTGTTTCTGCTTTTTATACACATACTTTTTAAAAAGTCACACAGTGCCAAGGGCTTTTTTTTTTTTTTAAAGATTTTATTTATTTGAGAGAGAGAGAGCACATAAGTGGGGGGAAGTACAGAGGGAGAAGCAGACTCCCCACTCAGCAGGGAACCTGACACGGGGCTCGATCCCAGGACCCTGAGATCATGACCTGAGCCGAAGTCAGAGGCTTCACCGACTGAGCCACCCAGATGCCCCACCAAGGGTTTTTATAACAAAACACCACTGTCTTTCACTATCCCAAACCATCCCCCTCCCACACCGTGCCCTGGCCACCAGTTTCGCTTCCCTTCATGAAGGCAACCAGCATTACTGGTGTCTTGGATCTCCTTCTAGAAGTATTCTAGCTGTGTACAAACACAAACACACCTTTACATAAAGTTTGCATAATACTCTGGATCTTGCTTATGTCACTTCACCATATACCTTGGAGATTTTTTTCAGTGTCAGTATATATGGCACCAACTCATTCTTTTGGTGGCTGAATATTATTCCATTTTTGGAATACTACTGATTTAATGCTATTGTCCTTTAGGTCATTTTCAACCTTTTGCTGTTTTAAACAACATTGTCATAAATATCCTCGAGTGCATGCAAATACACAGTATTAATTATTTTAGGGGGAATGCCTGGGACATAAGGTATGTGCATTTTTAAGTTAATAGGTATTTCCCCTTCTTCCCAACATAATAACATGTTAAATCTGTTTTCAGTATAATGAATATATAAATACTGTTCACTGCTGAGCCAACTGATGTGCCATAATTACAATTATTTTCTTGTGTAAATTTTTGTTTTACCTGGAGTTAAAAATATACTCATTTTTTCATTTGCTTAATATTCTTTGAATAGATAGTTAAGCTTTCCTGTATAATCACAGAGAAATGTAAAATGCCACTGCACAGAATTTTCTTCATAGTCAAACTTGTCAGGAAGTGGATCCAATCTAATTTTTATTTCTTGGAAATATTCCTCCTGGAGCCTCCACTTCCTGCTCCAATCTGGACTCTGGTTTAACTTCTCCAGAAAAGAAATCTCTTATCTCTTGCTGAAGTGGGTGAGACTACCTGCCCTGGATTTGAGGTGGAGGTAGGGACATGTGTACTGCTAGCAAGCCTTTTCCTGTTTTACCCCTTTGCACCCCTTCCTTCCAAACAATCTGATGCTTTCCCAAGCTTTGCGAAGTCGTTCATCATTCTTCACCCCTTTTCTACCTTCACATAGTGTGAGTTGGGGTTACACATGACAAGGTGGAGTTTGTGCTTCTGTTTGTTGTTTTCATTATTGTTTGGGAGTGATTTTTAAGAGGAGAAAGGGGGTATATTATTCAGGGTCCCAAGAGGAAGCACATAGCATATTGGGCTTGGGATCATTTGAGGAATGTTCAATAAATGGACTATTTGCAAAGGTATGAGCTGGTTGGAGGGGATCCCGAGGGCATAGCAGATTGCCAGAGGCTGGAGCGGAGCTGTTACTCAACCCATGCCCCAGCCTGAGGGGGAAAAAACGGGAAGAGGTAACTGGAATCCAAAAGAGAGAATTAAGTGGAAAAAGCCATCCTGAGAGAGTAGCAGTGGCCTTTGGTTGAGGTGACCCTGTAAGGAGGCCACCAAAGGACCTCATCATCTTTCCTCCCTCTCATCTCCTGGGGGTAGAGGGAAGGTCCCCCATGGGTGGCCCTCAACCTGGACTCAGAGGGCAAGGGAGACCATGGATGGCTCCCTCCACACTTACCAAGCCCCTGGGGGCAGAAAGCAGTGTAGAAACAGGAGGAGGGTAGGTCTGGAAGGACAGACAGCAGATATCTGACACAGGCAGAAATGTCTTCTGCAACTATTTAAAAACTGTAAGTTTGGTCTCCTGGCTTTAAATGTTATCTCTATATTTGTCACCTAAATTGATGTTATTAAGGCCTAAATTTATATCTCAAGCCAGAATTCTTTAAAATCTAGACTTGTAGCTCCAACTGCCTACTTAACAGCTTCATTTGTGTGTCTAACTGACATCTCAAGCATAACACATTCAAAACAGAATTCCTGATTTCTACCGCCAAACGTGTGCCTCCCCAGCCTTTCCAGAATTAGCGAAGCACTGGCAGCCACCCAGTTGTTCAAGTCGAAAACCTGAGAGCCAGCATTTACTTTTCCTCTTTCTCTCACTCTTTACTTGCAGTGCTGCTAATTCTACTCTCAAAATGTATCTTGACTCCTGCCACGATTCTCAATCCCTGTTGCCATCACCCGAACCTGAGCCCCCATCATCTCTTGCCCCAATTAGTAATTTGAAATCACTTCCAATAATCAATCAGTCCATCAGCTTCTAACTGGTTTCTGTTTCAACTCTTGTTGTCCTGCAATTTGCTCTTCTCAGAGCAGCCAGAGCAATCTTAACTAGAACCTAGCCAGATGATACTCCCATGCTGAAAATGCTTTCATCCCTATGCTGAATGGAAATGCTCTCCAATAATTCAAGAGTAAATTCTTGAATAAAATTCTTGATACCAAGAATAAAATTTTAACTGCTCATCATGTTTCAAGTTCCCACAGTCTGTGGTCTGCCTCCCCAACTTCTTACATGAATTCAAATGCAGCCTTTCGTTTTGTGCTATTTTTTTATCCACCCATGGGAATAGCCCTCAAACAATGACTACTGGAAATTATGTATGAATACTGGAAAATTGCAGAGTATACCACCCCAAAATAGGACTGTAGGAGTTCAGGATATGGCACCCCAAAATATGCCATTTTAATATATTATTTTGAGCTGCAAACACTTGAGAAACAGCAAATGCAAGGAGAGATTTATCTGACCTCCCTTTATCTGCCTAAAGACACAGCCTCCAAAAGGAACTCAATTGTCATACATCTCCTCCCTAGGAGTTTCATCAACCAAGGAAGATTGACTCTTATCACAGGAGAGGAGACCAGAAGTCAACTCCACACCAGACATATTTTGTCATGAACTAACATACCTTCCATATATTCTTCTAATGATCCATTCATCTTCCTTAAAAATCATTGGCCCTCCCCTGACCCTATTACCAGCATATTTAAGCCTGAATTCTAAGCCATTTCAGAGAGTTACACATTTTTCCCTGAATATCTCTCATGCATGTATGAGGCAGACATCTTAATGAACTTCTGTTTGTTTTTCTCTTGTTAATCTGTCTTTTATTACAGAGGTCTTAGCTTAGAGCTCAGAATGGTACAGGGAAAATTATTTTTCTTCTTCAATACCCAGCTCCTTCCACCCTTGGCTTGGATGATGCACCTGTGTGTTCTGTAACATTTACCAGAGCTGCTTATGGGATTAAGCTGCAGTCACTCAAGTGGAAGTTAGCTTGATAATGCATGCCCTATTGGCTGCCTTCCCATCCCTGTCTCACTTCCCCACTCCCTTATGGAGCTTCTTTCCTGCCCCTCCAGATGAAACTACTTGTACTTGAATACTTGTCTTAAGCACTGCTTCTGGCAAAATTCAAAACTAAAGAATACTGAATTGAGGTGTATTATTTCCCACTCTCCTAAACTGCACACCTGTACTCCCAACCCTCCTCCCATGGTATGATTCCTAAGAGTGAACAGAAAATAGGTCTAGCTGTCAAGTCTAGACAGTGGGGGTGAGGTAGGGAAGCAGACCACTGGATTCTCTAGAACATTTCTATTAAATATAAATACAATATACAACATACAATTAATAAAAATAGGGGCACCTGGGTGGCTCAATCAGTTAAGCATCTGACTCTGATTTTGGCTCAGGTCATGATTTCAGGGCCATGAGATTGAGCCCTGTGTTGGGCTCCACTCTGAGTGTGGAGACTGCTTAAGATTCTCTCTCTCCCTCTGCCCCCCCTTCACTCTCTCTCTCTCAAAAAAAATTAATAACAATATATATTTAATATATTTTATTTACATACTTATAATGCTTTTATATATACAAAAAATATTATATGGGAAGAGATACGCAAGTCAAAGTGGAGTAATTCCGAGTTCCATTCATCGTTTGAAGGCCAAGTTCTAAAAGATACAGTTATGATTCTTACTTCAATCCATGTAATTCCCTCATTAAGTGTGTATTTGAAGGAACTGTCTTTGCTGCTGGGCAGGTTACATTCAGTTATTCCCCAGTTCTGTAATTAGTCAACCAACACATTTTTTCATTGATCTTTGAATTTTCAATTTTAATTTATCAGCAGTTATATGGTGTAAGTTAAAACCTTGTTTTATTTGGGTTTAAAACATTTTAATCCATGACATGTTCACTAATACTGGCTAATGAATTTATGCTTCCATATTTAATACATAATGGTCTGGACTTGGATGGTGTTAAGAAAAAGAAAAAAAAAAAGCAAACAAAATACTGAAAGTTCCAACATCCCTTGGAGAATTATTGCTTAATGGATACAAATTTCTGTCTGAGGTGATGAAAAAGTCCTGAAAATACTGGTGATGTTTGCACAACATCATGAATTTACTTAATGCCACTTCATTGTAAATTTTTAAAAATGGTTAAAGTGGTACATTTTATGTTATGTCTGTGTCTGCAGTAAAAAAAAAAAAACCTACAAATTTTAAATTGCAAAATCCTTATTTTTTATCAGAAAAAAAATTGGAGATTCCTTAAAATGTTTAAATTAGACCCAAAAGTCTATAACATCATCTAGAGTAGAGATTTGAATATAGTTCTCTCACCTCCAAGCCCAACCTCTATTCCCAGGAGCTCAGCCCATTCTGTGGTGCGCAGCAGACCTTAAAGAAGTACTTAGAGAATTGAATTTTGAATAGTTAAGTTGAGAATGAAACAAACCTACATTCATTATCTAGAATGAACAGAGATGGAAAGAGATCTCTTCTCATAGGACAGATTCAATTCTCATCACTAATATCATTATCTTGCTCACTCTTGATCAAGAGCCTTTTAGTATCCAGAAGACCATCCCCATTGTCTCTTGTTCCTCTACCATGCCTCTCTGCTTGTTTATTTAACCATTGCTTCAAATTCTTGCTTTCTCAGTTTTAAGTGACTATTGTTTCAGTCTCAGATTAGGGCATTGATATGAGCTCAAAGTCAAATCAAAGTCAAAATTCAGATGCAGTCTATCAGCCCCTTAGGGAGTCGAAGCCTTGGATGCAAACCACATCATACTTGGTAAGCATTTGTCTCGTCTTTCCATGTCCTAGACATTTGTAATGAGCATGCAATGATCTGCAGACCACTGTGCTCTCCTTCCAAACCAGTGAGAGACCAGCCACTCACTTGATCCCATCTCCTGTCACCTCAATCTTGGTTTGCCACCTCCATCTTGATTCTTTAACCCTCATGTGGTCCTAAATAAGTTCCAACTAATTCTCCCTGCCACATGCTCCTACCTATGGGTTACCTGCTCCTTCCCCCATTGCCTTGCCAAATTAAGCACGGTACGTACTTTAACCTAGAATATTCTGGCAAGTGTTTAACAACTGACTCTCCAACCAACCAAACAAAATAACCCACAAACAATAACAAAAACCACTTGATTTGTAGCATTTGTTGATTACTGTGGTACAAATACTTCTACCATGGTCAACGTCAAATGATCATTGTTCCAGCATTGGTTTGTGTAACTGATAAAATATGGTAAAAGTGATGGTAAGTTACTCCCAAGGTCAGGCTATAAAAGACATTGCAGCTTTGCTATCTCTCTTTCTTTTTTTCCTCATCATTCACTTAGGGACAAGCTGCCATGCTGTGAGCAGCCTGATAGAGACGCCCATGCAGCAAGGAACTTGGGCCTCCAGCCAACAGCCATGTTGCTTAACATTTGTTTGGAAGCAAAGCCTCCGCCTCAGTCAAGCCTTGAGACGTCTTGACTGCAATCTCGTGAGAAACCCTGAGAGCTACCCAGCTAGGCTACTCTCAGATTCTTGATTTAGAACTTTGGTGAGCTAAGGCATGTTGTTATTTTGAGCTGCTCGATTTTGGGGTAATTTGTTACGCAGCAATAGGTAACTAATACGCCACCGTACAGATAAAAGAGACGTAAATAACCTCAAGAGCAGATAGTAAAATAATAGTAGTAAAATAATTAGGAAATGAAAAGTTTCAAATAATTACTCCCTCGGTTTTTAAAAAAATGTATACGATTGGAAATGTATCAAAGTAAATTTTTAATAATATCGGTGTTTAACGTATGACTTGAGAAATTCCTAAAATGTTAACAGTCCCCTCTCATGAGCCTGTATGAGCCAGTTCCAGAAGCCCACTGACTTTCATCTGGTCGTTGCCAAACTTCCGTGGTTGTGTATACCTATCAGGAGCAATTCTTTGAGTTTACAATCGCAAAATAGCAGGCACTACTCTAATATGTTATAAAATCAAGGAAAATAAACAGGTTTTTTAATCTTTTTTTAAGGTCTTATTTATTTATTTGTCATAGAGAGAGAGAGCACAAGCATGGGGAGCAGCAGGCAGAGGGAGAAGCAGGCTCCACACTGAGCAAGGAGCCCAATGTAGGACTTGGTCCCTGAACCCTGGGATCATGACCTGAGCTGAAGGCAGAATGCTTCAACCGACTGAGCCATCCAGGCGTCCCAAAATACACAGTATTTTAAAATAGATTTTGTTCCATTTATTTGATATAAAACTTTCTTTCTTTTTTTAAAAATATTTTATTTATTTATTTGACAGAGATAGAGACAGCCAGCGAGAGAGGGAACACAGGCAGGGGGAGTGGGAGAGGAAGAAGCAGGCTCATGGCGGAGGAGCCTGATGTGGGGCTTGATCCCACAACGCCGGGATCATGCCCTGAGCCGAAGGCAGACGCTTAACTGCTGTGCCACCCAGGCGCCCCTGATATAAAACTTCCTATTTTCAATGGAAACAAACTTACCAAACAAGAGAAATACATCGGCCTTGTTAGATCATCGCTGTTTTTACCCACAAGGTGGCTGACATAGAGGCCATGCCAGGAGAAGGCACTATGTCAGCTTTGCCAATTTCTTGTTGTTCCTTTGCTCTGACATTATTAAAATTCAATTCAATTCATGGTCTCTCTGTAGGAATATTTTAAAACTACTTCTTCCTTTAGTGGATTAAACCCACACAAGAAAATCTGTAAGATCATGTAACTGTATGCATGCAAATTACACCATTTCACAATTCCATCAGATACAGTGAATGAGAATGGGGGTCACCATCAATCTCAACTCACTGTAGAACCCCCCACTCTTGCCAGTTCACTTGGCAGAACACTGGTGAAGGATGCCCGAATGGACCAAGTGAGGATGGCAGGGTCAATCCATAGAATAAGTATTAAAAGTTTAGACCCTTTCCTTTTTAAAAAGAGAAATAAATAGATGTTTTGTTATTTTCCCTCATACACCAATGGACCATTTTACCCAATCCCTGGAATATCACATCTCCCCTGCCTTCCCCCCTTAGAGACCTATGCTCTAGTCCTTTGCTAGCCACAAAGGCTGACAAATGTGTTAAATAGCCCTGCAAGGCCTCCAAGAAGGGCTCCTGAGAGGCACATCCCCTTTCATAAGAGGAAGGGGACCCCTGTAACTTGGATTTACGACACTACATTAACTGCCAGGGATATAAGAATATAAACGGCTAGAAAACACTTAGCTGTCTCTGAGGAGCTGAAAAGATGAGACCACAAGAAGAATGTTTTAGAAACAACAAAACCAAAAAATCGCAACTGAGGCCCAACAGGGGTTATGGATGGGACATCAGGGTTATCATGTCTGTTGAGAGCAGAAGTCAGAGAAAGCCAGAGAGATAAAGAGAGAAACTGTAAGAAATGATTTGCGAGCACCTTTTGAGTCTCTAAAGTTTCCTTTTTCTGGGAAGATTTAATAGAAGAATAAAGCAGTCACCCATCCTCCTGCATAACATCTATAAATGTGCTATTCCCCCCAAAAAGTCTTAAGAGATGATCATTCAAATGCATATTTTTCTGCATATTATAAAGTAATTTGTCACTTCTTTTGTGTTTTGATAGATGTTTCCTGGTGTTTAGCTCCAGAACGTTTCCTTTGAGGCATCTGAAGCATTGACATTTCTTAGAGACTCCAGTGTGGCTTTAAAGAATTTGCTTCTGGGGGCGCCTGGGTGGTTCAGTCGGTTAAGCGTCTGCCTTCGGCTCAGGTCATGATCCCGGGGTCCTGGGATAGAGTCCCGTGTTGGGCTCCCTGCTCAGCGGGAAGCCTGCTTCTCCCTCTCCCACCTGCTCATTCTCTCTCTCTCTTAAATAAATAAATAAAATCTTAAAAAAAAAAAATGAAGAGTCTGCTTCTCTGACCATCACCGGCTCTCCAATGGAGGGGCTTAACCCAGGGCAACTGGAGGGTGCGGGTGATTTACGATGGAGGTGGCACTCGGCCTGCTTCAGGTAAGCTTCTTTATCCCTGTTCGTAACGCCTCTGACTAGTTGCTGGGATTAGGTGCAGGTGGAGAGACTATATTGACAACATTTCTTTTAAAAGAGATCGAAGCCTGTTTTTAGCTGTGGTTTTCCAGGAGGAAAAAACACATACTGAAATATCTCCCATAACTCTCTATAAATAAAGATAAATAACATAACTTTCCTAGCCCTAGCATTTTCTAAAGTACTCGCACACCCTTTTCTCTTACTTGCGGTCTTGGGTTCGGATTATTTGTATTTATGGTTGAAAAACCTGAGGTCAAGAGACTCAGCCCATTTACACAAAGCTTATATCTAAGGTAAATATACATAGGCACAGCTGGTCCCACGTTCTGTGAGATAGCACAAAGGGGAAAGTAAAACATTATTTTTTCTTCTCCTTTGCTTCATGTTTTCCTGCCTCCCTCCCCACGCCCGGTCCAGCTTGAGGTAAGCTGACAGCCCTCATTTACTTTCTACTTGTTTTGAGAAGACTCTTGAACAGAATTAAACCTCAGGGGCAGGATAAGAAAACAGGCAGGAAGGGACAGGTTCATCGGAGACATAAACCACGAGGGTGATTGCCGATACAAGGGACAGAAGAGGTTAATTAGAAATCTGTTTGCCCATAAAGCAGAAAAGACAGAGGCAGGATGGCAGGATCAGGAAAGACAGGAATCAAGAAAACTCCATATTTTTTTAGGCCATGATTTCACCTTTTCACAGCATCTTGGGGCAAAATGAACAGAGCGCCTGTTTCACCATGTAAGACCGAGCAAACTGGAGGAACACCAGGTCTTCCCTGAGCCTCAGTGTCTTTCTCCCGAACACACGCATACCCCTAACGTAGGAGTGCCAGATAAAACACAGGGTTTTCGGTTACATTTGATGTCAGATGAAATAATTTTTTTTAGTCTAAGTATATTCCAAGGGTGCTTGGGTGGCTTAGTTGGTTCTGCCTTTGGCTCAGGTCATGATCTCAGGGTCCTGAGATCGAGCCCCACGTAGGGTTCCCTGCTTAGCGGGGACCCTGCTTCTCCTTCTCTCTCTCTCCCTCTGCCCCTCACCCCTGCTAGTGGTCTTTCTCTCTCTGTCTCAGGTAAATACCTTTTTAAAATCTTTAAAAAAAAATAAGTATATGCCAAACAATGTATGGCATATACTTAGACTTAAAAAACGTGTTCTTTATCTGTGATTCAAATTTAATTGGATGCCCTGTGTTTTTATTTGTTAAATCTGGCAACCCTAATCTAATTAAACTCAGATTACCCAGATTACTATTAAGCAGTGTTTCCTCATTTCCCCGCCCCCAGGCCCTGGCAACCACCAATCTGCATTCTGTCTCTGTGGATTTGTCTGTTCTGGACATTTTATGTACATGGAATCCTACAATCTGCAACCTTGTGTCTGTCTGGCTTCTTTCCCTCAGCGTGTTCAGGAGAATCGTCCACACGGTAGCGTGGATCAGTACTTTATTCCTTTTTATGGATGAATGATATTTTCCCAGAGTTTTAAAATTCAGTTTATAAATCTTATTCTATTTTACAGAATTAGCAAATTTTGAACAATAAATTTTAAACTGACTGATTAATATTTAGCCATTTACATAGTTAATTAAAATTCCTTTAAAATTTCTGCTAGCGCATACACTTAATATATTCAATTTTCTTTAATACTTTAATGAGCTTTTTAATTGAAATATAGCTCACATATAGAAAAGTACACAACTCCTAAGTACACAGCTGCATGAATTTCCACAGAATGAGCACCGCTAGGTAGCTATCACCCGGATGAAGAAATAGAACATCACTAGCATTGCAGAAGGTCCCTCCTGCCCCTTTGCATTTTCCTGTGAAAGAGTTGTCTTTAAGTCTTGAATCTGTATGATTTCCTGCGGAAGAGAGGCTGATTTGTCAAACGTTCTACCGATTATTTGCCAGTCTCTTGTGTGCTTTAACAATAATGGCTGCATGGTGCAAAGGACAAGATTCAGAAAGAAGCTCAGTGTTTGCCTTGTGGCTTCTAACATTCCTGGCACCCCCCACCTGAGGCCCCCCCACCCTCACCCCACACACGCCAGGGGACGGGTCCTTCCCTTTATGCTGAGTATACAGCACACATTGTCCTGTAGTGTAAAAGGAGGAAGTGCAAGAGAATGACAGTGTATATCAATTATAGCTGGGTTTATGCTGAAGATCCACAGTTAGTTACTGTATATAAATTTCCCACTGGCAGATGGGCAATTAACCCTTCCGTTATGAAAACCCTTTAGGGATTGCCAGGGATAGACAGAGGAAGTCATTGGGCTTTAGTGGCATTTGCTGTCAAGGGTTCCCACGCCCAGATTGGGTAAAGAGCCCCCCCTTAGAAAAGATGCGTTGAGATGAAGTATTTCTAGCTAGAATGAACTTTTGCGGTGGCTCGATGAGCAGAAGACTCAGAGCTAAGATAAATGGGGAAGTCGTCAAGAGGTCAGGTGGGAACAGCAGTCTGGGGCCGTTTAGTACAGGGCTCTAACAGCTAGGGGAGGAATCTGTTGTTAGGGGATCAGGAATTCTTGCAGGCTTTTGAAGGGAGAGCTGATCAGTTGCTAGTCATTCTCCGCCCCTTCGTCATTATTTTTATTTTCAAGAGTTTCTAATGTGAAGCCTAGGACTGAAGAGTGATTTTTTACCCCTGTGGCTTGTCATGGGTGATCAATCTGTTCGGGAAGGTTCCTTTGCAGGCCTCCAACATCATCACACCCACTCCTCCTACTGGAAGAGTTCAGGACACATCACCCCAAAATAAGCCACTTTGGCATAGCGATTATTTTCAGCTGAAGGTACTTGAGAAACAGGAGATACAGGAAGGGCTCTCTGACCTCCCTTCTTTCCACCTAAAAACATGTCCCATGAGAAGGGTACCCTCCTTGTACCAGGAATTGCTTTTCTACCCAGAAAGTGGAGCTCCCTGATACATTTTGCAACAGAATACTGGGAGGGTTTGTTAGAGTGAAAGTGGTTTAAGATCTAAGGCAAAATCACAAACGTTATTATCTGAGTGCATGTTGCCCTTCCAAAGCCCCTGCCTGCAGCCTTACGGCACAGAGCAAAGCCCTCTGGGAATGAGCACTTACGACGAAAAATGGTTTATTATCATAATGGAGTATTCAATTACTTACTCTGATGAGAAGTAGAGGCGTTTCTAAATTCATTGTAGTAATTTAGCGTTTTGGGGAAAATAATTAAAAATGTAGGCCACCTATGGGTGCTACGTAATGTGGATGATCTAGTGTGGTTATAATGGGAATATAATACATTTTATTTATACAGTGTCTAGCTACAAAGGGTATATTAGGTATTTTGCAGTGGGGCTCAGAAGCCTAAAGCAAACAAGATTAAAATCAGCAATAAACCAGATCAGGAGAAGCCAGCGAAACTCAGCAATAAATTTGATGCAAAACCAATGCGATATGCCGAAGGCCTTTTAGAATTTGCTGCAGGCTGATGCTTATGTTTGTTTTTTTTTTTTTTATTTTAGTGATAGAGAAGGATAGAGAAGGTGGAGTTGATGGCTGTGAAGGAGAGTTCAGCCCGGGAGCACTTCCTATTGTAGGAAGAACAATTCTGATTTTCCGGGGAGCGGAGAATGTTCATGGCCTGCAGATTTTTTTTGAAAACTGTGTGTGTGAGCATGCGTGCATGTGTGCGTGTGAGGCTGTGAGCACGTGTGTTGGGGGGATTTACTTCCCACAGTCACTCATTCCTGTGTGACTCATAATCCTTATTCAGCAAACCCTTCCTTCCTGCATAATCTCACATCACCTCCTGAGTTTCCTGATACCGTGCGCCCCCAACCCTCAATTTTATTTCTCCCACTCCCATTCTCAGCTTCTCATCTCTAAGACCTCTACTCTTGGCAGCCCCCCCCCACGTTAGTGTAAAATACCAGACAGACATAAGACTATGAAAATCGGATTTTGCAGAGGGCCACTTAGCTCCTGCCTATTCAGGATAGGGGCATCCAGACTTAATGGTATGGGGTTTGTTGGGTCCGGGTATCTAAATATAATAATACTTAGACAAATTCCTTGTCTCAGAACTTTATGAAACTGGCAGAAAATATTTGTTGAGAAAGGCCAAGCACACTCTGTAAGGAAAATAGCTTATTTTTCTCTAGGCACCTATGTTAAGCAACCTCTAAAGTGAATCTTCTAACACCCTGGCAAAACGCCTTAACCAAGGTGTTGAAGAGAATGGTTCTGGTCTGGTTTGCGCCCTCTTCTCTGTGTTCCAGGTTGTTTTTGCTGCAAATGCAAATGCACTTGCCTGTCAAAGCATCACCTCTAAGGACTGATCCTTATTACACATTTTTTATGGAAGGCTTGCCTCTCTGCCATGTATTGTATGAATTACTTGCTTGTTGCCTGACTGCCTCATTAACAAAAACGGCTGCGTGGTACTCTAGTCTCTCTCATTCCACTCGGAGGGCACCGCACACTTGGGTCCCTTTGGTCTCTGCTTTTACTTTGGCACATGCCTTTTTCCCTGTCTGGTGGTGATGGATCACAGAGCTGACTCATCCCCAGTCGATAGGAAGTTTTACTTCCTGTTCGGGAGCTAAAGATCCTGCTCTGAGCTAACCTGTAGGTACTTTCTAGATAACACCATTCAACATCCTCCTGATGCCATTGACTGAAGGTGTTATTCTTGAAACACTTTGTTTCTAAAACCATGTAGTAACGTCAGATTGCAGGCATGAACCACGTTTGTGTTATTTCCCAAACTGCTGGTGTGTTACTTCAAGGTCAGCAGTATTTTCACGTTTTCTTTATGTTCTCTCCATGTCTGGTTCATTGCTATGTATGTATTAAATACTCAACAAATATGCTTTTTCCATGTACACGTTTTATACTTTTTCTTTTATCCCTCAACATCGTCTTTTTTAAATGTTCAAACTTACAGAGAAATTGAAAGAAAAACCATATTCTTAGGTTTACCAATTGCAAACATCTGGCCACATTTGCTTTATCTGTTTACACACGTAGAATATTTTTTCTAAAGCATTTGGAAGAACAGTAAAGAAACCATGATTTTTCATCCATAAATATTTCAACACACGTTTCCTAAAAACAAGAACATTTTCCTATGTAAACACAACACTATCATGACACCTAAGAAAAAGGATTAATATACAGTCTATATTTAAAATTCAAGAATTGTCTCAAAAACGTCTGCTATAATTGGTTACTGCTTTTTCAAAATCTTGGATCCCATTAAGGTTCATGGATTGCATTTTGTTCTTACATCCAAAAAGTCACTTTGATTGAATGCAGAAATTGAAAATCATTCGTCTGTCTCATGGTTCTTCTTGGTAGAATCTGGAATAATCATCTCTACCTAGAAAGATTAGGGAGGAACTGGGGATAACATATTTAGAAACTCTAGAACATTGAATATATATATATATATATATAATGGCATTTGTCATTGGGAAGATCAGGATATTGTTACTGGGATTAGAACTGGGCTGGTATTCTGCTGATATGCACCAGCATGCACAATGATGGTAATACCGAAATGCTGTTTATTGTTGGTAAATAGCTATTGCCCGAAGCCCCCATGATGTGCTCCCTTCCTCACACCTCTCACACGGCACCACCTAAAGTCTTAATTCCTGGCATGCAAATGATCTCCAGGTTCCAAGGTTGAGACGTGGGTTTTACTTGGTCAGTCTCTGTGTCATATTATTCTTAACTTCTAAAATATCACTCCTGGATCAGAAGAATGGAAACCTTGAATAGACACATTCCAGATCACTCTGTGTCTATTTCAGTTTTCCCATCTGTTAACTGAGATTATCGTTAAACATTATTTTAGAACTTCTACTATTTTGTTAAGTCCACTCATAGGTTTAGGATTTAGCATTCTTACTATTTAAGGTGGTAAGTCCGTTTGCTACCTTTTCCCATAATTCTCTGCATTTTGCTTTTCATTATACTCACACTTATGTATAATATATAAAAATCTTATTTATGTTTCCCCAAAGAAGAACGCATTTTCTACATGATCACTCCAGCCAAAGAACCCAGCATTCAGTGCTCAGGTGAAAACCATATTTATTAATTTACAAATGTTGGCACTGAATAGGTAGCAGGTGGTAATGACTGTTTCTTAAGAATTGTGTGCATAGCTGAGCATTTATTTACTTAATATTTTTGAAATTAAGTGTGAAAATTTCACAAACCTGTAAAGTTAAACAAATGTCATCTATTTTGCGTTTACTTAGTGCACACAAGTGTTTATCAAAGTGGTGCTTCTGAGCAATTATTTACATAACCGAAGAATTTGATGAGGTTTTGAGCAATCATTTAATTAAACTTTTACAAGTTTAAGAATGTATAAAGGTGAACGAACTGTGTGCGGGAACCCTGAAAAACCTGTATCAGAATTGCCAGTGAAATCTTAGGAGAAAATTTTGGAGGCTAAAATGGAACATGGACACAAAATTCTGGAAAACGACTGGAAATGGGAAGAGCAAAATGCCATTGAATTTTTCAAATCGATGGTAGTAGTCAAGTGACTGTCATCGCCTTAGCAAGACACCAGTGTGAGCATGGTGTAGCGTAAGATATGGGTGACAAACGTAAACCACAGGAACTAAAAGCCAGAATCTCGAAACTATTAAATTCTTCCAGAACTATGTATGTCAGATAAAGCTTGGAATAATGTATTTAAATTATTATTGTTTGAACAGATAACACATTCATATGGGTTAAAAATTTTAAAATACACCCCTATGGTCTGGCTGCCCAGTTCCTTCTGAAGAGGCAACCTGGATGATTATATATATATATTTTAAAGATTTATTTATTTATTTTGAGAGAGGGAGAGAGAGAGATTGAGGAGGGGGGGGTGCAGGGAGGAGGAGGGCCAGAGGGAGAGGGAGAGGGAGAGAGAAACCCAAGCAGACTCTATGGTGAGCCCAGAGTTGGACGAAGGGCTCTATTTCTCAACCCTGAGACCATGACCTGAGCTGAAACCGTGAGTTGGAAGACACTTAACTGACTGTGCCACCCATGTGCCCCAACCTAGATGATTATGTCATCAGCTTCTGTATTCTTACAAGGGGATATAATGCATATGTAAGTGTAATATACTTAGAGTACATATAAATTCAGTCTATATGGTCGATTCAGAAAAGTGAACAGTAGGTTTGACAATACATTGCTGTCACTTTCAGAAAAGTTAGTAAAAAGAATCTAAAAAATGAAATAGAAATGAGGTATAAAATAAAGTTGATTATTTATGTAACCACCACCTTATCAAGAAAGAGAATACTACTGGTCCCTCTCCCCTCAAGTTGCTACCCTGTGCCTCTTACCTAGAAGGTAACCACAATTTTGACTTATAACAGTAGAGTTTATTATGCTTGTTTTTGAACTTTGCATAGGGGAGACTACACAGTGGGCATGATTTTGTGTCTGTCTTTGCTTATTCCATTTTATGTTTCTGAGATTCATTCATGTTGTTGTGTGTAGCTGAAATTGGCTTCTTTCCCCCTGCTCTAGGGTATTCTGTTGCATGACTCTGATACTGTTTCTACATTCCACTGTTGGGCGTTTTCTTGTACTGCCCAATTTGGGGATATTATGACTCATGCTGCTATGAATATCTTTAATGTTTCTCTTTGTACACATGTACTCATCCATCCGTTGGCGAAAATATGTATCTATGAAATGTTAATAAATCTGAATATGTTCTCACTCCCTCCACATACACATAAAAACACACAAGGGTTTTTATGAAATAGGACAAACAGAGGAAAGTTTGTTTCGGAGAGCTAGTCAAGTTACACCATGTAAGTATCTGGTTTTCACCTATTGGCTGAATCGATTCAACTTGATAATTTCTGTTCAACAGCTGTTCAATCCATGCAGAATAATCGATCCCATTTGTGAATCAGGTTCCCCTGTGATGCCTTCCAGTCTCCAGATATCAGAGGGCCTTGTCGTAACAAATTTTTCTCAGTAGATGGTTGAAGATTCTCTTAGAACAGTTGAAGATAAATGATGGGCTTGCTATAGATCCCATTGCAATGGGAAGTGTGATTTCAGGGTGATTGAACTTCTGGTGACATTAATCCTTGAAATCTTGGAATAGACAACTCCATGGTTTAATTGTCTGGCACAAGTGTCTTTTGTTTTTTAAACAACTGATGAGCCAATTAAGGACAGAAATATTATCAAATAATTATTTAAATTAAAATGCACAAGCTTTTGTCTTTTGAATATTTAATTCAACCATGAACATCTGTAAGCATTTTTACAGAACAAACACATCGATCTTTGTGTTGCCTACAGTTTTACTTATATACATGAAACACGTAGACAACACATTACAGGATTTTAGTCCAGACAGTATGAAAAATTACAGATATGAAATGATGTTTCTGATTCTATTTTAACATTCCTCATGATTTTATATAGTAAGATGAGATTATAATCTATAAATCTAGCAAAGATGACTTCTATTTTTGTTATTGTTCCCAAAAGGCGACTTAAATTTGAATTAATTCAACTAAAATGATAAACTCTTTTTTAAATTGCTGGAGGAATTACTGTGTTTAAATCACTTACTAGTTGGATGACTGTGGTGATGTTTACCAGGCACTCTGGTTAATTCTCCTTTAAGTATTTTTGGAAGAGTTGGTCTTACTTAGCCCGTTATATATTAAAGGGGTGTAGAGGATGTTTCAGTTCAACAAATTCTGAGATCCTGCTCTGTGGAAGGTGCTGAGGGCATGAAAATGAATACAACAATGTTTTTGCACTCAAGTTTACAAATGAACAAGCCTAAAGGAAACCGACACAGCCTCTATAACAATCATATCGTCTTGCTATAACTATCCCTAACGGAGAATTAAGGGAATTGTGGTGTGTGCTTGCATGTGGTGCGTGAGTGTTTAGGTGAGCTACTGACCTTTGGCCTTAAAGGGCAAGCAGAATTTTAACCAGGTAAATGGAAAGACATTCTTTCTTAAAAATAACCACATGCTGAGTGTCCTACATACGTATCTTACTATCTCTGAGTTTCTCAACAAGCCTGAAGATAGGTAGCCACGTTTTAAGCCCATATTTAAGTTATGGCATCTGGGGCTCAGAGACTTTGTAGGTTGAGCAAAAGCATGTAGAACAAAGGAAAATATAAGAATACCTGGTGTATTTGGGACATGGCTAGAGAGTCAGATATAATGGGGAGTAATCAATAAGGAAGCTGGAAAGATTGTTTGGAGCTGCTTCTCTAGTAAACAGTTTGAAAAACAACGCTGTGGGCAATGAGAGTCCTCGGAGGTTCCTAAAGCAGGAGTAAAAGGATCAGATTCCCTGTATTGGGAGTGGGGTATGGGAGAGATTCATGTGAAGAAATATTACAACTCATAAAATGTATGCAAAGTCTTACTTTCCACTCAGACAGTGGTAAATTAGATATAACGCATAAGAAAAAACTTTTACCATCTAGAAGGCACAAAGTGCTGCACAGTTGGACCCCTGAGTCATTAGTTGATAAGCAAACCTCACAGAACAGCTTCAAGTTGGCAAAGGCCACAAACACCGTGTACAACACATTTGAACTGGCGGATTTTGACTAGTGTGGGTAGATCAGAACGAGGGCGATATAAGAGAAAGGAGTCACACAGGTATGGAATTAAGAAGCATCATGCAGGTCAAATTGATAGAACTTGCTTGGTCTCTCTCTTCCTTTTTCTCTTTCATTATATGGATATATTATAACTTTATATTATTATAAAATCATAAAATATATATTATAAATTAATATATAACCATATATTATATATTGTGATCTATATAACTATTATCTATGTGTAATAGTGTACAATTCAGTGGCATTTACTATATTTACAATGGTGTGCAACACTATCAAGGTCCAGAACATTTCTATCACCTCCAAAGGAAACCTTGTACCCATAAAGCAGTCACTCTCTATGTTCACCTGACAACCACTAATCTAGTTTCTCTCTCTTTGGATGTATCTTTTCTGGATATTTCATAGAAAAGGAATCACACAATATGGGACCTTTTGTGTCTGGCTTCTTTCACTTAGCATAAAGTTTTTGAGATTCATCTATGTTGTAAAATTGATCAGTACTTCATTCCTTTTTATGGCTGAATAATAATCCGCTGAATGGATATACCACATTTTGTTTACCCATCTACCCACTGATGGACATTAGGGTTCTTTCCACCTTTGGATATTGTGAATAGTACTGCTATAAACATTTGTGTACAAATTTTTATTTGAACACTTGTTTTCAATTCTTTTGTATAGATGGAGAATTGCTGGGTCATATGGTAATTTTAGGTTTAACCTTTTGAGGAAACACGAAGCTGTTTTCCACTGCAGCTGCACCATTTTAGATTCTCACAAGGTGATGCACTAGGTTTCCATTTATCCACATCCTTGCCAACAGTTGTTATTTTCCTTTTCAAAAAATTAGAGCCATTCTAGTGGGTGTAAAGTAGTATCTCATTGTGGTTTGGGTTTGCATCTCCTTAAGGACCAATGATGTTTAGCATCTTTTCATGTGCTGGTTGCCCACTTGTATATCTCCTTTGGAGAAACGTCTACTCAGATCCTTTGCTCATTTAAAACATTGGATTATTTGTCTTTTTGTCGCTGGATTGTAAGACTTCTTTATTTTCTGCATACAAGGTTCTTATCAAATATAGGATTTTTAAATATTTGGTCTCATTGCATAGGATGACTTTTCACTCAACAGATTTGTGAGCCATTTGTTGAAACAGGAAACACATGGGAAGTAGGCAGTAGGGATAGAACGGGGTAGGAAGAGTGAGTTCACTTGGAGGCCAGGTTGAAAATCTGGGTGGAGAGTTCCAGAAGGTATTTAGCTATGCGTGGTCCCTGGGGCATGTTATGCACTTGGTGCTTGTTGGATGTTGGAATCTGGGAGGGAAGCTGGGGGACAGTTGCTGCCTTCACTACCAGCAGTCAGGCTGCTGTCCCACAGAAACACAGGACACTCTCCTTTCAAGAACGTTGCCCTTTATTATTGAAAAGACTGTTCTTGGCCAACCTCCAACTCAAAAGCCACATGAAGATTAAACCCCACTTCTGCTTTTAGACGACATAGGCTGCACCAGGTACCAAGAATGTGGCAAACAAAATCAATAGGTGAGACATTGTACAGCCTCCTGTGATCTACTTATAACATCTCCCTCCAAATAGAATACAATGTGTGTATATATCAAATCAAGCTTATATTTCTCTAAGATTAATGTAAACAGAAGTAATTGAAAAAGCTGGTAAGTTGAAATCCTGAATAAAACCATTGTTTTTTCCACAATGGAAGCATCATTAACTTTTTTCCTCCAGTTTTAGTCTATAGGCTGTGCCTTGATTTCCTCAGGCATGCCTAAAGCACATTTTTTGTATCTTCAGTGAGCTGACTCTTGTAAGCAGGCAACGTTGAAGAGGACGTGAAATAGCTCTCTTTCCAGAATTCTGCCCACATGGCTGACGTTATGAGACACTCTTTATAAAATCTGCTGGGTGTGCGCCGGGCATCCTGCAGTCACCTGGGCCTGGCACTTTTTTATGAATCTGCTGCTGAGGTAGCCTTATTCACACATTTCATTTATCCGCAATAATAAGAATATCAATACCTTGGATTTATATAGAGCCTCTCATCCAAAGAGGTCAAAGCGTTTTAATTTAATTGGATGTTCCCGTGGCTTTAAAAGCCTCCGGGTATATTTACAAATGTAATAATAAGAAACAATCCGCCCTGGTTTACAATATAATAGACAACATAAAACAAGACCTGAGCATACACTGCTTCTCACCCTCGCTGCATAAACATATCCAATGCCTGGCCATGGGGTTCAAGGTCCTTTCTGAACGGATCTCCATGGATCTTTTCCCCTATGACACCATTTCTTCTCCCTGAATCCTTTATTCCATTCAAATTAGTTTTTTAACATAGGATACATGTTTGCACTTTGTACCTCCACCTGTCCAGAAGGCCCTTTTCTTCCTTTTCTGGTATTTAAGTCTCTACTCTTTTTTTTTTTTTGGTTTGGCTTAATTATAACCTACCTGTTCCATGAAGACTGCTATAGCCATCCTAGCCCTCCTTGCTTATTTCCCATTGAAACGTTGGCAGCCCTTATGCTTTTATTCTTTGGGCATTGAGTAGATGCTGTGATTTATAGTCATTACCCTTTCTTTTACTTCCCCGTACAGCATGTTAGGCCTCCACATAGCAATGTCTATAATCAGTCCCTTAGGCCTTCATACATTTAATCTGGTTCCAAGTAGCCTGGTGAGTTTGGGAGTCTGTGGTTGAAGGCTGAAGGTTACAAAAGGACAGACCCACTAAGCCCTCCCTTGATTTTTTTTCTATTGTTCACAGTTTAGTGGAAGTTCGGGGTTAGTTTAGAAGGTGACCTAGAATAGAGGCAGTGTGAAAGGATATGCCTGTCACCTGAAGATGAAAGGTGTAATGGGTAAAGTTTCTGCGAGTAGGATATAAAGGGGATGGAATAGAGAAGCAAAAGCAGTTCATTGAATTAAGGTTTAATTGGGGTGTGTTGATTTAATGTTTACATAATTGCTTTTCCAGTTTGTGATAAAAGTAGCCACGGTTTTAGTTCTTATCCAAGTCTTGCTTTTAAAAGAAGTTCTTTTGTTTATTTCTGTTTAGAAAGGCAACCTATACATAGAAAATTTGGAAAACACAGAAAGGTGTTAAAAAATGGAAAAAAAGTCTGTATTCTTGCTCCTTAAAACAACTTCATAATACCCACAGAGGTGTATTTTAAACAAAACTAGTATCTTACTTTATTGATAATAGCTGATATTTGCCAAGTGCTGATTGTGCATATCTCACACAGTCTCCAAATTACTCACTCTAAAGGACTCTCTTATTATCACCTGCTTTACAGATAAGGAAACTGAGGCACAGAAAGGTTAAGTAACTTGCCTACCTAGCCAGTAAGTGAAGAGCTGGGATCGAATCTAGGTGGTCCTACTGCACAACCCGCATTAAAAATTTTTTTTATTGCATTCAAATACACATAACATAATATTTACTATTTTAACCATTTTAAAGTGTATCATTCAGTGGATTTTAATACATTCATAAAATTGTGGAAACATCATTACTATCAAGTTCCAGAATATTCCCATCTTCCCAAAAGGAAATCCTGTGTCTATAAAGCAGTCATTCTCCATTCCCACCTCCCCCTAACCCCAGGGAATCACTAATCTATGTTGGGGAAAAAGAATTTCTTCTGCTCTTCAAGGTCCTTCCAGCTGGACTACGAATCAAATTGACATGGCACAGACTAACAGGAGAAAATAAAATTTAGTTTCATATGCACGGGGAATGCACATGGACACGAGATTCTGAAGGCAGTCTGGCAGAAAAAGGTATATCTGTCATCCTGAAATAAGGAGAAAGGGATCGAGGTCTGGGCCTTCAAAGGGAAGGAATGCAATTTATAGGAAGATAAATAAGACTGTATGTTTGATAAACAGATGTTTGCTGGGGCATGCAAAAACAATGGGACATAGAAGACTTTGATCAAACGGGCCTTGCTAGGTCCCTCCCTGTCTACCATACCTACTTAATATTGCAAGGTAGTTATCTATGGACCTGGAGCAGATCTGAGATCTAAATTCTTTTAAGACAGTTGAGGGGGAGGTAAAGAGATTTTCCTGAATCTTCAGGGCTTTGCTTGCTTTTTAACTCAAAATAATCTTTATGCTAAAGTGGTCCACTTGGGGTGTCCTGCCTTTAACCCCGACATCTGCTTTCCATCTGTGCGAATTTGCCTATTTTGGGTGTTTTATAAAAACAGAATCATACAATTTGTAGCCTTTTGTGTCTAGCTTCTTTCACTTAATATAATGTTTCCAACATTCATCAATGTTGTAGCACATATCAGTATTCTATTCCCTCTTTTTGGCTGAAGGATATTCCACTATATGGATATGTTACATTTTGTTTATATCTCAATCGTATATCACATATTATTCCACATTCATCCACTGACAGACATTTGGGTTGTTCCCACCTTTTGGCTATTGTGAGCAGTGGTGCTATGAACATTTGTGTACAAGTTTTTTGAGCACTTGTTTTCAATTCTCTTTGATATATACTTATGGGTCAAATTTCTGGGTTATGTGGTAATTTTAACTTTTTGAGGAACCACAAAACTATATGGGCTGCACCATTTTACATTCCCACCAGCAGTATTCCAGTTCTCCACATTCTTGCCAACATTTATTTTCTGTTATTTAAAATTATAACCATACTAGTGGGTGTGAAGTGATATCTCACTGTGGTTTTGATTTGCATTTCCCTGGTGACTACTGTTGTTGAGCATCTTTTCATGTGTTTGTTGGCCATTTGTGTATTTCCCTTGGAGAAATGTCTATTCAAGTCCATTGCCCAGTTTTTAATCGGAGTTTCTGTCTTTTGCGGTTGAGTCGTAAGAATTCTTTCCATATGCCGGATACGAGACCCAAACCATATATATGATTTGCATATATTTTTTCACATCCTGTGGGGTGTCTTTTTTTTTTTTTACTTTCTTGATTGTGTCCTTTTATACACAAAAGTTTCTAATTTTGGTGAAACCCAAGTCATCTATTTTTCCCTTTGTTGTTCATGGTTTTGGTGTGATATATAAGAATCCATTGCCAAACCTAAGGTCATGAGGATTTACCCCATTTTTTCTTCTAAGAATTTTATCTCTTATAGAGATATATAAGAGATAAATTTTGAGTTAAATTTTGTAAAATGCTGTGAGATCTGAATGTATTCTCCCTGACCTGCAAATTAATATGTTGATTCCTAATCCCCAAAGGCAAGAGTAATAGGAGATAGTGTCTTTTGGAGGTGATTAGGGATTAGTGTTCTTATGAGAGACTTCAGAGAGGTCCCTAGTCCCTTCCAGTAGTGAGGGCACAGTATGAAGGTGCTGGCCATGAACCAGGAGGTGGGCCTTTACTGGAATAGGACTATGCTGGCACCTTGGTGTTGGACTCCAAGCCTCCAGAACTGGAAGAAATAAATTTCTGTTGTTTATAAGCTACCCAGACTGCAGTATTTTGTTATAGCACTTGAGCCGACTAAGACAGGATCCAACTCATTCTTTTGCACATGTATATCCAGTTTTCCCTGAATCATTGTTGAAGAGACTTTTCTTTTTCCCTTGAATGGAAATCAATTGATCATAGATACATGGATTCATTTCTGGACACTCCATAATATTCCACTTATCTGTGTGTTTATGTAAGTGCCATACTTTTGATTACTATAGCTTTTTAGCAAATTTGAAATCAAGAAGACTCAGTTCTCCAAATTCATTGTTTTTAATGATTGCTTTGACTATTTGGGGCTCCTTGCAATTCTATATGAATTTTAGGATCAGTTTTTTCAATTTGGCAAAAAAGGCCACTGTCATTTTCATAAGAATTGCATTGAGTTTGTAGATAGCTTTAGGGAACATTGATAGCTTAACCATATTGTCTTCCAGTTCATGGACACAGGATGTCTTTCCATTTATTTAGTTCTTTAATTTACTTCACCAATGTTTTGTAGCTTTCAGTGTAGAAGTCTTTCACCTCCTTGGTTAAATTTATTCCTAAGTGTTTTATTCTTTTTGATGCTATTGTAAATGGAATTGTTTTGTTAAGTTTCTTTTGGATTGTTCATTGCTAGTGTATAAAAACACTACTGATTTGTCCTGATATTACATCCTGCAACCCTGTTGAGTTAATTTATCAGCTCTAATCATTTTTTTTAAAAGTCTTTAGGATTTCTATATGTCAAATCATATTGTCTACAAACAGAGATCGTTTCATTTCTTCTTTTCCAATTTAGAAGTCTTTTATTCTTTTCCTTGCCTAATTGCTCTGGCTAGAATTTCCAGTACTATGTTGAATAGAAGTGGCGAAAATGGGTGTCCTTGTCCTCTGCCTGATCATAGCTGGATAGCTTTCAGCTTTTCACCATTGAGTATGACATAAGTATGTGTTTTTAATAAATATTCTTTATTGTGTTGAAGAAGTTCCCTTCCATTTCTAGTTTTCTGAATGTTTCATTGTGAAAAGGGTGTTGGATTTTGTCAAAAGATTTTTTTCCTGCATTAACTGCAATGATCATGGTTTTTTCCTACTGCTTGCATTCTTAGCCACTAGGGCCAATTACTTTTCTCTCTGTATGCAAGTCATTGAACTTTATAGCCTGCTTTTTGTACTTATACCATGAAAATCTCACTTTCATTAAAAGCCATTAAAATTATGATTTCCAGTGGCTATATGTTACAGTTTCATATATGGGTGTCCTACAATTTAATACTTCTATGTTGTTTCAGTAAAAGTAATTGATGTATTCTGTGTCTGCTACTCTACAACTCCAGAACCTCTGAATGTGCGTTTTCTTCATCTCTGAATTTCTTTAAATCTTTACTGCTACTAAGCAGTATCCTTCCTCCTATTTCATATTTATTTTCTTCTTCCTTGATTTATGCTTTTCATACACACACTAATCTTTGTTTCTTATTTATTTCATGTTCTGAATTAATGACTAAGGCAGTAGAGTCAAATGCAAGAAATTAAAAACCTACCAGTAAACATATTAATAAAGCACAAGTAAAATTATTACTGTGTGTATTTTATTTATCTTGGGAAGAAAAAAATCTGCAATTTGGTCAGTTTTGCTTTTTGGTCTTTATGTCAATATCCAATTTGCATGTTTTTGCAGGTATTTTTTTAGGATTAATTGGAGATACAGCCACACTGGAAGATAACTGAACTCACCATAAAACGCATGTAGAAACATCTAGTTTTAGAGAATAAGCAGCATTTCCGTGTCTTGTTTTCACATTTTATTGAATTTTTATTTATTTATCAATTTAAAATTTTCTTTTTTGTGTGTGTCAAGGGCTGACTTTCAAGAGATCGCGACGAGGGAGCTGCTTTGCTACCTATGAAACCCCGACGAAGTATTAAATTTTTTTAAACCATTTGTGTTTAAAGTAAAATTTTACTCATAGACATTATTCCCCACCCCCCCATATAAATACACGCCCCTATATACACTTTTTGGCATTGTAAGATAAATTTGATTAAAAACATGATAAAAATCTAAAAACAAGGAAACGGGGGGGGGGAACCCACACCAGATCAGAATAAATACAAATCAGACAGTCATTAGGACACTTAACCAAGTTGCCACTGGTTTAATTTGCCTGTGCTCCCAGGTAGAAAACTACAGTTCCCAGAGTGCTTAGAGCGCGTGCGGGACCTTGAAACTTGCGGCCTCAGTCCCGCCTCCTTACTTCAGCGATTGGACTGTCCAGTTTCGCGTCTCTGAACTTCTCTTCTTCCATTGGTTACTGCCCAGCGAGGTCAATTACAGAGTTTACGTTCGCTTTGGCCTTGCTTGCCCACCGGTTCTCCCCCTCCTCCCGCTACCAAGATGGCGGCAGAAGCAGCTGGTGGGAAATACAGAAGCACAGTCAGCAAAAGCAAAGACCCCTCGGGGCTTCTCATCTCTGTGATCAGGTGAGGGAGGCAGGAGGCAGGGTCAGGGGACTGGGGGCAGCGGGCAGAGGCTCGACCTCCGCTTCGGAAGGGAGAAGGGTTAGCTGGGTTCCACCTTGCCGACCCCTCCCCCTTCCTCCTTGCCTCCCCCCCAGCCCCCCCGCAGTTCCCCCTTTTTCTCTGGGGTTGGGCTAGAGGGAGGAGCCCCGCCTCGCTATCTTTTCTTTAGGACCTGAGCTTTCCATTAGGGTCCCTGGGCCCTAGAAGCACGCTGTTTGGGGTTTGGTAGAGAAAGCCAGGTGTGTCCATTTATTCATACAGCGTTTACTTACGGATTGCCTTCAGCAGCGCTCACTTGGGGAAGGCGCCTTGTTTCCTGGATTTCTGGGTGTAAGGCCCTGAAGTCCGGGGACTACTGTCACGAGTTGCAGGTTGTGTTCTCACACTTCGGACACCTCCAACCACCTGTGAATGGCCACAGCCTCCAATACAAGAGCCTGTAGTGAGCTTGTAGAAGAGCTGTGGATTGGAAGGCATACAGTCGTTTTCGATTTTTGTTCTGCCTCCCTATCCCGGTCTGTTCCTTCAAAACAAAACAACTTTGGAATTATCTTCTATGCACGTTATTTTCCCAGAATATGTATGGTGGGAGTGGGAGTAAGTGGACCTTTTAGGGGCTCCTTTTTTAAAAATGTGAAATACATTAAAAGTAGGGGAATCCTTTCAGACATCATTAAGGATGATACAGGAAGTGATAACAACCTGAATAAAATGTATTATAACACGTTTTTACGTTGTTGACATTTGAATTTCAACTCAGGTATTTTTCATAAAGTAAAGCTCCCTCCTCCTAACCCCCCCCCCCCCATGCTAAACTTCTAGTTGAATTCTAGGAGTGCCCCTGCAATCTCCTGATGATTTTTAAAAACCCAGCCTCAACAGTACCTGGTAGGGGTATTGTAAGAGCTTGAAGGTATGAATAGATTGAATTTTGAAGCAGTCTATCATTCATGGACTGATAAATACCCATCTCTTGGGTGTTATTTAGGGGCCTCTAGTTTAAGGTTATGAAATCATTACTTTTTTTTTTTTTAAGAACTAAGATGATAATTCTTCTCTGTGTGGAAATGCTTAATAAATTTGGTAGGCCATGCAAAGGGAACGCTTGTCTAGTGTGGACCCACATTCTTGTGACAATACAGGCAGCGTAGATGTTTGTTTCATGATACTAAAACTCCAACTAGAATATTGGTAGCATCCCATCTTAATCCTTTGTGGAGCTACAATATATGAATTTATTTGGATTCCTTTTTGAACTTGTTTATTTTTTCTGCCTTATAGTCAACACTCACTTAAGCTATGTATTTAGTGCCAGTTTGTATTTGGTGCCTGGGACTTAATACATACTTAAATACTTGTTGAACAAAGGAGTGGATGCCTTGAGTTTTGCAAAGACGAATCAGACATGATGTTACCCTTGAGAATTCACTTGAGGGATAAAATATGGAAGTAAAAACTATGACGTAAGACTGGAAACAGACGAGTGAAATATGGGAATCCAGAAGAAGGAGTGGGGAAGTGGAGTGGGGGTTAGGGAAGGTAATAGCTGTATATAAATGTACCATTTCAGCTGTGCATTTATGATTCTGTAGGCTTTACCCATTTCTTTTCCAGTGTGTATCAGTTTTCTTTAAATGCCAATTATATTAGTTCTAAATGCCCTACATTTGAAAAAAGCATAAAAACCAAAACCAAACTAAAGTTTTTTTTCCTTTTTTGTTTTTAACTGATGCTGATTCAGAAACACATTGCCTTTGGTTGACTGTTCCTTTGTTCTTCAGGGGGACTCTCCCACTGGGTGGTGTGGAATATGATTTTGTGGTTATTCATTCTTCTCTTAGTTAGGCTCATCTGTATTGCCTTCATGTATCACCATGATTTAGGCCTACACAATTTTTATGCTGAATTCTCTTGTGCGTTAATGTTTTTCATTTTTCTTCCTTTTCCTTGATCACCTCAGACCACTTGAATAATACCTTTATTACATCTGTTAACTAGCATGGTATAATGGAGTGTCCAGGTCTAGCGTCCTGGGCAAGTTTAGTAAGGATTAGAGTTCATGGTTACGTACGACCTTATTTAAGACTGTATGTTGTTGCTTCTTGAGTGTTAATGTTTATATTTCAATATTTCTTTGAGTCACAGGAAAATTGTGGGGTTGGCGTGAGAGGGTTGCCGGCTCTCTCTCCTTGTTTCCTCCCTGATGTGCTTTTGAACAGTGGTTTAAATTTTTGCAGTGGTTTAAATTTCATGAACAGTGGCAGTTAATGAGAGGAGAATGGTAGTATTACTTCGGTGTTTGGGTGGAGAGAAGCAGGGGAGAGTACTTCAGAGGGGAATAGAATGGGAAATGTAGTTGCTCAGAGAGTAGATCTTAAATGTTCTCATTACAAGAAAAAGAAATTGTAACTATGTGAGATGGGTGCATGTTAACTCACCTATTGTAATCATTCTGCAATATACACAATATATTAAACCATGTTGTACACTTCAAACGACTATGGTGTTATATGTCAGTTATAGTCACTAAAACTGAGGGAAAAAAAGAATGGGGAATGTATATTTCTTGTTAGTAAATTGTTCTCTGACTCTGAAGTTGCTGCTTTGTCTCTCTGTTCAGTTTGTATTCTTTGTGTTACCCCTTCTTGCAACATTGTCTTCATGATTAATTCCTCATGTAAAACGTGGATTACCTCTTCTCTTTAACATCTTTTCAGATTCTCTCTCAAAGACCAGAACTTTCCGGAATCCATTTTAGGCTCATGTTTATAAAATCTGAGCCTCCTTGAAGATATATCTGATACATGCCAGTTCTCTTTTATGTTTCCTTGGACCTGTCATTTTGTCACCCTAAAATAACTGACTTGTCAGTGATAATGCTTTGAAAAGTTTGATTAATTTAGCTTTATTTATCTTTTTGTATCATTGAGCTGTTGTTTTCTTTTTTGAATAGTGAATATTAAAAATTCTCTTTTGGTTCTTTTGCTCAGATACCTTAAAAAAGTCATTTCTAGGGGCGCCTGGGTGGCTCAGTTAAGCGTCCGACTCTTGGTTTTGGCTCAGGTTGTAATCTCAGGGTTGTGAGTCTGTGCTCAGTGGGGAATCTGCTTGGGATTCTCCCCCCCCACCCCACGTGTGCACACGCCTGTGCACACGAGCGTGTGCTCTTTCTCTCAAATAAATAAATCTTTTTTAAAAGTCATTTCTGTACCTTATTATGTACTAGCATAACACATCATATATATTTAAAGCTACTTCTGTGACTGGAAACAGCATTTATTGTTAGTCGTCTTTTAACACTAGATAAGAAAACAACAGGTAGATCAGGGTTCGACCTAAGGACACAGTAAGTATAGACATGGGGACTAGCCAAATCTCGTCACTATTTCCAGCTGTGGTACCAAACAGTTAAATAATAACTATTTTGCTACTGTGAGCGTCCATCACTTTAAAGCATTTAAAAATAAAAAACAGTTTCAAGAAGTCTAGTGTACTGTAGTGAAAATGTTACGTTTGGTGGATGGGTATTTAAGTACCTTGAGACTCATAAATGAAATTCTTAACCCTTTTAAAAAGTATTGAATAAAAATATTATCGGACTACCGGATGTTTCAAAGGGTGGACTCCCGGGGTATTGCAGAAGAGGTCCTCAGGCTGGGAAGTGGGGCTTTGATGAGGAGATGGACAGTGCTTGGGACCGAGTCTGTCAGAGGCTTTGGTTTGAAGCAGCTTTTGGTTTGAAGTCTTGCCACTGGCCCTTTAAAATGGAGCTAATTGGGTGGACAGAGTTGCGATCACCTGCTGATGTAAATTTGGACAGTTTTACACGTGTGCGTGCACACACAGCATTTTCCTACTTTTCTTTTGATTTTTCCCCCCTAACCTTTTGTTTGGTGTGAAATCGGAGCAGGCAGCCTTTCTAAATGGGGAATAAGCAAGATGGCATTTTGGAGATGCTGTTTTATTTTTGTGAGTTCTTGTCAGGTTTTTAATTGGGAAATGTGTCTACCACTAACTGTTAGGTGATTTGCTTTCCAATTAAATGTTGACTCTCTTCTCTTTATAAGTTGGCCTTTAATAGACCATTTAATTGGGAAGACAAACTTTGGCTGTGACTTTAGGCGACCTTATTGAAACCTCAGAGCAGAGCTTTTGTAGACAGACTCTGGTTACAGATGTCAAGGAGGATTGAAGGCAGTTGAAGGCTCACGTTTTCATCAACTTTCATGTCTTCACAGAAGTTGGAATTTCAAAAACTTAGAAAATCCTTTATTGTAGACACCTGTTAAATTCCCTTCCTCCTCAGAGAGTGTTTTGGTCAGCCCCATATTTAATTCAAAGCAAGCTTTGTTGAAGGGGTCCAGGCTTTGATCAGGGCTTTGAACAAACAGCTTTGAGGTCCATGACACAGTTTGTGGCAGAAAGGAACGTGGTCACTCTGTTTGGAGCAGAGTCCCCGAAGTTGTGTTAGGTGGTTAGTGTTGTTTCCAGTAACACCTCTTCTCTTCATCTGAGCCTGTCTCATTATGGTTTTTCGGGTTTCTGCTTTCTTTGTACCCTGGGGCATCTTGGCACTGGGAATGCAGTACTGTTTGAAAATTACCGCTAGGCTGTCTGGAGACTAAACACTTTTTTTTTCTCCTCGAGGTCCTGGGACATCTGACAGCATGTGTTGATAGAAGGGGCAAAATAATTCCCCCTTTTTTCCTGCTAAACATGAAGAATGAGTATCTTGGGAACCCACGTCTTAGTTTCTAACCTCATGTGTAATTTTTAATGTTGGGATTTCCTGAAGACTTTGAGGCAGAGAGGTGTAATGTTGGGTGATAGAGTCAGGTTTTTTTCAAGCCACTACTTAACAGTGGATCGGTATGGTCATAGTGTTTGGAGGGAGTTGAGGTATAGTTAGTAGACACTTACTGGATTGTGTTACCCATGTAGAGTTACCTTGGACCAGTTGCTTCAGACCACTGTGTCTAGTCCCTCCTTTGTAAAACGGGATAATAATATGATTTATGGTTTGGGGGGAAAATTAAGAGCGTATGGGAAGGGCTAACACAGTTTGGCTTAGAGAACACACACAGATGTTCATTTCTTTTCAGGATCTGCTTCTTCTCTGGTTAGAAACTTGATTGTAATATTCACCGGATAGCAACCAGGATATGATGTTAATTTTCTGTCAGAGATATCCTTTCTGGTTTGGCTTGAATGTTTGATTCCAGTCGTCAGAATGTTCACTTTGTACCCGAGAAATCTTGTGTAGCTGAATTAAGATGGTAATTATTGATAATTTTTGAGTCAGCCACAAGAGCTAGATTTAAATAGATGTATGCTTACGTGTGCATGTAAAACATGAAATATAAACAAAGTATAAAACATTTATTAGGTCAAAGACAGAAAGGTTATAAACCAGCAAATTGAAAGGCCTAGGATCTCTTTGTCTACATAACCCTTTTTGCCATTAAAAAAAAATCATATATGTGATTTCCTAAAATCGCATATATAATTTTTAAAATTTAGTTATGTATTTAGAAAATTCAAATATTTCAAGAGGAACAAAATAAAAAATGAAGACTTTTCACTCTGTTCATCTCTTTCCTGGTGTACCTCTGTGAAGTGTCCTTTGGTTCCTTTGGAGAAATAGAAAACTATATTTAAGTATGTGTGGATGTATAATCTTTAAATAAGAATATATGTTCTTTAATATATTAACATATAATACTTATGAATTTGTATATACTTAAGAAATATTCGTTAAAATTCTACATTATTTAAACAAATGGGATCATACTATGTGTATTTTGGACCCTTTATTCATTTGCTTGTTTTTCTTTATTTTGGAAATCTTTTCTAGCAGCACATACTAATCTACCTCAATCTTTTTAGTGGCTATGTAGCATTCTGTCATATGGATACACCATAATCTATTTCACTGGTAGTCCCTCTCCCCCCCCCTTTTATAACACTTAAGTTCTTTTTTCTTCTTCTTCTTTTTTAATCTTCTGTTTAAAATATATTGCAGTGAGCATTCCTGTATGTCAGGGAGTAGATTTGTGGTATAAAATCACAGCAGTGGCAGGGGAATAGCTGCGTCCGGGTATCTTCACATTTTGGACTTTGACAGAGTCAAAATGTCCTCCAGAAAGATGGTCATTTTCGCTCCCACAAGTGGTGTATTCGCTCACCTGGTTTCCCAAGCCCTGGCCAGAAACTGGATGCTTTTGATGATTGTCTTTGTTAAAGTCCGTTGTGAGTAAGAGGGGAGTATTTGTCTCCCTGTCATTTAGTTGTATGTTATAGCTGGATGTATGTGGATATATACGTTTTGCAAATATTTTCTCCCAGTCTGTGGCTTGTCTTCTCATTCTCTCGACTGAGTCCTTCCCAGAGCAGAAGTTTGTACTTTTAATGAATCATCAAGGATTTCTGTCATGGGTCATGTCTTTGGCGTTGTAATCTAAAAAGTCTGTGCCATGCCCAAGATCATCTAAATTTCCTCCAGTGGTAACTTCTGGGAGTTTCATATTTTGTCTTGTACTTAGGACTGTTATCCAGTTCAAGTTAATTTTTGTGAAGGCTACGAGATCTGTGTCTAGAGTCATTTTTTTTGCAGGTGGATGTTCAGTTGTTCCGGCACCATTTATGGAAAAGATAATCTCTCTTCTCCATTGTTGTACATATGTGGCATCCTCAGCAACATTCCATGCATTTCATTCTCTTCCTGTGCACCTTGTCATTGCATCTTCCCCATTTTTGTGTCACAAAAACTTGTTAAAAAAAAAGTCATAAAAAAGAAACCAGTCAAACAATCTCATTTCCCAAATATTACCTATTTTCCTTGTTGAGGTTTTTGTGTGGATCTTGTCTAGGTGTGTACGTAAGTTTAATAGTTGTAATTATAACAACATTTTTTTTAGCATAACAAAAATTTTTTCATGTTGCTATATAGTCTTTGGAGTTATGTAAATATTTTTTAAAAAAATTTTTTTTAATTAAGAGAAAATTACAGAGAAGAAAATATAAACTCTCATATTCTCTTTACCCAGAATTAAACGCTATTAATAACTTTGCTTCCAGTTTTAAAAAAATTACTGTTATAAAAATAATACACATTCATTATAAAGAATTCAAACAATGGAAATGCAGGGAGATGTGATTATTCCAAACTTTATCCTTTGTAAGTTACTGTCATTGGTATTAACTGAATCTAATTCCAGACATTGCTGTGTCTCTGAGTGTATGTGTGTGTGTGTGTGTGTGTGTATGAGATGTTGGGTGGATAGATAGAAATTTTTAAATTTCAAACAAAAAATATTATTTTTTAAATAAATACAGGAGCTTCGTCTATATGCCAACTTATTTTTAAGTAATCTGTACCCCCAGTGTGGGGCTTGAACTCACAACTCCAAGTTCAAGAGTTGCATGCTCTATTGACTAAGCCAGCCAGGAGTCCCTCTATATGCTAATTTATATGCTGACTTTGTCTGCATTTTTGAGGTATACGTACATATAGTAAAGTGCACGTATATTAAGTATATGGCTTGATGAATTTTTTTTTTTTAAAGATTTTATTTATTTATTTGACAGAGATAGAGACAGCCAGCGAGAGAGGGAACACAAGCAGGGGGAGTAGGAGAGGAAGAAGCAGGCTCACAGCAGAAGAGCCTGATGGCGGGGCTCGATCCCATAACGCCGGGATCACGCCCTGAGCCGAAGGCAGACGCCCAACCGCTGTGCCACCCAGGCGCCCCTGGCTTGATGAATTTTTACCTGTGCAACCACCACCCACGTAAGATAGAGATGAACACTTACAGCATCCCTGTCCTTTTTTTTCCAGTTCATTTTTTTGTGCAGGGGTATCCTGTGTTCCAACACCATTCATTAAACAGATTATGCTTGCTTCGCTGAGTTTCTTTTGCATATCTGTCAAAAATCAGTTGAGGGATGTGGGTCTATTTCTTGATTCTCTAGTCTGTTTCACTCATCTGTTTATCTTGATGACAGTCCCACACAGTCTTGATTGTTGCTTTTATAAGTCTTGAAGACAGTGTATCCTCTCCACCTGTACCCTACTTTTTAAAAGTTGTTTTGGATGGGGCGCTGGGGTGATTCAGTCAGTTGAGCATCCGACTCTTGATTTTGGCTCAGGTCTTGACCTCAGTGTTGTGAGTTCAGGCCCCAAGCCTACTTAAAAAAAAAAAGTTATTTTGCTTATTCTAGGTCCTTTGCATTTAATTCCGCATCAGTTTTATCTTATTTTTTTCCCCTATCAGTTTTTGAATTAGCTAGTAAATTTCTACAGTAAAACCTTCTGGGATTTTGGTTGGCATTGCTCTGAATGTACTGATTAATATGGGAGAATTGACATCTTAGCCATATTGAGTCGTCTTATCCCTGAGCAGATGTATCTCTTCATTTAATTCTTTAATTTCTTTCAGCAGTTTTTAAATAGATTTCAATGTGTAAGTCTTACATATTGTTGGTCAGATTTATCTAAGTATTTTAGGCACTTCAAGTCCCACACCTCACTGAATGCTGATGTTTTTCCCTCTAGTCTATTATTACCATGTCTTCAAATTCATTCATCTTTTCTGCAGTTTCCAATCTGTTGTTAATCCTATGTAATGTAATTTTTATTAGATTGTAGTTTTGAGCTCTGGAAGTTTGATTTGGTCTTTTTTTTTTTTTTTTTTTTTTAGGGATTTTATTTATTTATTTGACAGAGACAGCCAGCAAGAGAGGGAACACAAGTAGGGGGAGTGGGAGAGGAAGAAGTAGGCTCCTAGCTGAGGAGCCTGATGTGGGGCTCGATCCCAGAACGCTGGGATCACGCCCTGAGCCGAAGGCAGACGCTTAACGACTGTGCCACCCAGGCGCCCCTGATTTGGTCTTTTAAGAAAAAATCTTTAATAGCTCTCCTTGCACATTTAGTCTTTCCTGTAGCTTCTTGAGACTATGAAATACAGGCATTAATAATAATTTTAATGTTCTTGTTTACTAATTTTGTCTTCTTGTGTCATTTTTGGGTTAGTTTCAGTTGATTAATATCTGTCCCCCCTTTTTTTTACATGCCTTTCATAGGTTTTGGATACTAGATTTTGTAATTTTACCTTATTGGGTACTGATAGCGGATGTCTTTGTTTTCTTGGAAATATTCCTGAATTTTGTTTTAGGATTTGGTTAAGTTACTTGGAAGCTGTGATCCTTTCAGGTCTTATTTTAAATTTTGCTCCTGGGGGCAGAGCAGCATTTGGTTTAGGGCCAATTTTGTTTCCCTACTATGGCAAAATCCTTCTGAGTACTCCACCCAATGCTCTGTGAACCATGAGATTTTCTCCTCTGGCTGTGTGTGATTTCAGATAATTGCACCCACTGATCCTTACTGGTGGTTCTTTTCCTGGCCTTGAGTAGTTTTCTCACAGGCTCTCACTGATGATATTGAGCTGAAGCTTGAAGGGAGCCCTTCTACAGTCTCCAGAGTGCTCTGTAGTTCTTTCCTCTCCATCACCTGCCCTGCAAACTCCTTAATGTTTAAGGTTTCGAAATCATTTTTTCGGGGGGTTGTTGTTACTTTCAGATGCTCGGGCAAATCCAGTCCCAGTTATTTCATCTAGACCAGAAGCAGAAGTCTGTCAGTGCCTCATATTTTGAAAAATATGTTTAAAGATTCATTTTCATTGGTCAGATTTCATCAGTTGCATATGCACAGGAGGGAGAAGAAGGTAATCAGATATGCTGTATAAAGGCTCGAAAGTGAGCTAGGTATCTCGGCCCTAATGGCCTTCCACGTTTTGCGGTGTTTTGCAGAGTATTTAAATTAAACAGCAAAACGCTTTCACTTCATATGGTATTTTTTCCAGGGACTTTTCCTTCAGAACTACTAGAAATGCTTTGGAACTATTTCGCATCTGTTCATGTATTTTTTTTTAAATACAGTTTTTTTTGTTTGTCTGTTTGCCTGTGGTAGTATTGCTCTGTGTAGCCTGAGCTCTCGTAGAGCTGGTGATTGGTTTTCTTTGGGCAGCACAGCATTTACATTGTTTTTGTTGGTGGTGGTTTTGTTGTGCTTTTTGTTTTTGCTTGCATTTGGAGATTTCCAGGCTGTGCTTGCATTTTGCAGTCTGCAGTGCTGAGCTCTGCTCCCTCTATAGTCTTCCACTCTGCTGCTACTTACATACTTAACTGCTTTCAAGCCATGAAATGAGTTCTGGTCTTTTTAGTAGCCAGTCCTTTATGTGTTGGGACTTTCGTCTTGAATTACAAGGGTTTATAGATGAATAAATCTAAGAAATACTGCGTAATCTTCACGTCTTGTCCACCCAGCTTCTGCCCTCCCTCCCGGGACACCCGGCACATGAACATAGTAAAGTCTCCTGGATGTCTGCAGTTAAGAAACTTGCTTCAATTTGTGTAATCTAGAATTTCCAAGATAGTCTAGTACCATGCAACACCTACTATTGTCTTCTAAAATGAGATTTCTGAGGAACTCACTGGAAGCTCCACATTAGGGAGTAGCCTACACCTTTAATATGAACAAATGTGTTGTAGTAACTAAAACATTCCCCTGGAGATGAAAACTAAGATCACTGTGGAGAAGGCTTTAAGGAGGATGTGGACCTTCAAATGGAAATGGGAAAAGAGGTAGCCTCAGTTAAGGAAGGGTAGGGGGTAGGTTTTAAATTGACTCTGTCAATCCTGGACTCAGTTTTATGCTGTAGTGAGGCTGATTTTACTTAATTTTAGATAATGGCCTTCTCTGTTGGTTACAAGACTCAGAGCTTTTGGTCCCCAGAAGTATTTTGTATGACTGAGTTAATTGAAATATTGAATAGCTGCATGTGTTGGGTGTAGTAATTGGCCCTAAGTGCTGTCTGAAGCAAGACACCAGTGAATTTTCAATTGACTTTAAAGCAGAAATTGTTTACTGTCACTTGATATTAAATGAATCTTTGTAGTGAATTAAGGGATGTTGTTTTTATGCATCAGAAAAGTTTTTCAGAGGGACTTGTCATCATGGATTGTTATCAATTGGGACGGGATTATCTTGAATTTTGTGGGATCTAATAAGACATAATTAAGAAACAAGCAGTCGCAGTGTATAATTGAATATAATAAAATCGGATTAAAAAGTGTAATGTAGATTCAGTTATGCTTTGAGTGAAGCCATATCTTATGTGATTATATAGTGATACACATCTCATTTAATGTGTGTTTTTTTCCATGCAAACTCAGAATTATGAGGGTCTCATTTTTTTAAATAATTCATTAGAAGCATTTGTAGATGAATCATCATATACAAAGTGCTCTGCTTAGTAGAAAAGGCTTTGAAGATCCTTCTCAACTTGTTAGTGTTTATATTCTTAGTGATCTCTTTTCCTTCCTTTAGTTTGGATTTATACTCATATCTAGAACTGTCTTTTTAAAAAAGTATTTGAGCGAAAGTATGTGCACGGGTGCATGCATGCAGGAGGTGGGGGGGGGGCAGACTCCCCCCCTGAGCAGGGAGCCAGGATCCTGGGATCATGACCTGAACCAAAGGTAGACACATAACGACTGAGCCACTCAGGTACCCCTAGACTTGTTCACCTGTCTTTAGTTTCCCTGCTGACCTGTTACTGTCAGGCATTTCTTAGGTTGGCTGTTCCATGCTTTAAAGGAAAAGAAAATCTGTCTCTCACACTTTGAAATAAGGGCTATGTAGATCTAATAGTGTAATCTAAAAGCAGTTTAGTAAAGAAAATGGATCCATATTTTCAAGAATCATGTATGCTCTAGATGTTTTGTTCCTGTGTTGGGATCAGTAACAGAAAGGAGTATTTTAGAGTTCAGTGAGCTAGTAGCTTTTTTCCTACTTGGAGTGAGGGTCTGAAACTAGTTAACCCTTGTGTATTTGGGTTTAAAAATACTCAATTTTTGCCTAATGATAATGTGTTAGAATATTTTGTAAATAAAGAGGACCCCTTGTCTGGTGCTCTTTCCATTATGTGACTAAAAAAATTCATTAGAATTGCCCTAATGAGAGAAGGTGGTACTGGTTGAGGGGTTCAGATGCCTGATGAGTAAAAAGTGCAGGGGCTTGGGGACCTCAGGTTTCTGTAAGAGGCCTATCCTGGGTATTTCCCAGAAAGGGTATCACTGAGATTTGATTCCTCCTGTATATTGAGCTTTGTAGAGCTGTAGTTTCCTGATAAGGATTTTTGGATATGTGGGACCTTACTTGTAATTAGGTTTTCTGAGTTGTTTGAAGAGATTTACGTTAATTGTTTTGTTAATCTTTATTATTCCTGGAGGAGAGGTCACTGGATACCAACAAGGAATGCCCTTAGTAGACAATTAAGTGAATTAACTGTTTTCAGATGCTAATTGTTCTGGAGGTGTCACCAAAATTCAGGTGTATTACATTAAATATTTCTTATAGCAGGTTAATTAGTTTAGTTATCTGAGGCTGTATTAGGCAGTTAATTCTTGAGGATTTGCTGAGAATCTATGTTGCTCTGGCTAAGGGGTGTGACCGATAACGTCTGCCTTGAGATTTTAGCCAAGCAAAATAATACTGCCTGTGTTTTATAGGGTGGTGTATAAGTCTGCTCGAGCTGCTGTAACAAAACACCACAGGTTGGGTGGCTTAAACAGAAATCTGTTTTCTCACCATTCTGGAGGCTGGAAGTCCAAGATCAAGGTACCAGTCCGGCTTGGTTTCTGGCAAGGCCTCTCTTCTTGGCTTGTAGATGGCCACCTTCTTGCTGTGTCCTTAAATGGCCTTTCCTCTGTGAGTGTGTGGAGAGAGAGGGCTCTTTCGTGTCTCTTTCTCTGCTTATAAGGACACCAGTTGTATTTCATATGACCTCCTTTAGAGACCCTAATCTCCAAATAGTCACACTGGGGCTCAGTGCTTCAATAGAAATTTGGTAGTGGTAGGAGGGTGTGTCTCAATTTAGTCTATAACAGGTGGTACTCTGGAGACTTATGACTTTGTTAAAATACCCTAGAATGGCTCCAGAGTGACAGTCATTACCTATAGGTGATCTTGAGGCTCAGGCTAGAGCCCTGGGCAGGTTGTTAATTTTTCACAATTGGCTGGCAACCTTTCTACATGCTTTTCTGGCTTATGATATGTAACAGTCCCCTTCTAACCCTCTAATACCAAACTTGTACTGTCGATGATCTTCAAAGAACTGCTGTCTGGGCAGCTTGAACTATCAAAGGGCTTGCTGCGAGGAGGAAATTAATGAAGCATGGTTTGATCCATTTCATCCTATACATTCCACAAATTCCATTCTTAGATTAGAATGGATCATTGGAAAGCTTCATGCTTGGACTATGTTCAGAGTCACAATCTCTTGGTCTAAGTTGTGTTTTAATGTTCTGTTCTGGAAGGAACTTAAAAGAAATAACCATGTAAAATTTATTGTTTTTTAGAAGGTGGTTGAGGACCTTATTCACTATCTTGTATATTGTCCTCCTTATTGTTTTAAGTGAAGCATTTCTTTTAGAATTTAGGAGTAGCTTAAAGTTTGCTTCTTCAACAGAGGAACTGGAATCCATCTTTTTGATAATGAGAATGATTTAACTGGCTACATTTCCCTTTTTGTATGGCTAGGAACCTCACAGTTAGATTGAGGGCTCATTTCCTATTCACTGTGTCTGCCCATATGCCTAGCTTACCTGTGTTTACATTTGTATGGCATCGTTTTGTCCTGTAGCTCCTTAACTAGTTTCACTTTCTCATTTGTTATTATCTACATTTTTGTACAAATGGTCTCTGATCTTTTTTAGGAAGTGGTTGGATAGATGTAAAATGAAACTTGAAGTATTGTTGAATATTTGCCATTCAGTATTCATTATTAAATACTGATTGAAAGCTGTCATTCTTTTTTTTTTTTTAAGTTTTTATTTTTCTTTTATTTCTCTACAGTCAACGTGGGGTTTGAACTCACTACCCTGAGATCAAGAATTGCATGCTTGGGGTGCCTGGGTGGCGCAGGCGTTAAGCGTCTGCGTTCAGCTCAGGGAGTGATCCCGGTGTTATGGGATCGAGCCCCACATCAGGCTTCTCCGCCAAGAGCCTGCTTCTTCCTCTCCCACTGCCCCTGCTTGTGTTTCCTCTCTCGCTGGCTGTCTCTATCTCTGTCAAATAAATAAATAAAATCTTTAAAAAAAATTATAAAAAAAAAAGAATTCCCTCAAGTACACAAAATCATTAAAAAAAAAAAAATTGCATGCTTTTCCGACTGAGCCAGGCAGGTGCCCTGAAAGCTGTTATTCTTTGCCTGGGTGCTAACCCCCAGGTGGCATCAAAGAACACTTTTAGAGTAAAAGTCCACAAAGCTGTACCTGGTCAGGCTCCCAGCTTCTTACCTGATCTATCACTGTCCCCTCTCTTGCTTCTCTGAAGCCACATTGACTTTCTTGCCATCCCTTGTACCATGAGCAGGCCAAACATACCCTGCTTCAGGGCCTGTGCATCTTCTGTTCTTTCTGGAATCTGTTTCCCCAGATAGTGCCACCTCTCTCCCCCTCATTTTCTAGAAAACTCTTTTCAAATGCCATCTTTATCTGAGAGGTTTTCTCTGGCCTCCTTGTGTTATACACTTCTCTCCTCCTCTCTGGCTTCTGTTTTTTTTCCATACCTGTTTCTTCCTGGCCTGCATGTGTTGTTTATTTCTCTTGTATTTCCTGCTTCCCCCACCAGAATGTAAGCTTCCTGAGGGGAGAGGTTGCTTTTATTCCCAGCTGTATCTCTAGCTGCTTAGAACCCGCCTGCCAAGTACTAGGTGTCTAATAACTATTTGTTGAATGACTAAATGAACTAAATAGGGTTGCTGTTAACTATTATTTGTCCTTTCCTAGTGATTTTTGAACAGGCATTTCTTTGTGTGAGCTAATTTAGTAGCAATTGTTTTTTACGGCAGAGAACTGCCCTCCATGACCTCTTCAGAGCCTGCCTCTTGCTGCTGCTCATTATTTAGCTTTTCCGGGGCACTTTTAATGTGCCAGGCACCGTTAAGAATATAAAGAAAAGGTCTGACCTCAATTCGTGAATAAATATCTTCAGGAACTTTCGAATGGGGGAGGCTTTGGGCTAACAATATTGTGATTCACAGATGATTTATTTGGTTCCTAATAATGTGTCAGCCCACACATCAGTGGCGCTTTGTATTTTACCGAGCACAGTCACATAACGTCGCCAATCACAGCTGCCTGGTGAGGCAGGTACTCTTACTATCTTGTCTGCTTGGCAAGGAGAGAAACAGACACGGAAGCTAAGTGACTTGCTCGAGGTTAAAGAGCTTGAAAGTGGCAGACACCTCATGGTTGACACATATGATGAGAGGAGTCAGAAACTTATGATACATTCCAAATCGACAGTGTTTTGGATTTGTGTTTTTCTTGCATCCACTCATTTTGTCTTCGACTGAAGGTTACCTTTGGGTGGCTAACCTTATTTTCATAGGTGTGCTTTTTCTTTTATTTGATCTTACTTTTGTCTTCTTTAAGAGTAATATCGACTTCCGTGTGCTTTCCCCCTGTCTGGACTCCATTACTCTATTAAGTCCAAAGTGAAGGCAAAATTGCTCCATAGAAGGAGTCAGTGATGGTGACTAGTTATTTTCCTTTCAAAACACTTGACCGGCTAGACTGAAATACAGAAGCTGGTATAAAAAAAGGAAAGTGGCAAATTCAGTTTCAGATCTGCAGCTACTTACCTCGGGTTTAACGCTTGTGTGGAAGGCTCTCTTGGAGCTGCTGGCTGTGAATTCACTAGAACCATATAGCATGTGTGCCTACTAGATGCTGTTAACAGTAGCTTGACGTGTGCACCATGGTCCTTTTAGCCTTTTACGTAAATAAATTCCTTCCTGGGGATTAATTAGTCATGGTTAGAGATGTAATTCATCATGTTAAAATGCCAGGGCTGTCTTAGTGAAAAATTCTTGGTGATCCAGAAATGTCTCTGTGTCTGGCTTAACTAGAATTTAGTGTATGTTTTTATTTTCCTCCCTGAACTTGGCAATAGTTTGTAAATCTTAATGGTTTTGAGATAGGAATGGAGAAAAAATCTAAATGAGTCAGTAACATGAAAGCACCTTGGGGTGGCAACTTCAAATCATTTCTGCTGTGCTTATGCTTCAGATTCAAGACTTTTAGAGCACTTAGCAGCTTTTTTAGTACTGTCTACGTCTCAACCCATCCACTCTTCCCTTCACATGTGAGCTGTAGCTTGATCAGGAGCTGAAGGCACAAGAAGTAGGAGTTCATAACATGCATAGTGGAAAAGGCCTTGACTTTGAAGTCAGGTATGCTTAGCTTCAAGGGCAGTTCCCATGTTAGCTGCGTGTGGGGGTGAAAGTTACCATACCTCTCTGTTCCTCTGATTCCATCTCACCAGACTTTAAGTATTATCTTAGATGATGTGTCCAAAGTAACCACTGCATTCCCTGGCATATAATGGACACTAATGAATATCCCGTGCTTCACTTTTATCTTCCCTTTCTCAGGTGTAAGACACAAGGATGCATGTACATTTCTGTATTTAGTTTGAAAATTTCCCAAGTAGATGAGCCAGAGCTGGCTTGTCAGCACTTACTGTCCGGGCGATCTTGGATAATTGTTGGACTCAGTATTTATAAAAATGCGATGTAGTTTTAGGCCTGATTATTAAGAATATAGTGTATGTATCATAGAATATAAAAACCTCTTCCTGTTTGGACTGGTCAGACCATATCAGGAGTGTGTTGTGTTCAGTTCTAGTACTACACAGGATGGGGGAAGCTTTTCAGGGCCAGACTGCTCAGGTTTGAGACCTGGCTCTGCTGCTTAAAAGTTCTGTGCCTCCTGGGGCGCCTGGGTGGCGCAGTCGTTAAAGCGTCTGCCTTCGGCTCAGGGCGTGATCCTGGCGATCCGGGATCGAGTCCCACATCAGGCTCTTCCGCTGTGAGCCTGCTTCTTCCTCTCCCACTCCCCCTGCTGTGTTCCCTCTCTCGCTGGCTGTCTCTCTGTCACATAAATAAATAAAATCTTTAAAAAAAAAAAAAAAAAAAGTTCTGTGCCTCCAATACACAACTCTGTTTCCTGTCTGTAATAAGGGGGGGTAATAATGGTAGCTACCTCCTAGGGTTGTCAGGAATAAATGAATTATTATGCATAAACCATTTAGATTAACATTGGGCATACAGTAAGTTCTATGTGAGTGTTAGCTGTTTTGGAAGGGAAAACCACAAGCATGGTGGACTACGTGGGAGCCATGTTGTGGGAGAAACAGTTGAAGCAGTTAGAGATGTTTAACCTGAGAAAGAAGTACTGAAGTCCTTTACCATTTAAAGAGAAATTGTATGGAAGAGGGAATAGAGTCATGTAACCTAAGAAAGGTGGAACTTGGATCAATGGGTAGAAATTATAAAGAGCCTGATGAAAGGCTTTGTAACAAGGAGAGCTGCTCAAAATTGCAGTGAATGGCTTTGCGAACTGGTGAGCTTTCCATCTCACAGAGGCTTATTAGACGGCTGGGGAGAGGTCCCTGACCTGGCTGGCAAGGTGAGCTAGATGACAGGTGTTCTCTTCTACCCCGTTCTCAGTTTAGGTCAAGTGACTGGCTTAAAGTAAGATAATTCCACATTGAAGTTTGCTGTGTTTTGGTAGCAGACATGGATACTTTTCTCTGTAGACTTCCAGTCTGCTTTTATGGTGTATCGTTCATTTATGGTGCAAATATTTATTGTGGGAGACATTGCATTTCTGGTCTTATTTTGCAGAAAAGAAAACAGGTCAGGGATACTGTCTACTATTGTTTGACACCATGCAGTCTCTAAAGGGTTCAGGGAATTGTGGTTCATTATTGTTGGGAGGCCATTCTCCTTGGGAGTGCTCTTTCTGAAGGTCTTCTGAGCAAAGCGCCGAGTGCCCTTTGTTTTAGACGGTCTTGTCAAGGATGTGTATTTGGATGTTTGGAATCTAGAGATGATCTCTCCCTGTAGAAGACGGGCAGGCATGCGTACTGTCCAGTATAAAAGATGGAGTTTTCCCACATTCAGGTTCCTCTGTAGTCACTCACAGTGTGTCCAGGCATAAAGTTGGGTCCAGTTGCCTAACCCTCATAGGACTTGGGGCCGGGGTGGGGGGGTGCTACTGCAGATACGCCGGTGCCCCTGCTCCATGCTGTGTCGTGAGTAACAAAGTCCTTTGTTTTTGACCCATGAGTTTTGTGTCTTCTAGCACTGTCCATGAAACTCTGGCAGACTAACTTGTTAGCTTGTGAGTAGGATAAAAATCTCAGACTCTCTACAATTCTTGATGTTGAGGAGTAAGGTGAGTCAGAGAGGTTAAATCTCATGCCTAGTGCCAAATGATCTAGCGTTTTGGGGGTGATAGAATTTGAATCTTTGTCTCCAAAGGATGTCCTCTGCATGACATTGTGGAACACCGCTATTGCCCTTGCTGCTCTGACTGCTACTACTGTGACAACGATAGCCAGCAACAACCACCACCATTCGTTGAGTGTTGATGATTTCCCAGGCCTTGTTGGCTCTCCTTTAATTTTCACCAATGGCCCTGTAAGGAAGGTATCCTTATTCTCTACATTTTGTAGATGAGCAAAAGGAGACGGGGGCGTCTGGGTGGTTCCGTCGGTTAAGCATCTGCCTTCGGCCCAGGTCATAATCTCAGGGTCCTGGGATCGAGCCCCACATCACGCTCCCTGCTCAGTGGGGAGTCTGCTTCTCCCTCTTTCTGCTCGTGCTCTGTCTTTCTCAGATAAATAAATAAATAAAATCTTTAAAAAAAAAAAAAGAGATGCCATGACCAAGGTCATACAGGTACTAAGTGGTGGAGTCAGGATTCAAACGTAGAGGGAGGATGATAACAGGACCACTCGGAAGGGCTGTTGGGAGGATTCAGCGCACATTCTATAAAGTGCACAGCACTGCTGGTTTCTGGCAGCTGGGGGAAGCCTCTCTAAACATTCATGGCTATTATTGTTATTAGTAACCTCGTTGCCGTCCTTTTCTCTAATTAAAAAAAAACTTCGGTGGTTTTGTTCTCTATTTCCAACTGAAGGCAAACTGTCATTCAGCTCAGTTTACATTAAGCAGATGAAATTAAAGGGGCACAAACCTGGCATAGGCTCTTCCCTTATACAAATATTTTCTCTAAAAATGAAAATAGGAGCTAAAACCCCCATAGGCCCAATTTACCTTCTAATCTTCATTTTAGTAACCCTTTCTGTTTCATAAATAACTCCTAATGCGGCAGTAACGTGTTACAGTGACAGCTGATGCCGGAGAAGGTGTCCTCTCTGGGCCTGACATTTTCTTTAATGGTAATTCTCCTAGTTAATGTAAACAACGTGAAATGTTTGGCATGTTTCCTTCCACAAATGGTGGTGGAGAGGAAATCAAAGCACTGTAAAGGTGGCAAACTGATCCGGGATAGCTTTGACAAATCCATGGCTGTTTGCTGTTAGAAGGGGAAATCAGAGGTAAATACCTAGAAACTCTTCCCTTTGGGACAGTTGATAAATTGAAGGCATTTTCTGATTGTGCTTTACTTTAGATTAACAGCCTGGAAGGTTTCAGATTTAAAGAGCAAAGTTATGTATCATAGAAACAATAGGAAGGCATGCTTGGCTCCCCGTACCCAAATATTGCAGGTGATATTGGTAGCTCCATTGAAGTCATATTCCTGTGATTTATTTTATTAGCCAAATACTTGTGCAGCGTTTTCTACCTGAAAGTAATATTGGAGGTAGGTAGTCTGATGTAGGATCACCAGTTGACAGAGGAAGACACAGGATCTGGCATGATAAAGGCCTTCCTTCAAGTCTTGGGGTTCCTAGTGTGTTGCTTTCCTGGGTGTACCCCACAACCCCTAGAGGCTTTGCATTTTCCTTCATTATATTTCTTGTCCTGTCCCCCCACCTCTTTCCCCACCATTTCCTGCTAGAACTGGTCTCTTGGCACGCCTAACACATTTACGAAATTCTTTTTAGAGATTAGAATGATGTCAAAGACTGGCCTGCTGAATCTCCCTCTAAATTGAGAAAGAAGTTTTATATATTATGTGGCTCATGAATTAAGATCTTTTGCTCTAAATGACAGTTGGGGAAAAAACTGTTATGCAGTATTTTCCTTGTGAATATCTGAAAGTAGATATGTGATTGATTCACTGATATACCATCTCTGAAAGCAGTTGTAATGATGGACTTATAATTGATTGCATCCATCATTGGAAGCCTAAACTACCCCCTCCCTAAATTAAAGATAAATGAAATAAGCTATGCTGAATGTATATAAGCTGACAAATCTGAGGGAATTTAATGAAACTCTAAATTACTGCAGCCAACAGATAAGAGAAGGTTTCTTTGTTACTGATTAGAGCACTAAAAAAAAGAATTATCCAAAAAAGATAATAAAAGAAACAAAGATCTGTGGCCAATGTATCAAACTAAGTTATTGAAAGACTTTTAAGTGTATCTGTCTCATTCCCTGGTTATTGTTGACTCATATCAATCTTGTTGGTGCTGTTGGATGAATAGTAAAAGGAGGGATTGTCTTGTAGTATAGCTTTTATTATTGCTGTTGCAACATATTTTAGAATTGATGTGACCTTATTTCCAGGCCGCTGGGGGCTCTGTACCAAATTTAGTTCATTTAAATGAGCTATTTGGAATGCAGTTCCTCAGTGTATAAGTAATTTTATCAGTTAGTACACTTTTTAGCTTTATGTAAAAGACCATCTGAGGGTGACTTAAACAATGGATATTTATTATCTCCCCTAACGAGAAGTCCTGAGGGAAAGCAGCAGTAGGGCTGGCTGCTTTGGGGACGCAATGATATCAGTGCAGTAGCTTGGCATTTCTTTTGGCTTTCCCTTCCATGGTTGTACGGTGGGTGAAATATTTGAGTATTGTAGCTTTGTTTAACAATATCCAGTGTCTGGAAAACAAAACAAAACAATATCCTCCTTCCTGTTAATCTTGCAAGAAAATTACTCCAAGAAGTCTTTAGGTCTCATTGGTCAGCCTTGTCACTGATACGGTGAATGGAATTCCTGGGATTCACTCAAGCAAATCAGGACCTGCCCAGACTCTCGCAGAGTTCACACTGCCCGCTATCTAAGATTTGGGTGCCAAGGAGTGGAGGGAAAGTCTCCTTGGATAAGCAACCAACAAATCCACTTAGATGGGCTCTTGAAATTTACTAGGAAGGTGGCTTCATGTTTTCTGTTAGTAACTTGTTTCATTTCCGACCGAGTTAGTGAGGTGCATGTGCTCGTGTATTAACTCCTGTTTTACTTGTTTGCTTTTAAGTTTGATTGAGCTTGATACAGTCTCTGTCTTCACCAGGACTCTGTCTACCAGTGATGATGTGGAAGACCGAGAGAATGAGAAGGGGCGCCTGGAAGAAGCCTATGAGAAGTGCGACCGTGACCTGGACGAGTTGATTGTGCAGCACTACACAGAATTGACGACAGCCATTCGCACATACCAGAGCATCACAGAGCGCATTACCACCTCCCGAAATAAAATAAAGCAGGTGGGCCTCCTGTTCCTCTTGTGATTGTTGCCCCTGCTGTTAGGCCAGGAGTTATAGCGTGTAGAGGTGCCGTGATAGTGGTGACTGGCCTTAGGAGGGACTCATAATGACACTTTCTGGGAGTTTTGCAGTGTCTGGAAAGCCTGGCTGAAGAGGATCACAGAGGGCATCATGGGCTTGCCTCCTCCCTGTGTCTTACCCTTGGCTTCTGCTGCTACTTCTCGTTGCAGTGTGAAAGGACAGGGGGGAGGTGCCCCCAGTGTGGGGACATGAAAGGGGGGGCTGTTCTAAGACTCCAGGGCCTCTTACAGTTAGAGGCTCCCATTTCTGTGTATCCAGTGTATTTAATATGCTCCTGTCACACATTGTGTGTGTGTGTATTGCTGTAGCAGTTGAAACACTGTTAAAATTTCAGCTTTAAGTATGTCCCCTCGTTTGAAGTTGGTTGTGACTTCTGTGCAGTAATTAGACATTCTAGTATGATTTTGACAGGGAAACCCAACTTACAAATTATTGAAACGTGTATTTATGAATACCGAAATTCTTGAATACTCTTCCTTAGTCATGACAAGCATCCAGTAACTTCTGTTTTGTCATTTTCCTGTATTTTGCAGTGATTTCTTGTTCTTTGTTTCTTCCTCTCTTTCTAATTCTTGCCCCCTTCCTCTCCCTGCCCACCTCCTTTTGTAGTAGTAGGTCCTTGAAAAGCTCTTGGTTCCTGGCTGCCATGTCTTTACTGCCTAAAGGACAAAGTGGGTTCCTAAAGGGTATTTTTGTATTTGGCCAAGGGATGAACTGACCGTTGGGGGCCATCGCATCATAGTTCTGGGGGCTCTGGCTGTGTGTTTTGAGGGTCACTCCTTTAATTCCTTTTCGTACCACTCTGCTAACAGTAAGTGCTACCACTTAGCACTGCTTCTTTGCCAGTTCCTCACTCAACATATTTAGGATTTGAACGCTGGTCTTCCTAACTCTAAGCTCCTTGCTGCTGGTTTTCAGACCTCTTTCAGGCAGTAACCGCCCTTCTTAAAACGAGCTATCTTGTGGAACCCTGACCTATTAGTTGCCTCTTGTGTGGTGTTGGGGTGAGAGATGCAGAGCCTCATGCTTGGTCCTCTCCTTACAACTCTGCACCTGCCCCTCCAGCACCTCTGTGGCCACGGGGCTGCACAGACCATTTGAAATGTGCTGCCTGTGCTATCGATCGGTTCGGTACTTCCCTGGACTGCACCTGCCTGGTAACAGCTATGCTTACAGCTTTCCCACATGTTCTCTTGTCTGTCTTCTAGACCTCACCTTACATTTTTCTAAGCAGATACTTAAGTTATTCTTTGGAAAATGCTGTCAACATATGAATTTCAGCCTCTAAGAGTACCATTTGAGAATCAGCAAGCTCTGAACCTTTTTGAGGCAATTTGATAGCCTCTCTTTACATTGTAAAATTAACTGGGCATTTTCAAAAGGAATACTATAATTCTTCGCCTTTACAAATGGTGAGTTCATCCTGTGGATTTATCTGTGAAACTAGGTAAAGCTATAGATCAGTTTAAAGTAAACTGTAGTCCATCTTGACCCAATATACTAAGCTCAAGAGGAGTCAGAAAATGAATGTCGAGTGCTGCTGACCTTCTGGCTTTGCCCCGGGTAATCACTGTAAGGGTGAAGGTTTGGTATTTCTGTTTTCTGATTAGTCTGCTTGGCTGAAAGGACTTTGTCCAGATGTCAAGGGAAGCCTGTAGTGGTTTCTGCCTTGAGTCCCTAGCACTTGGAGTTGATAGCCTCTTTGCCCAGAGAGTGTTGGCTGGTGTTGATGAAGAGTCTCCTCTTCCATCATTTCACATTTGTTTTAGCAGCCACGGTCTGTTCACCATCCTCATTTTTAAGTGTGCTGGGATTTTGAGCAGAAGAAAACAAAAAGAAAACTTTGTGTTTATTACATCAGACTGTTGTCAAAGTAAATGTCACCTAATTCTATTATGAATTAGTTCAATATTGGGAAGAGAACGGGCTAAAGCTCCTTTCAAAAAAGCCTCTAATAATTGATAAATGGGAGAAGAAAAATGTTGGGGGAAAATGAAAGTGAAATTTGTTTTTATTGTATAATTTGACAGTTTTGTACTGTGAAAGTCCATTTCTTGTCACCAAGGAAACACTGATGTTTTCTTACTAATCTTTCCCTGTCATTTTTGGTTTTTAATTGCACTTTGGATTATATACAAAATATAGGTGTGTATAGTTATGCATATTTTAAAATAAAAGTGGGGATGATTGAATCATTATGGGGCTATATTATTTCACATCCAGCAAGATAGAATGTGCAGATGTGAGTTGAAATTTTCTTTCTGCTGTCTGCCAAAAGAATGTAATGAGGATTCATTCAACAAATGTCTGTGGAGTGTGAGCCGTATGCCTGGTTCTGTTTTCATTGCTGGGGTTATACCCATGGAAAACACCTGTCCCTGTCCTCATGGAACTGACCTGCTGTGGGAGGAGACAGAGAAACAAAGTAGGTGATATTTACGACACGGATTGAGTCTCCGTGTGAAATGTCTGTTTCGTGCCGAGCATTGCTCTAGGCTCTGGGGAAGAGAAGTGAATAAAACAAATTCCTGGCCAGAGTTTACATTCTGGTTTACATTCTAGTCAAGGGAAACCCGCTATAAATTAGGACAGTGTGTTATAACAGATGGTAAGAAGTGCTATGCTTTCAAAACCAAAAGCAAGGAAGGGAGAATTGCGAGTTGCTGTTTAAATGGATTGGTCAGGGAAGGCTTGACTGAGGTGACGTTTGAGCCAACACTTGAAGGAAGTGAGGGAGAATCAAGAGAAGCTCCTTAGGAAGAAGGAATGGCAGGTACAGAAAGGTCGTGAAGCAAGAACATGATAGGAATTTGGGGGAAGCAGCGAGGCGGCCCGTGGGGCTGGAGCAAAATGGGATGGGGAGAAGGGAGAGGGGCTAGAGAGACAGAGAGTGGGTGGTCGAGATGCAGTGTGGTGGGTCAGGTCATGGGGGGTTTTGGTGACCGTAAGGACTTGGTTCATAACTCTTTAGTATGGTGGGAATCTGTTGTAATAAACTTTTGAACACAAGAATGGCATTTTAAAAGGGCTACTGTAGCTGCCATACTGAGCAGATTTTAGTGGGGACCAACGCAGATGAAGATGTTCATATTCATGCTCTTAAAGTTTAAGAACAGAACTGTTGACATTTCCCATTATGATAATAGTTTCATATATGGATTTATATTGGTAGACTCTAAGTCCTTGAGGTTAATGAGACGATAGAGTTGACTCTTTTCCCAAATAGTCAAGTCTACTGGGAATTTTTTCTAGATTAAAAAAAAATACGTGTAAGTAAAGAGTATGTATGATTGATCAGGTCAAGTAATGTGGATAATCAGAATACTTAGGCTATCTATTACTGTTGAATACATATTGGTATCAGTCAGAATGCCATGTTACTGCACTGGAAAACCTCAGAATCCGTAGGTTCTGCCAGTCTTCTGATAATGACTGTTACAGCAGCACCAAAATAGATAGATACGAATGGGTACAAGCTGGGAACTTGGGTGGCACAAGTGATACTTGCTGGTCTTTGAATTTGAGTGTTTGCTCTGTGCTGTAGGGGGGGATGAGAGGATATCAGATTTCTTTAAAGACACTAAGTATCTGTCTCACGTTTATCCCAGGAGCTGGTAGGCTGAAGGGAAAACATACTTGTCTCTGTTGTGAATGTGCACACTTTACATTTCACCCCAGTTTCAGCTGCCCCATTGGTACTAGATCAAGCTCTTAACTCATTTTTCTTGCCTGTAATTAGAAACAACCATATGTGATTATTCAAATAAAGTTGTTAAGGGCTTAATCATTGAGTAGCGCAACATTCATTACTTAGCATTTAAAATAATTATTTGGCTTTTATATGAAAGTATACCTTGAGAGACAGAATAAGAACAAAGAATAACCCTAATACAAAAAAATGTCACTTGGTAGTAGAGCAACATGGATGTGGTAGGAAATTATTTACAGCCCAAATGTAAGGTGGAAAAATCCTGGCTGCTTCTATGAGAAAGGGAGAAAAGCCTAGAAAGGGCCATGCTAAACAGTGGGCAATAATGAGATAGCATAATTTAAAATCTAGGCAGTAGAGTGCATGAAGGCAGTCACAAGAACTATGAGGTGATGTTTCCATTAAGTTTAACTGTATCCAGACTCTGCAACTTAAAGGAAAAGTATTTCCCTTGGAAAGGGTTCAGTGGAGCCTTTCAGACAATTCAAGACCTCAGAATGGCAGCTAAAAAAACAAAACCAAACCAAAAACCAAAACCAAAACCAAGAGAACAAAAGCATGGGCATAAAAGTTTGAGGGTAAAAGTGATCGTAGTTCTAAAGGGCTTTAAAACAGAACGCTGAGTAGTGTTTCTGCACATCATTCCTTCCAGGCACTTTGTATCAGACTATGGAAAAAAACGGGTTGGTTGGACACATGTCAGGAGAATACCCATGGACACGTTTATATGTAGATTTATTTTTAACTACAGAAGAGAAAATAAATTTTGTACTTTTAGAATTAAGAATAACGTCGACTGTTACATTAATTTTCATTTACCATCCCTTGCTTATGGTGCATATTTGTGGACTGTTTCTAGTGTGCAGTTTCAGTGGGGCGCTCGCGTATTTGTCGTGCTTTGTTATAGATACTATGCACACCCAAAGCCATTCCCTCCCCCCATTATCTTGAACAAAATCAGAAGAGCATTGAATTTGATGATGTGAGGCCTGTATGCATCAGCCTCTCTTCCATATATCTCTGTTCCTCTTCTCACAAATGCAACCACGTTGTTACTCAGGGGCCCTAGGTAGTTTTCCTCTCTTTATCTTCCCCAAGGTGAGGTTGCAGATAGCTCTGTTTCTTTGCTGTCTGTATCCTCTCACATGCCCATTCACAACCTCTTGGGGCCTGTTACCCTTATTTTCTCTTTTTCTAATAGGCTCTAATTAGAGTGGCTGGAGAATCTTGTATATTGAATCTGAAATTCTTGCTGTGGCCGCACAGGTGATGAGAAGCAACTGTGAAGTTACTAGAAGTCTAAGGAAGCAGAGGAAACTTGTGTTTGAGGAAGGATTTCTATACTTGGGTTTCGATGTTTTGATTTGAATAGCTTGACTCTCTGGATTTATTTCAGGAACAAACAGTAACATAAGTTTTCAATCTTAATGATCCTGATAAATTCAATAGAATGGAATTCAAATGCTGTCACCACATCGAGAAATGAAAGTTTAGATGTAACTTGGTACCGTTCTCACATTTTAGATGTTGGTATTCATTGATGGCTACAGTGCGGTTTCTCTCTTCCCTGTGTAGAAAACAGTTATCGAGCTGTAATTTACCTGCAGTAGAATGCAGTATTTTAGAATACAGTTCAGTGAATTGTGGCAAATGTGTATATCCTCTAATGTATTCCCATCCACCCCAGAGAGTTCCCTCCTGCTTCGTTGGAGTTAAAATTCTGCGTTTCCCTCTCTTCCCCCCTACCCCCTCCACATCCTGCTCCAAACAACTACTGATTTGAATCCCGTTGCTATAGATTATTTTTTATTTTTGCATGTTTTAGAACTTCAGTATGTACTTTTTTGTACCTGGCTTCATCTGTTCAGCAGAATGTTCGAGATTCTTCATATTTCTTCTCTTTTATTGCTGAGTAGTATTTCCCCCCTGCCACCCAAGTTTTAAAATAACATTTCTTCATAACAGTAACTTTCTAATCAAAAAGTTGAAGCCTCAGGGCAATCTAATATTAAAAGTTCTTGTAGCTTCTTATGTCTGCAGCTTCGGCTAATAACTTAGTTTGGGAATAATTTTCGTGATGTTCATTTTCCACACAGCCTGATGCCATCTCCCCCAGCCCTAAATACAGACACAAATACTACCTTCCTTTTCAGTTTTCCTCCGTGTAGTAGGCAAAAAGGAGAAGTGGGCTGACTACATGGTATATATCCTAGTGTGAAATCCCATAATGGTCTTTTTTCCAATCAGAAAGGTATATGCCAAGCTTTACTGACACTCAGTAAGTTTATCTCTCTTTCTCTTGATCAAGAGCCTAGTTGGGTGGTTGCATGACGTAAAATTTGTTTTGAACAATTTCCATAGTAACCATCAAACAAAAGAAAAATCTGAGAATCACAGAACCAAGGCGAGAAGAGTAGAATATCAGAAATCAAATTCTAACAGATTTTAACCGAGATTTAAGAGAGAATGGATTTAATAGCTGGAGTTCCTAGCCCAGAGACCAAGAACTTCCAAGAGGATCTGGGAATAATAGCCTTGAAGAATATGTTTAAAAAGTCCAGTAATGGGCGTTAAGAGATACACAGGTTGTAGGGCTGAAGAGTAGAGCATGGGGAATATAGTCAATAACATTGTAACAACTTTGTGTGGTGACAGATGATGACTACACTTAATCATGGTGAGTGTTTTATAATGTATATGATTGTCCTATCACTGTGTCGTATACCTGAAACCAATACTACATGTCAACTATACTTCAGTTAAAAATTAAAAAGTCAAATCGTAAGTGATGACAAAAACCAGTACTTCCCTACCTCATCCTTCCTGAGTCCCAACTGCAAAACTTCAAAGGCACTGACTTTTAGTCTTAGTAAAGTGCTTATACTATTCTTGATTTTTCTGTTTTAGACATGGTGTACAGGCCTCCAGCTATGGAAGATGGGGATTTAAGTCCACCTCCCACTCTTTGCCCTACCCCACTTCCTCTTCTTCCCCCAGCCTCTTTCCCTNNGGTTGTATCCCAGTTTTTGGTTAAATAGGTAGTATTTATTTTATTAAAACTACGTAAATATTTACCTCTAAGCCATCCAGTGTACTATTGGTGCTTCTGCAATTGTGTTGCTGCTGTTTCCCTTGCAATTACTGATTGAATATTCCTGTTGCCTTTCTCCTGCATTGGTTTTCCCCTTTCCTGGATCCTGTGTTTCCCGTCTTCTGTTTTTCTCTTCTGTTGATGGAGCGCGTTCTTCACTAGCTTGCTGAAATATGGTGCATGTAAGGTTTATTTATTTATTTATGTATTTGAGAGCTTATATGTCTGAAAATGTCTTTATTCTTCCCTCACACTTGATTGATAGTTTTTCTGGGAAATAATTCTCTCTTAGGATTTTGAAGCTGTATTATTCCTTTGTCTTGTAGCTTTTAGTGTTGCTGTTGAGAAAAGTCTGATGCATTCTGATTCACAGCTCTTTGTACAGATTTTGTCCCGCCCCCACCCCCCTTGAAAGCTTTTAAGATTGTCTCTTTATCCCTGTGTTCTCACATGTCAGGATAATGTGCCCTGGCTTGGGCCTTTTCTCACTCCATTTTTTGAACACTTGGTGTACTTCTTCAATCTAAAAACACATGTCTTCTGGGACATTTTCTTTTATTATTTTATTGGTATTTTCCTCCACTCCATTTGTCTCATTTTTCCTCCCCTGGAACTCCTATTTGGCAAATAGTGGACTTCTTGGATCAATTCCCTCATTTTCTTTTATCTTCTGTCTCTTGTTTTTGTTTTATTCTCTGGAGATTTCCTCAAGGGTAGCTTCTAGCCTTTATATTGGATTTTTTTTTTCTATCATATTTTAATTTCCAAGAGTTGTTTTGATTCTCAATTTTTTTTTTATAGCATCCTATTCTTGTTTCATTGATGTAGTGCCTTCTCCTATTTTTCCTAAGGGATGTTAATTATAGTTTTAAAAAATTTCTGTTTCCTGCATAAGGTTTGTCCCACTCCCTCCTCCCCCCAAGCACTTTTTTCTTTTTGTTTGTTTTGATGCCTGACTTTGCATATTCCAGGCTTTCCTTGGTTTCCTATCTGAATGTAAGAGGGAGGCAGCACAAAGCTGATTGGGAGCTCAGAGCATGTTGTGGGCCTTGTCTAGTGATGAGTGGGCAGGGACCTAGCAGTTTCCTTGGTGAAACCTCAGATGTCACTAATTCTAGGTCTTTATGCCTGGTCACCTTTCCCAGGGAAAACCCTGAATTTCCTGTGTGGGAGCTAAAAGTCAAGCTGAATATTTAGAGGCAACCCAAGCAGGAGGCTGAGGGGCCGATGGGGGCTGAGGATTTTCCTGTTCCATATCCCCACTTTGATTTCATTCTTGTGTTTGCTGCCCAGTGCCTCACACCCTCCCCTCAGCCCGGATCCTTTCTCGTCTTCAGGTCATAAACCTATTTGGCCAATGTTTGGCGGGAGGGAATTTCCCATCTGTGTGGTTTGATGAGGAGTCCGGGCTCCAAATACGCCTTATGGAAGGTGTGAGCCCTGTACTCCCGCCTTCAGTGCTCTTGGTGCCCCCTTGTCAGTGCTAGCAAACCCCACTTCATGCTAAGACTTTCAGATTGCTGTCCTCTCCTAAACTATCCATGTTCTGCCTTCTTGCCAACTTCAAAGGTTTTGTTGTCATCTCTTATATGCCATTCCCTTCTCTCTGTTCTCTTTTCTTAGATGCTTTATATGCTTAGGAGAATTTTTTTTTAATCACTTTGAGAGTGCAGGAAGGAGTGGAGGTCATTAGGACCATCTTCAGTAGATTTTCAAAGGGGTCTGTGACTCCCCCAAAAGCTAGTAATCATTCCACTGTGCTTATCAGGAGAGATTACAAAAATCTCCTTATTTAGGGTTCTTTTTACATTGGAGAGTTTCTTAAAAGTAGGATTAGGTATTGCCCTAAAGTTATAGCAATAGACTAGATGCTTTCTCAAGAAACGTTCTGATCTTAGCATTCTATCTTTGTGTTTTCCATGTGTGTTGGAAAACTGTTGAAATTGAGTTTCATAATCACCAGAAGCATCATTTTGTAAGTATGTGCACCACCACCCCAAGTCTTGTAGAAGACAGATTTTCAGTGGTCAGAAACATGGGAGACTTCCTAGGGTGGTGGAAATGTCCTGTATTTGATGGTTTGGATTATATAGATGTCTTGCATTTGCTAAAATTCATCAAATGGTATACCTGACATGTATTCAGAATTTTTACCTAAAACAAAACACAAACTAACTACTCTCTCTCTCTCTCTTTAAAAAAAAAAAAAAAAAAAGTTGTGGGGTTGTGCCTGGGTGGCTCAGTTGGTTAAGCATCCTACTCTTGATTTTGGCTCATGTCATGATCTCAGGGTAGTGAGATCGAGCCCCACCTTGGGCAATTTGGGCAGGGAGCCTGCTTAAGATTCTTGCTGTCCCTCTCCCCTGCCACCCCCCCCCCCCCTTTCTCGCTCTCTAAAAAAATAAATAAAACAAAAATAAAACAAAAAACTGTAAACAAATACTAAATTCTAATTTAAATAAAAATACATATAAGGAATGTCTGAAGTATATGAGAGTAGCTCTGTGAATTGTGAAAGGTCGTGATTGTTTTTCACGTTCTAAAAATCGTCCAGTCTTCATTATGAATATGAAAATGTGCCCCTCACGTTGTGACGACCCCTCCCTGCTCGTTGTCCTCCTATTTTGTCGAGCTGTACCGTACTGGTCAGTGAACTGCAGATCTGGAGAATGTTTGAGATTGTCTTATTTAATATTTAAAGGTCCTTGGTATGTCCCAGTTCCTCTTATTTTGAGATTATCTCTGGACGTGTCTGCTCTTTTCTGGAAAGTGGGCTTATTTTCGTGTCAGTTGAGATGACTGCGCAGCTCCTTGGCTCCACACTTCGGCTGAGTTATAGAAGTAGGATGGTCTGAGTGACCTATCAGCTGAAGAAGAAACATGCAGAGAAGAACGGGCAAGGAATAATCACATGGACTCTATCAGTCATTCTCTTTTAGATATTTTAACATCAGTGGGTAGGTATTTTAACGTTTTCAGAGGGTTCTGTGTCCTAAGTCACTTTTGCTAGATTCACTCAAAGGTAGGGTAGGAGTAGTTTTCTCATTTCTCAGGAGAGCCAAATACACACAGAGGTGGAGACCCATCCAAGTGAGTCAGTGTCAGAACCAGGATTAGAATTTTGCAAGCCGACCCAACCATGGGAATAAGCGGGAGGGGGGATTATTCGGGCCTGTTAACTTCTAGTGACACTGATGAAGACGACTAACAAGATTACAGGTTTAGGATGGCAAGACTTTGGGCTGACTTAAGGTCGAATCTGTTCTATTGTAGGTAAAAGAGAATCTGCTTTCGTGCAAGATGCTGTTGCACTGCAAAAGGGATGAGCTGCGGAAATTGTGGATTGAAGGCATTGAACATAAGCATGTCCTGAACCTGCTGGATGAAATTGAGAACATCAAGCAAGTGCCTCAAAAGCTGGAACAGTGCATGGCGAGCAAGCACTATCTCAGTGCCACCGACATGCTGGTGAGAGAACAGCCCCTCGCCCTTGTTCCCTGAATGCTGCCTTTCATGGCGCACATTACAAACTGCCCTTGCTGGTGGAGGCTGACTCGTTCTCTTCCTAATTCCAGTGTTTGAAATGGTAGGCGATTATTTATGTATTGTCTGCCTTTGGAACAATGGCAAGTCCTATAATGGTAAAAAAACCCCAAAACCGGTACCTAAATTATGTTGGCATGGTCATGAGTGGTGTGTGAATCTCAGAGGAAGATGACTAATGAATCCCATTTTATTTTATTTTTTATTTTTTTACTGATTTTTCTTTTTAAGGAGGCTCCATGCCCAACGTGGGGCTTGAATTCACAACCTTGAAATCAAGAGTCCTGTGCTCCACTGACTGAGCCAGCCAGGGCCCCCCCAGTGAATCCCATTTTAAAGAATGAAATCTGCATGAGAGACAGCTTTAGGAGATTGACAAACTTGATGTTCCACAAATTCTTTGAAGAGATTGTTACGTGAGGGCTTTTTTTTTTTTTTCCCCCCCCCGTTTAAATTGAGGAGAAAGAAAATAATTCTGGAGCAGTAATTCTGGAAGGGACTTTGTTAAGCCAGAGTACTCCACACCCTGGCCTTTAGTCTCGGAGTCCATTCTGTTACCTTTTTTTTTTTTTTTTTAACGTAAGCTGTACACCCAGCATGGTGCTTGAACTCAAAGCCCTGAGATCAAGAGACACATGCTCTACCAACTGAGGCAGCGGGCAGCCCCCATTCTGTTACTTTTTGAATTAGAAATGAAAATTCAGAGAATGTTGCAACTGTTGGTGCATGTGGCTGAGTGTCAAGAAGACGAATAAAAAATAATATACATCTCGTTACTTATTGAGACTCATTTTCTCAGGGCCTGTGGCACCCCCACTGCCATCTGATTCAGAGATGTCTGGGGACTACAGAGGCCCTCAGTAGCAGATGACTGCGTTTGGAGTCTTGTTTCCACAAGGATGGAAATGTCTTGTCTTTGTTTCACCAAGTTAGATTGGCTGTAATACTGGAAAAAACACTGAGAGGACTTGGTGGGAGAAGCAGGGTAAATCCTCCAAGTGGTTCCAGTTGAGATTTTCAAGAAGAATTTTGCCATAAGTCCTTCATAAGAAGCTTTTAAGGAAATTTGGTAACCAAGACGTGAGATATGCTATGATATTCTATCATATATTAAAACCTGGTTGTCTGATAGGAGTGAACTGTAAGCAGTTCACTTAAGCAGTCAGCTGAAAGGACAGGAGTATATGTGGGATGCCACCTATATGTTCCTTTTGCCTGTTGTCTTCAGTGTTCTCCTGTAGACTGTTTCCTCCACATGTGGGTGGGGTTTGGGGGTTTGGGAGAGAAGAAGGGGTGTGGGCTGTAGCCTTCATCTTCCCAGCTTTCAGAGGAAAAATTAAAAAAAAAATTTTTTTTTTTAAATTTATTTATTCGATAGAGACAGCCAGAGAGAGAGGGAACACAAGCAGGGGGAGTGGGAGAGGAAGAAGCAGGCTCCCAGAAGAAGAGCCTGATGTGGGGCTCAATCCCAGATCGCCGGGATCACGCCCTAAGCCGAAGGCAGACGCTTAACCGCTGTGCCACCCAGGCGCCCCCAGAGGAAAATTTTTTAATTAAAAAATATGGGAAGTAGGGTGTAGGTTGGGCCAGCTTGAGTACTATGATTGTCAATTCTAACTAAAATTACGTGGTTAGGGGAGTGGGGGTCTGGGGAATGGGGTGGGAAAGAAGAGCAGTTACCTCCAGAAAGAGGTGAGTGTATGAGCTACGTTTCCCAGAAGTTCCTTCCCCCCCCCCATTTGTTGTTGTTTATATATTCTGGATACTAATCTTTTGTCAGATGTATTTGAAATATCTTCTCCTAGTTGGTGGTATATCTTTTTACTTTGTTTATGAAGCCCTTTGTTACAAAGAAGTATTAAAATTAAATGCCATACAGTTTTTTTCCTTTATCCATTTTCTAAAAGAAATAACCATTTAATTTTATTTTCAGTAGTCTTCATTTTTTTGAGAGAGAGAGAGAGCATGAATGGATGGAGGAGGGGTTGAGGGAGAGGGAGAGAGAATCTTAAGCAGGCTCCATGCCCAGTGTGGAGCCCACCCCGGGGCCTGATCTCACAACCCTGAGATCATGACGAGCAGAAATCAAGAGTCAGATGCTTAACTGACTGAGCCATCCAGGTGCCCCATATCCAATTTATATTTCAAGAAATTTTTTTTCTATCCCAGTGTCATAGAGAATCTACTGTGTTCTTTAATCTGTTTGGAATCTGTTTCCATATATGATATGAACTAGGGATCTAATTATATCTTCTGTATGAATAGCCACGTGGCTCAGACCATTTGCTGAATTTATTTCCTCCTGACTTCTAATGCCATCTTGGTCACATACGAAGTTTTCGTGTATGTATGGGTCTGTCCCTGAGCTCTTCGTTTGTTCAATTGGTCTTGTCTGTATCAACACTGAAACCATGCTGTTTTAATTACTATTATTTTATGATATATCTTGATGATAGCAGGTGGAGACATCACCTCATTTTGCTTTTCAGAATTATCTGTGCTATTCTTGGCCCGTCACTCTTCCATATGAATTTGAGTATCAGCTTGTCACGTTCCTCAAAAAGTGTCATGAGATTGATTTAGTATAAGAATTTCATCTGTGTAGTATTGAATCTTTTCAGTGAATGGGTCTCATTTATTGATGTCTTCATTTATGTTCTAAATAATAATGCTTAGTAAGTTATTGCTTAGAGGTATTAAATATATCTTATTTCTGGCTATCGTATTTTTTAAAGCAGTGGCTTTTTATTAGTAACAACTTCTAGTTCTTTGTTGTTGATGTAGGGATGTGATAGATGTTGTTTAATTGATCGCATTTCCCTGAACCTAATCCCAATCCTGTCTGCCTGGAAAATGATGATTTATTCTTTAAGGCTTGGCTCAAATTTCATTAGCTCTCTGAATGTCCCAGGTGATTAGATGCTTTTCTCTTTAAAAAAAAAAAAAAATGAGGTATTGTTTTTATTGTGGTAAGAGTATTTAGCCTGAGTAGGTGCTTTTTTTGTTTGTTTCCATAAGCTGCATGTACTTCCTTGTAATACAGTTGCTTTTGTTTGAATGGTAGGTCATTGAGGGCAAGGGCTCTATCTTATTTATTTTTATCTGCCCTGTTCTTAGCGTAGTGCGCCTTATCTAGTCAGGGTTCACTGATCATTAGCCAAATGGGTTAACTATGGGAAAGACTTTAAGATCACTAAACAGAGGATAGGGTGTTTCTTCTCTAGTGGCTCTGGTCTGATTTTTCTCTGGTTTCAGTGTTTGTTTTAATGGCAAGTGTCTCTAGTTTCCAACCTTTCCTTTTTGCAGTATTTAAATGAACAACAAACAATAATTATAATAACAGCTAATATGTCTTGAGTTTTCATTATGTTCTGCTACTATTTTAAGTCTGTTACACTTGTTAACACATTTAATTCTTGTAATAACCCTGTGAGAGAGGTTTCTGATATGATCCCTGTTTTCCAGACGAGGTGATTGCTTTGCATGGTCTGAGGAGTTGACATATCCTAATATACAATGACGATTTCCTGAAGGTAGGATTTAATGTGTGCTTAAAAGGTTGGAAATTTCCTTCAATTTGGCCCTTTGTATATGAGTGAATAGTAAGGTCTATAATTGCTCCTTCACTGGACTTCCTATGAAAAAATAATCATATTTCCTTTCCCCATGGTTATGTGCTATTAGAAGTAAAATCTACTTAAGGCATCTCAAGGGTCCAAATGAAAAATCTTTGCTAAAAGACATCAGAGCAAAGTGAAGACAAAAACTCCAGTCTTTCAAAACTCTCCGATTTCCTTGGATTTGTTTATCAAAAGATTTTGCATTTCTATTGTAAGGCAGGTGCAGATGGCCAGTAATTTAATCCCTACTCAGGTTCATAAATGCAGAGTAAATAAATCAGTGGTGACCCATGGCTCTTGTCAGCTCCTGCAGTTCCTGCTTTACCCTCACACTGGTCTGATAGCTATAGACTTGGCTTCTAGATGGGATATTTATTTCTTCTTTTGATATGATAACCTGAGTATTGCATAAAATAATTAAATTGTCATGACAGGGAATGTCTGCAAATAGGCATGGCCTTTTGTTTCCTTCTTCAAGGTAAACAGCTGCTGTTAGCTTATGAAAAGCTAAAAGTGGTCCAACAAGAAGCCTGTATCCATCACGTTGAAATCAGAGACTTGATTAATATTGTAGCCTGTAGCTTTGTGATATGTACGGTTTAAATTAGACCTTTGCAGTCATTGTGCTGGGTTGATGCAAGCACATTAATGACATAATTTCTGGTTGCTGCATCACATTTCTGCAGTCTGTCCTTTGTATTCCACTCACATTAATTGAAGTAATTTTGCCAGTGAAGCGTGTTTCAAACCTCTGCATTTAAATTGAAATTTTAATTCCCTTATTGTCTTGAAAAGACGGCTGAAGATGCCTTGTTACAGGTTTCATTATCACTCAAAACACTCCAGCTGCTGGTTCTAATGTACAATGACTGATTAATTCTGGGAAGAATTATTAATATAAGAATAGCAGCTTCTTCCCAGTGGCATGAGCTAACCAGGAAGGTATTTTATGATAGTTAATATTTTTATGAACTTTTTTAAAGGAAAATTTATATGGAAGTCTGCATCAGACTAAGACTGCACAGATGAGCTTTGAAAACCACTTACACAGGTTCTGATTTATCAACCCATAGAAGTCCATTCGTAATTGCATTCAATCAGTGGAAACTAAGCCAGTGCGAGCAGTTTTGAAGCACTTTAGCTGACATAGGGCCTGTCGCCAAATTTGTTCATTTCTAAGTCTTCCTGAGATGGTAGAGATTTTGAGTATCTCTTAATCATTTATTTATATTTTTTTAAAAAGTCTTAGCTGTATAGTGAGGTAAGGATTATTATAATAATAACTAGTGTTTATGTAGTTGCCTTCTTCCCAGAGACTCCTGAGATGCCTTGAGAGAATGGTATGGTGGAAATATATCACTTACACGGTGAAAATGTGGCCACATCTCGCATAGAGGGACTAAGGCAGCTTCTTAGTTTCATAGTTTTCTAAGTTCCTATAATAAAAATATATTTGTAGTATTTTCAGCTCACAAGATCCTTTGCGTTTGTTGGATAACAATCAAGGTCGTGAAGGTCAGCATGGGTCTTAGTGTGGGTCAGATGGACCTATGCTTGAATCCTGGCTTTGACTTTTACTAGCTGGATGACTTGGGGCTAATTATTCAATTTGATTTGCCGAAAGTCGGAGTTGAGAATTACGTGTACTCCCAAGGGTTGTTGAAGGGATTAAATGAGATACTAAGCTATTTATGTAAAGTCTGCACAGTACATACAGTAAGTGCTTAGAAATGTTGTTTATAATGAATTGATTACTTGAGCTGATACTGTAAGAAGGATATGGTGATTGCTCCCATGTTATTTCGAAAACTGGTCAGAGGTGGACTTGTTTTGAGCTGGTAGAGTTGAAGTAGGGCTGGCTAGGTTAAGCATTTTTGATTCCTTCTTCCCTCAAATGGACATCTATCTGAATGAAGGACTACCCCACACTTTGTATAAAGGAGTTCCTGTAGGCAGAGATATGATTTTTCTCCAAAAACACGTCTAGTCTGATCTAACACATGCACAGAAGGTGATCAGGACCCCAAAGTTCTTTGCCATATATTTGGGATTAGACATGGACCAATTTTCAGATTCTTTGTCCATCACCTTTTTGGCCTACTTTAAGCATATGTTCATAGGGTACCTACTGTCTAATTATAAGCAATGCAGTTCATCAGTAAACTATCAATAATGTTGATTTGAGTGTTATAAAGTCGTTGATGTTAAGCTATTCTTTCTCTGAGTGTGTAGGAGTGGAGCAGTGAGATTGTTCCTTTTGCTGCCATTAAAACTGTGTCATTAGCAAATAGACGAATTCTTTTCTCAGACTGTGGGCAGGGAAAGGGTGATCATGCATCTACTATCATATGATTAATGTACAAGAAAGAGAAAGGGGGCCAAAGTGCACATTCTTTTCATCTGGCCTGAGAGTTTCTGAGATCTCACAGGACTGTTTTTTCTCATTATGACTGTGGAAATGGTATTGAGGTGAAAGCTCTATAAATATCGAGAGCTGGAACATTCTAGTGAACTTATTGGACTTAACCTGAAAGTGGTAAGTGACTGCAAAAATGTTTCAATATTCCATATAGATTTCTCTACACATGATAAAAATATATCCGTGATCAATAGTGAAATAGCCACCATTAAGTACATCTGTTTCTCGTGTAGTATATTGATTTGAAAGACCAGTGCCAATATTCTATACTAATAACAGCAAAGAGTTGGGCACATGTTTTGATAGACTTACAAAGAATGGGATGATGCCATTGTTGATCACCTGCATTGTTGGTATACGTATCTGAATGTGGCCTTAACCTAGAAGGAGCTTCCATGCTAATAAGGAGACACGGATGAACAAGTAGTGTCTCGTATTGTGATGAGCATGACAAGAAATGGAGACCAGGAATATTGGGAATGGGGTGGGTTGTTATGGTTGGCTGTTTAAATAAGGTGGTCAGCTCTAGCTGCTTTGAGACCACCCTTCATTCCTCAAACACCTATATCCAATCTTTTCAAAAAGGTTTAGGAAGAGCTGAAAATAAAGTTATTAAATGAGAAACCTTGGTGTTTGTCTAAAATTAAATGAGTGGCCTTAAGTGTGGCAGCTTCATTTTTCTCCTGGAGAGTAAAAGTACAGGGCTTGTAAACTATTTTTTTGGTGTTCAATGCTCTTTTTATTTATATTTGTTTTTGAAGGCTAGAGTTTCTAAAAGCCACGCCGATAGGCACCAGGTTATGGTAATAGCTTTCTTTCCCTTTTAGTTTGCTCTTTTATCTGTTCTTCTTTGCCTGTTTTATTTTAAAACACATAGAAATTCTGTTAGATTGCACTCAACCTCATAAGGTTCAGCAATTTTCAATTGGCTCGCTTGGCTGTAGGTCAGTGATTCCTAAACTGTGTGCATTAGGGACTCCTTCAAGAATTCTAAAGCCCAGGTCACACCCTACACTGATGACATTGAAATCTATGGTGGTGGGACACTAACTTCAGTAATTTGACATTCTCCAGGTGATTCCAATGTACAGATAAGTTTGAAGCCATAGATTTAGGGTATATCCTGTCTGTGCTATTCAACAGAGTAAAACTAATTGTCCTTAACTTCATCTAACACCAACACTAAGGAGTTAGAAACAACGTATTTGCATACGACAAACATCACACCGAGGTTGATACTCAGATTTATGTAGACATGTTGTAGTTTGAAGTTGTTCTGTTGCCATCCTCCGTTGCGGATTTTGGATAGAACTGACGAGTGTTTGGCCCTTACTCCGGTATTATGGCATGATGATTTGGTAAATGGGAACGTTGTTGAATGGTTAAATCAGATGCTTTCCATGTTTGGGCTGACTTGAACTCTCGAGGGCTCTCCTTGGTGCTCTAATTCCTGCATTCTTACTGTGGTTTCTTATCTGACATCGCTGGGATTTCATGGGTTGAAATTGGGGCACAAATGGATTTATTGACAAGTCAGGGCTAGGTACATTGTGGTACAGTGCAAACAATATGGATTTAGAAGCCAGACGTTCTTAATTCTAGCCCTGACTCAACATCTCACCAGTTCTGTGAGCTTAGACAAATCACTTTCTCTCCCTGTTTTGTAGGATGGATTTACACATAGCCTGTCTAGATTATAGAATGGCTGTGAGAATAAAAATGAAATTTTGTAAGGGTACAGTGCTTTGTAAAAACATAAGGCAATATACAAATTTAAAAAAGTCTAAGTCTCATTACTCTCACACAGTGCCAGGTAAGAGAAAAAGCAGTCATCTGAGACTTGTTTATACTGAGCAGCCTTTCTCTCCTGGAGCTCCCATCGCTAATGCATACCTGTTGTTTTAATCAGATTACCTGTGTGCGCACGCACATTATACACTTTAGTCTGTAGGAGGAATAAACTCAGGCAAGAATAACACACAAGTCCTTTGCTGACCTCCTCCGTCATAGTCTGGATTTCAGACTCACATATGGACTTGCTTCTGATTGGTCAGTCTGTGGCCAGATGGGGACCCTACGTATGTATAAATTGCTGCAGGTGACGACACACCTTGTTGATGGGAGCACTCTATGTCAACTTGACGGTGATCGGAGCCGGCGGATCAGTAGCTTTTGCTTGGCTTGGCAAGATAGGAGGCGTTTGTTGGAGTCTGTCTTCTCTTTGATTCATCCCAATATTAATGACTTGTTCCTAGCTCTGAAGATGCAAAAAGCCATATTCCTCTCACATTCCTTTGTGGAATTTTAATAGCTAATATTAGTTAAGAGCTGCGTAAGTGCTGAGCATTTCTAATGGATTTGGGGGTCTTGGAGAGTGGGCGTAATTATTTTGATTTAAGTGTGAGCCTGCATTGACTGCCAGAGACCTCCTTTACCAACTCCGTAACTATTTCTTGTCCCAGAATAACAAATAAGATGATAAGAAGTGACTTTGGGACACTTATCAAATGAGGATATCTTTCCTTAGTGGTCTTTTCTCTTATATTTTGGAATAGAAACCTAGGACTTAATGCCGTCTTTATGGAGCACTGATGGGAATTGAGAAGTAGAGGGACCATAGGGACCATAAGATTAGGAACAATGAAGGATTTGTGTGTGTGTGTATATGTGTGTGTGATTTTTTCCATAAGCAATTAAAATTCTTAACTGTCTCTTAGGTGCTAGGTATAGTTTAATTTCATCAGGAAGTAATTATGAACTGATCTGTTATAAGTCCATTTAGAACAAATAAGGCCCTTAATTTGGCAATATGTATTAGAGGCCCTAAATTTATGTGCATTATTTTGGACTTGGAATTCTACTTCTAGAATGTTAAGGAAAGAGTTAAGAATTTTAATTATATGATAATTATCATTGTATATATTTTTTCTCACAGGAAGATATGTGAAAATAAAAGAATAGCAATTACTTTGTATGGGGAAATGGTTTAAGTCATTTGTGGAATATTCATTTTATGGGTATGAATGCTAAAAATGTATCGGGTAATGGGCAGATGTTTCCAATATATGGCCAAATGGAAAAAGCATATTTAAAAATAACAATACTTTTTAAAAACTTTGTGTGGAAAAACAGTTGGAAGGAATCAGGTTAAAATACATTTTACCTGATTAGTGGGAATGTGGACCATTTTTTTCCTTTGTGATTTTGTGGTTTTCACGTTTTCTTGATCATGTATTTTTATAATTTGGAAGAAAAACAAAGGTTAAGAAACATTTCTGGGCCTTTTTTTTAAACCTGTGAAGTTAGGGTGGGACCCCAGTCCTGACAGCCTTTGAAGGTCTCTTACATAGTAAGTACAGTATTTCATTTCTCAGATACTGCCCTTCTGTGAGGCTTGGACTGATGGAATATCTTACAAGACCTGCCACTCCTACTTTCCAAGAGGATAAAACCAAAGATTTTTGCTTAAGTTACAGGAATTATTTGTGGTGGAACGCCCTGATGTGTAGGAAAAAACCAAAACCAAAAAAGAGGGGGAAGGCCCCCAGAAGACTTAAGAATAGCTTTGGTAAACGGTATGCTCTCCGAACAAGCCTGTGTCTCACAGCAGTGGTGGGTTGAGCTCCGTGTTGAAACCTGCAGTCACATTTGATCTCTCGTGAGTTTTGTTTTCTAAGATAGATTGAAAGATACTTTGAAGAAGAAATTCACAAGGAAAGGGGCTTTTCTTTGACAGCGCTTTATCTTGCAGGCCCCCCTGCGTTTATTCACTTATCAATAACTTCATCTCATTTGCTTTATCCTGTAAATTCCATTAGCTCCCCGGCAGTCTATTGCATTAAGCCTTTACTACCTAATATCGCCTCATTTACATTGACACACGCTTGACCTCAGCCCTTCTCCTCTCTTTGCTAATGCACCAACAAGCACTGATACCTCTCTGGAGCATTATCATTTGGTTGTTAGCACAACTAATAACAGCCCTTCATTTGAACTGATGAAGGTTTATTAAATAAAAACATGTAATAACGCTGGCAGTAATGAAAGGAGAATGGAAGTAGACAGCATCCTGTTTTTAATGGTGAGAGCATGCTGAGTCTGCATTATAGGTATTGGGTTTCCAGAGGGAGCAGGGGCACCTGAATGGGGCTGATCAATATTCTCTTAGCAGACTGACTCTAAGAATGGGCATTTTTGATTGCCTGATTTTGATTGCCACTGTGGATTGGCAGCAGGCTGAGGCATTAGGGTGGAAAAAAGTGTTCTTGCTCCAGGCTCTTGGCCTTGGCCCTGGCCCGTGATGAAGCTTTCTTGGGAAGCCTGTCCTAAGTTCCAAGCTGTCAGTAGCCCGGAGGCCTGCAGTCAGTGGCAAAACAGAACTGTAGGGAGGCACATCTTCTCCAGGAAAGCTGGGATCAGGGATTCTGTTTTTCCTGTAGATCCCCCAAGACTCCCCTAAACCTCTACTCTAGCCCTGGGCCTTGAATGGATTCCTGCATTCTGCTATGTATGCGCCACACTCTGCCTCCCAACTTTCCTCTCCTCCCCTTTCCCCCAGCCATTTTGTATGAAGAGCAGTCTAAACCACCCTCTGTGCCTGTCCCCTGTGGGGGCTGGTGTCCTGTTTTAAACACAGGTCGAGTGGAGGTTGCTCTAAGTGTATATTTAACAGGATTTTGTTCAACAAAATCCTTTGGTGTCACATGTTTTTGGTTTTATGTTTGTGTGTGTGTGTAAAACACTCGTTAAATTTTTCCTAGATTTGTGATGCGGTCAAATACATAGGGTTCTATTATAAAGGCCACAGTGTTCTACAGACAGCACTGTAATGTCCTCGATGCATGAAAGCTTTTAGATTTCCTAAAACTAATAGATTGAATCATATGAAACAACCAATATTGGGTCATTTTTTATTTGTAAAAACAGTTTCCGATGGTTCAGGTTTCAAACTAATACATGAAAGATACTGTGTTTTTGTTTTGGGGAGGGTTTAAAGCTGCGTTTAGTTGTTAGGGTGTTTTGTTTTGTTTTGTTTTGTTGGTTTTTGGTTTTTTAGAAATTCCTGTCTGATAGCCAAATTTCTGCTTTGGGCAATGTGGTGTACCAAAATGGAAATGTGTGGTAAGTGATGGATCTGGGATTCTTGGTGATAAACATCTTCAGTGCGTGTGTAAAGGTGGGTATGGCTCATTCTGCAATCAGAGGGAGACTTCTTATGTCCATCTAGGACTCCCTGAGCCTGAATATGGACATTTCTGGGTGGGGGACTGTCTTGAGGAACAGGACCTGAAGCCACCAGAGGTTGCCTTCTAGCAGTTTGGGGGCTCGGGTGGCAGCTGCCTAGTGACCTGGGTACTAAGTCAATGTCAGATTCCAAGGCCCGCTTCTTTTGTTCATAGCCAAAGATTTCTGGTATTCTTAGTTGAGACTGTTCCAAAAGTTTGACTTATGTTGTCTTACTTATGTATAGGAAGGGAGATGGTATCCATGCTCTGGAATAGCCTAATTTCATATCTTTTTACTGTTACTGCATCTGTAAGTTGAGCCAAGGCAACATTTTTAGAATGGTTATGTCGTCTCCCTAGGAAAACACTTCCTTTAGGGAGACATACAGACCTATTGAAAAGTGATAAAGCATTTTGGAACCATGTAATTATTGGAGTCCTGAAGGAAATATTTGTTTTGGACCCAACGGTGGCAACACATTTGCTTTCTTTAGGGGAATGTGATTGCCAAAGTAAGCATTTTCCTTAGCTAGCAGATGGTTTAGCTAGAAAAGGTTGCTAATGTCAATTATCATGGTGTCTCTCCCGTCCCCCAGCTAAAATAATAATAATAATAATAATAATAATAATAAAAATAAAAGATCAGTAGTTTCTTTTCTAGTATCTCTTCAGTGAAACAGCTGTTGAGAATGCCAACTTTGGTATTCCTCCAAAACATTTCCATTGGTTCATGTTAAAGCACAAAACTAGATCTTTTTACCTAATCAACTTGAGTGAGATTAGCAGAAGACAGACACTTAGCTGTGAAATAATAATTTTCATACTTTAAACTAGAATGAAATTGAGAAATAGACATTTGGGAAAGAAAATTTAAGGGCACTATAGTTCATAATCACAAAGATGGCCTTTGTTGTAAACTTAGCTCTCAGCTCAAGGTAAACTTTTTTGAAATACCAGACAATTTCTGATTATGTGCATTTTAACTGTACCTTTCACATAGTTTTGGAAACATTTTTAGGTATTTCCATTTTCTTCAACAGATAGTTTTCTAGTAGCAAAGCATGCTGTCCTGTCCAGTATCATGTATTAAAACATTTTGTAAATGCTAGCTTATTTTCATAATCGTAAAGGAAATGGTTTTCAAGTCTAGAATGGAGTTCTGTTATCTAAGCAGTTTCCAGCTGTGGTGAGTAGAATACTAAAATTCAATTGGGTGGTAATAGGAGTTGTATGAAAACATTACCTGCCTGTAGTATTTCCCTCACCCCCCTAATTTTATTTTAGAAAAATATGTGTAAGAAGACTTCCAAATCATTTAATTGGCTCATTATATACTAATCTACCTTTAAGAGATGATTTGGCCTATCTGAGAATTCTAGAAGGTCATACTAGAGATCATTCGGGGCATGAATGTGTGTTATTCTTCTGTGATAGAGGTAGAGACAGCGTTTACCAATAAACTGCTCTATTGTTGTCTATTTGATTTTTCATCTGATATGTCTTGTTGTGTAATAATATATATTTGATGTCGTATGTCACACTTAAAAACCCACTTTAATAGCAGCTCACCTCTGAGACCATTTTAGACCATTTTGTTGCTGTCTACTTTAATCCAGCTGCATCTCTTGAGTTCTTGTTAATGTTTCATCAGTGGTATTTAAAAAGTGCTCTGTAGATATTAAATTTGGAAAATACTGAAATGAATCATAAAATGACCGCATTAAAAAAACACAACAACTTGTTAGTTGTATTTTTACCAGCAGTTATGTATATCTAAATGTGGGTGGATATTTAATGATTTTTCTTTTTTTTTTAAGACTTTAAGTAATCTCTATGCCCAATGTGGGGCTTGAACTTAGAACCCTGAGATCGAATTGCATGCTCTACCGACTGAGCCAGCCAGGTGCCCCAAGGATATTTAATGATTTCTAATAAAGCCTAAGTGTTAGTAAATGCCTGGAAACCAGGTCCTTTCTCCCCCTGTTTCCCCCTCCCCCAAACACACAACAATGCGACCATCAGTGGTGGTTGGTTGGGTTGACTGTTTTCTGCCTCACCAAGTTTTGCTTATGTGTAAGCTTTGTGGTATAAGCTGCTTGAAATCAGATAGCTGTCCAGTTTCTATAAACTGATGCTCTAGAGATCATGTTACACTGACAGCTATTCTATTTTTTTAAGGATTTTATTTTTTTAAGCAATCTCTGCACCCAGTGTGGGGCTGGAACTCACAAGCCCAACATCGAGAGTCGCGTGCTGCGCTGACTGAGCTGGCCAGGAGCCCCATTTTAAACATTTTGATGTGTACAATGCAGTGGCATTAAGTACGTTTATATTGTGCAGCCATCACTACCATCTATCTCCAGAACTTTTTCATCTTCCCAGACTGCAACTCTGTACCCATGAAACAGTAACTCCCATTTTCTTGCCTGCCCCCAGCTTCCAGAAACCACTATTCTACTTTCTGTCTCTGTGAATTTGCCTATTCTAGGTACATCCTGTAAGTGGAATCATACAATATACGTACTTTTGTGTCTGGCTTATTTCACTTAGCAGAATGTTCCCATGTCGTAGCATATTGGTGCCACTCTTTTTAAAAATTTTTATTTAAATTCAATTTAGTTAACATAGCATATTATTAGTTTCAGGGGTAGAATTTAGTGATTCATCAGTTGCATGAAACACCCAGTGCTCATTACATCAAGTGCCCTCCTCAGTGTCCATCACCCAGTTACCCTATTCCCTACCCACCTCCACTCCAGCAACCCTCAGTGTGTTCCCTGTAGTTAAGAGTATCTTTTTCTGGTTTGCCTCCCTCTCTGTTTTTATCTTATTTTATTTTTCCTTCCCTTCCCCTATCTTCATCTGTTTTGTTTCATAAATTCCACATGTGTGAAATCATATGGTATTTGTCTCTCTCTGACTTATTTTGCTTAGCATAATACCCTCTCGTTCCTCCCATGTCATTGCAAATGGCAAGATTTCATTCTTTCGATGGCTGAGTAATATTCCATAGTATATATACACCATATCTTCTTTATCCATTCATCTGTCAATGGACATCTCGGCTCTTTCCATGTTTTGGCAATTGTGGACATTTCTGCTATAAACATTTGGGTGCAGGTGCCCCCTTCAAATCACTGTTTTTGTATCCTTTGGATAAATACCTAGTAGTGCAATTGCTGAGTTTTAGGGTAGCTCTATTTTCAACTTTTTGTGGAACCTCCATACTGTTTTCCAGAATGGCTGTACCAATTTGCTTCCCACCAACAGTGTAAGAGGGTTCCCCTTTTCCGAATCCTCACCAACATCTGTCATTTCCTGAGTTGATAATTTTAGCCATTCTGACTGGTGTGAGATGATACCTCATTGTGGTTTTGATTTGTATTCCCTGATGATGAGTGACATTGAGCATCTTTTCATGTGTCTTTTGGCCATCTGTATGTCTTCTTCTGACAACTATTTTCTTAAAATCTGTTTTAGTACCACTTAGTAAGATTAGAGTAGGGGAGTACAATGACCTAGCTTTCATAATTACAGCTTTTAATAAATGAAGGCCAGAAAGTTAGAGCACTGTATTTTCATATAAAAAGAAGACTGTGCTGTCTTCTCGTGATAAGGTTTTCAAGTCTTTGAAATTCTGAGACTACTCTTGATTATATAAATTAATTGTACTTGTATTTTGGGTCCAGAAAACATATTAGAAAGTTTTACATCTAAATGGTTATAATGGTTCTATGAACAAACAACACTTTACTGAAAATGTAGCATTAGAAATGTTAGTAACACCATGTGAGGTTTCTTTATCCACAGACTAAATAGATTCTGTTCAAAATCTAATTTCAGTGAGCACTCACTATGTGCCAGGCACTGTGGTAAGTGCTTTACCTACATTAAAAAAAAAAAGTGGCTTTGAAAGTTGACATTATCCTCTAATTTTGTATTTTGAACATGAACTGTTTGGGTTAAAAATCTTCATGCAAATTCCTACAAACAAATTGAGTGTGGTTGTGCAGTGGGTGGTTTTTAAGCTTAAATATCTCGGCTGGATTTAATTACCTTAAGGGATAAGGCTACATGATGGGCCAGTGGCTTACCAAATTATTTTTCATTTTCTGGATCTCGATGTCACTAAAGGTTAATGCATCCTCTTTTCTCTGTTAGAGACCCGAGTTAAAATCCATTTTAGAGCATAAGTGTAAATGAATTTGTTGTTGTTTTTCCTCCTTGGGGACACACTGGTCATTTTGTGAGGCTGCTTTTCCATTTGGAGTCGTTGGCAGCTCACATAAGGCCCAGGGGCTCTTGTCCCAGGGGCAGTTGCAAGTCAGCATGAAAATGAACTGGCAGGCTGCAGGGGGCAGAGCTGGCCCAGGGCTTGTCACTTTTTCACGCCTTGATTCTTTCTTGGTTAACTTAAGGAAACTTACTTGCTACCGACATTTGATTATAGCACATCGCAAAACAAGTGATGTGTTTGTGGGTAAGCCATTGCATTTTCCTCCCATCTTGGGCCAGTTTGTATTTGGCAGCTCCTGGCTTTCTGTATTCACTGTTCATGTGCTCCCAAGTGACTGTGTATACTGGTGTGGGTCTGTGATCAACACTCTGGATTGTGTATGTTTCGTGGCTTTTATTATCTATTGCTTTTATATACATGCCGCACTTTTTAGGAGCATGTTTATATCCCCAATTACATTTATTGTTTTTACCCTGAAGTATTATTAGTTATTGCCTTTATCTGTACCTTTTAAGAATATTTACAGGTATAACCTAAGTAGGGAATGGTCATAGCACAGGAATCCCCTTGTGGAGCTTGGTAGGGCTCTTTCCCTCCTGAGTTCAGCTGGTAGTCCTCTCTTTT